>NW_024871098.1:2495000-2857500 GCF_019054845.1 Dipodomys spectabilis | reverse complement strand
CCCTGGATGACTAAGTTTTGGGGTTGAACACAGGGCTGGGGTGCTGATCATGAGCTCATTGCAGAAGCCCAGTCCTTTACCATTTTGTGTAACAGCATCACTTTCTAGTCTGTGTGTGTGTGTGTGTGTGTGTGTGTGTGTGTGTAAGCGCGCATGTGTGCAGGCGCATATACCATTCCTTGAGTTTGAACTCAGGACCTGAGTACTGTATATAGTTTCTCTTTTACACGGATAGCCTCTTCCACTTGAGCCACAGAGCCACTTCAGGCGTTTTTTTTAGTGATGTGGTCCTGAGAAATTAAACCCAGGGTTTCATACATGTAAAGCACTCTACCACTAAGGCACATTCCCAGCCCTCTACTTCAGGTTTGTTAGTTTGTTTCTGTCTTTTTTTATTGTTGTAGGAATTGAAGTCTGGCCTGGGTGCTGTCCTTGAGCTCTTTGGCTCAAGTCTTGTGCTATACCACTTGAGCAAAAGCGCCACTTCAGCTTTTCTTGTGGTCCATTGGAGCTATGTGTCTCAAGGACTTTCTTGCCCAAGCTAGCTCTGAACCATGATCCTCAGATCTCATCCTCCTGAGTATCTAGGATGACAGACATGAGACACAAGCACCAAGCTTACACTTCAGATTTCTTAGTGGTGAATTGCAGATGATAGTCTCATGGGACCTTTAGTGTCTGGGATAGTTTGGAACTCAGATCTTCAGATCTCAGCTTCCTGAGAAGGCAGGATGACAGACCTCAGGTATAGATCACTAGGCTGTGGCCTCTGCTGAAAGGAGGTTTTTGGTTCCATGTGATGGAGTACTAGTCATGAGATCAAGGGGTAAGGGACAGCACCTAGGCCCCTATTTCAAGGTTCATGACAGAAAAAAAAAACAAAACAAAACAATTGTCTGCAGTAAACAACTCACTAGTCTTCAGGAATACATAATTTTGTTCCTGCCAAGGGGACATATCTTAGTCTCAATATTCTCTGCATGATCATCTCAGTTCTGGAGCTCTTACAAGGACCATATTGAAGAATGCACTCTGTGTAGGACATAGCACATGGCACTCTTTGCATGACTCAGCACAGAGCACCCTATGAAGGATTCAGCACATAGCACTATTCCACAAGCTGTCATTACAATCACCATTCTTTGAGGAACATTTCACAAACCACACAAGTTCACATCTAATGGTTTAGTGGGGTGGGGTTTTTTTTGGGGGGGGATTAGCCATGGTTCTCTAACTCAAAGCATGGGGATACTGTTTTAATAACATTTGCTCAAGGCTAGAGCTCTACACTTTGAGCCATATTTCAAAGACTCTAGCCGACTTCCTGCCATGTTTTAAAGCCCCTGAGAAGCCAGGATATCGTGGTAAGTCAGGGTAAGCCGGGATGATGGGGTAACCCATAGAGCTGGGTTGCAGCAGTTTACATCTGGTTAAGTCAGGTTAGGTGGCAGCTGTCAGCACCAGACTACTAGCTTTCTCTGTGATGAGGTACTTGAAGACCTGTCCTTAGATAGTTGCACTTAGAGCATACTACCTTTTTTGGCGGCAGTCCTGGGGATTGAGTAAGGGCTTTGACACTGTCCCTAAGCATTTGTACTCAAGGCTAGCACTCAATTAATTGAAAGACAGCAGAACTTCTGAGTTTTCTGTTTATGTGGCTCTCAGGAATTGAACCCACAGCTTCGTGCTTATAGGTGAGCACTCAAACACTGAGTCCCAGGAGTGAATGAGGTATAAATAGAAAGAGATTGCTATATATGAATATTATACACACAAAAGATGTCGGTATATTATTAATTCATAGATAATATTACTATCAATTATTAAATATTAAATTATGTCTCCATTTAATGATGTGTCCTGTTAACAATTCATAAAGAATTAATTAATAATTAGTCACTAGCCTGTTATTGTTTATCACACATGTACATACATCCATACATATAATTACATATTTTATAGAATGAGACAGATGTCTAGATATTAATAAATTATGCATTATGTGTTATTACCAATTATTAGGTATTTATGTTTCCATGCAATTTTTATTCTTTTAATGATTGATAAAATATTGAACTTAATCCACGTCCTATAATTGTTATGTCTAATTTTATCCTAGAATCATTCACTACTAAATTAAACTGTTTTTCATTTATTGTAGTGACAATTCTTCCACCTAGGACATTTTTTACATTTATGACATCCTATTATATAGCATATAGATGTGCATCTGAATTATACATCCTACCTGTCACCGAGTACTTTCAAAGAAAAAGAAAACACGTTTCATGCTTGGCATCTCACTCCTTGATTACACGTATGGCAGTACTGGGATATAAACTCAGGGCCTAGAAGGTTCAATTCATGATTGAGTGACTGTCAGCACATCAGCCTGTAGCCAATTCAGCTGCCAAGCAGTTCCCAGGCCCTGAGATTGAGCCCCATATGTTGACCACATATTGTTCTTAGTGTGGTTATTCATTTTATTTTTTGTTTTATTCATTTATTTACCATCTATTTTATTGACTATTACTACACATGAAATATTTATTACATTTATTATATAGGATATAGTTTTGCCTATGTTTGAAACTTCACAGCTGACACCCAGGATTTTCACGGAAAATGAAAACGTGTCACCATGGGATTCTTACTCCATGATTCAATTTTTGTGAGTGCTGACATCTGAACGCACAGCATACAAGGCCCAATTCATGAATGGGTGAGTGTCAGTATGCCATCCTGGGGCATATTGAGCTGACAAACATTTCCAGCACCTGAGATTGAGCCCCAGGGGTGACAAAATAAGAACAGATTGACATGCAGATGGTAGTACACAAATAAATATATATCTTTATAGAGTGCCAGAGTTGTCTATACATTGTTCAGTTATATAGGCTACATTCCTACCAATTCTTGGGTATTTATTATGCCTCCATGTAATTAATATTATTGTTTTCATCCTTAATGAATTATTAATTAAATCAACCACTGTTCCGAAACTATTGCGTCCATGTAATTAATAGTACTTTTTGAATGTGTCAAAAATATTCATTAAAATCCATTGATCTCCTAAAATCACTCTGTCTAATTGTATAGTAGTATTCAGAAACAACTAATTCAACCTTGCCATTCATAACTTTCCATCGGTATTCTTATGAATAGGAACGAGACTCTTAGGATCTCCCACCATTGGCAGGGGTCAGGACTGCGTTTCAAACACAGGGCCTATGTTGCTATGTTGGCCTAAGGCTTCCCTGGTAGCCTGCCAGCCTTCAGCAATGAAATGTTACCAACATTTTTCGACCATGTCATTCAGACCCAGGATGGTCACCTTGCAAAGAAAACAAATGTAAAACCAGCAGCCATCTGCAAGTTGCTAGTTTTTTTTTCCTGTGTAGCATTAATTATTTTTTCCCTTTATTTCCTTCTGCCTTTGGGGCTCAGGAACCCAGGTTTGGCTTTGGGTCTAGTGGTTGCACACTAGCCTTGCGTGATCAAAGCTGAAGAAGAATCACCTTGAACTCAGTTCAAGCCCTGTGATGGACAAAATATAAATAAATAAATAAATAAATAATACATACATACATTAAAAATATTTGAAATATTATGAGGCTCCTTGACTTGGAATTCATGCCCTTTTTTCTGCCAGGCCTGGGATTAGAATTCAGTGTCTGAATAAATCTGCAGCACTGTGGGGAATGGGGAAGATCACCTTGCTGGTAGACAAGAAAGTCAGGCTTGTTCCTAGGTCCTGAACTCAAGTCCCAGCACTCAAAAAATAATATTTGTATACATGCTTACTCCTTTTTGCGGTTAGCGTATTCATTTTATTTTTGTGTTTTATTTATTTCTTATGTATTTTAGTGAGTATGATTACACATATAACATTTTTTGCATCCTAGTACATAAGAAATAGATTTGCCTCTGTATTGTACATCATTCCTGAGACCCAGGACTTTCACCAATAACGAAAACAAGTAGGACAATTTGCTTTCCCACCAGGATTCAGTTGTTGGCAGTTCTGTGACTTGAACTCAGGGCCCAGCAAGCCCACTTCATGAATGGGTAAATGTTAGCACACCAGTCTGATGAAAGTGAAGTTGATGGGCAAATCTGAGGACCTCAAATCAAATCCTAGGAATGGCAAATATATAAACAGATAGATGTTTAGATTGCAGTGTATGTGTGTGTGCATGTGTGTGTATTTACATATGTATATACATCTATAAATGAATACAGAGAGAGACAGATAGAAAGCTCACTGTCATTGAAGACAAGAATTTTAGCCCAGTTTACAGGGCCCAAATTCAAGCCCCAGCATTGAAAAAAGTAATATTCATATATGAGATCTATTTACATTCATGGGTTTACTCCATATTACATTTGTTATCCTCATTTTTTATTTTATTGAGAATTATTACAAATGTAACATTTATTTCATTTATTACATCTTATCACATGGATATATTTGCATATGGATTATACATCATACTGAGACCCAGGACTTTCACAGAGAAGAAAAAATATGGGTAAAAATTGGCTTCTGACTCCACATATAAAATTTTGGCCATGGTGAGATTGGAACTCACAGCCCACAATGCTCAATTCATGAAAGGGACAGTTGTAGAACAAAAGCCTTTCGCAAACTGAGCTGCCAGCCAGTTCTGAGGGCCTGGGAACAAGCTTTGGTAGTGGCTGATAGATATAGATATAGATATAGACATAGATATAGATATAGATACAGATATAGATATAAAAAGATAGATCGATTGATTGATTGATAGATATATAGATGTGTAGTTTGCAATACATATGAGAGAGAGACAATGTGAGGATATTAAATTATATATATTATGAATTATTATTAAATTATGCCTTCATTTATTGAAATACAATGGTTGAATACTTATTAAAGCATTAATGTAAAAATAATCTGTATTATTTAATTGGGAGAATCATACCATGGTGCTGGAATGGAAAACATAATCCACTACTTTTTGTGTGGCATTCTGTAAGAGAAACATGAACTAACTGCAAATTTAATTGTTACTTTTATAACATTCCATTAGGCATTCACATGGATAGGAATGTTTTTCTCAAGATCTCCGTCCATTTGTAGGTGGCAGTCCTGGCACTTCAACTCCAGTCCTGGGTATTTTACTTCGAAATGCAAACCATTAGAATGACACTGTGAAGTTTTCAGTTTGTCACAATGAAAGAAAAGAATGAGAAGAAGAAAAGAAAGCCAGGTGTCATTTGCTCCTGCATGAAATCCTAGCTCTTCAGGAGGCTGAGTGGTAGAGAATACCAGTATGAATTCTGCCAGGACAAGAAAGTCCACAGCACGCTTATTTCTGAGGGATCACAGAAATAAAATATCGCCATGAGTGGGGCTGTGGCTCAAAAGCAGATTGCTACCCTTGAGCAAAAGGAGCTCAGGGAGAGTGCCTAAGCTCATAATTCAACCCCCGGACCTTCAAAAACAAATAAAAAAATGTAACTCCATGTCTCTGCATGTATGTATGCATGAATTTCTACAATTTATTCAAGGATCCTTCTGGTAGACAACAAGGGAGCTGAACCTAATAAAATAATTCATTATTGGCAATGGTGCCTTTCTAGGTTTCTGTAAGCTTGCTAAATCTAAGCACATGTGTAATATCACAATGTTTCCTGTCATTTAGGGCTCCTGAAGCTCATCAAGCTTTGAAACCTTTGACCACTCCTAGTTGGGCTCTTGGTGGCTAGGTTTTGGAGTTGAACACAGAGCCTGGGTGCTGACCATAAGCTCAGAGCAAAAACCCAATGGGACATCTCATTTCCATTGTGAAATTACAGATCACATTGTGCCATCCCAAACCTATTATGACTTCTTAGCACCTTTGAAAACACACATGGCCTTTGTGACATCACAGAGCCTTTTTGTATCTATAGCCTCATGGGGAACTAATGACAACTGACATCAGAAATACCATTGAAACATAACAAATCCTCTCTGACATCATAATTGTGACATCATGTTGCCATTATGACAACATCAGCTCATTTTGACATATAAAACTATAATGACATCATAGCTTTGTAACATCACATTGTCATTCTGATGTCATAACACTTTGTGTTTGCCTATTATGTTATTTGATTCTATTTCTAATGTAGCATGTTGGTTGATATCAGAAAATCATTGTGAATTCATGGCCATTGTGATATCACAATGCCTTAGTAGCATCACATTGCCATTGTGATGTCACATTGCCAAATTGATGTCACAAAGGGATTTTGATGTGACAATGGTTATGACATCACAATGAGTTTCTGATATCAACCCACATGCCACATTTCAAATACAATGAAATCACAGATTAGGCATTCATAATGTAACTATGATATCACAATGACATAATGCAAATGTTATAATGTCATTGTCATTTTGTGATGTCACCATAAGCTAAAGATGTCATAACAACAATGTGATGTTACACTGGTTATGACTTCACACAGGGTTTATAATGTTACAATAGTTATGAGGTCACAATGTGTTTCTGTAATCAACTGATATGCCACATTTGAAATAGAATGAAATCACAGGATATACATTCAGAATGTGTCTATGACAGCAAAATGGCAATGCAATGTCATAAAGCTATCATGTCACTGTAGCTTGGTGATGTCACAATGAGCTGATGGTATCACAGCAACAGTCTGATGTCACACTGGTGATGATGTCGCAAAGGGTTTTTGATGTTACAATGGCATGTCAGATCTTAATTGCCATTAGTTTGAAGTGAGGACATGAGAATGAAGTCACAATGACATACACAAATGAGCTGTGATGACACAATCGCCATGATTTTGTCAAAAGTGCTAAAGTCCCTAACAGGGGTTTTGTTGTCAAAGTGTTATTGATACAATTTGGGTTAGTGATGTCAAAACTAGTTTGCAATATCACATCTTATTTCAAATTTCAATTGCTACAAGTTCAAAATGATACAAGTTCACAGAAGGAGATTGATGTCCCAAAGGCCATGAATATTCTAAGATGTGATGAGGTCATAATAGGTTTGTGAAAGCATGATGGTAAGGTAATATCACAATTGCAATATAATGTCAAATTATAATGTAATAAGATTGTGGTTATGTCACCATTAGTTGGATTCCATAATAGTGATAAGTTCAAAATATTTTTGTGATGTCGCAGTAGAATGGTGATGTGACAATGGCATTCCAGACCTCAATTGTCATTAATTCACAATGATTATATAAATTTAGAACAGGCTTATGAGGATTCCAAAGAATTTGTTGGCACAAATGTGATGAAGTCAGAACAGATTTGTGATGTGACAATGTGACACAATGGTCATTACATCTAACAGTGTGATGTCACACTATTCAGGATGTCACAGTATTTCATGTCATACCTGAAATAATATGAGGTTGAAAATAGATTTAGCTCTCAATGGGCCTAACATAACACAGTGGCAACATGTCACAAAACGTATCAGGACATGACATGTTCGAGTTTTCACAGTTGTTTAGAGATATCACAATGGCAATGTTATGTCACAAAGGGATTGTGTTGTCACAACGGTTATGAAGTCAAAATGTATTTTTTATATGACCCCACATGCCACATTTGAAATATAATGAAATCACATAATAGGCATTCATAATGTATATATGATGTCACAATGACAAGATGATGTCATATTGTTAGTGTTATGATGTCATTACAGATTTGTGATGTCACCATGAGCTGATGTCATAATGACAATGTGATGTCACACCGATGATTATATTGTAAATCCGTTGTGATATTACATTGGCATATCTGATCTCAATTGACAATGAGGATATGGATAACAAAGGGACTGTCATGTCACAAAGGCCATGTGTTTTTTAAAAGGTGCTAAAGATGTCATAAAGGGTTTGGGAGGTCTCAAGGTGATTGTAATATCACAACAGCAAGGTGATATCACAATGGCTTTGTGATGTCACATTGGTGATGAGGTCACAATGGATAGGACAGGGTTGTGATGTCACAACAGGTTAACAATATCACAATGGCACTGTGATTTCACAAAGGGATTTTCATGTCACGATGGCTTTGAGGTCACAATGCATTTCTTATATCCACCAATATTGCTTGCTTGAAATAGAATGAAATCACAGAATAGGCATTCACAATATGTCTATAATGTCATTCTGACTTATGATGTCATAATACTATGATATTTAAGTTTACTGATGTCAAAATGGAAGGTCTTATCTTATTACTCATTATATTACCATGAGGATCGCAAAGGTTCCTATGTACTGAGTGCTTCAAAAGGTGCATATTGCTGAGTCCATTACACAGGGTTCTTTGTGCTCTTTTTAAAAAATGTGCTGTGTGCTGTCATCCCAAAGGGTCCTATGTTCTGAGTCTTTGAGAGGTAGGTATCCCCAACAATCTCACACACACACACACACACACACACACACACACACACACAAACACGGAGGTCACCATGCACCTTCTTGGTGTGTGGGGTGGAAGGAGAAGAGTCCCACAGCAGTTGGGCTGAGGGGAGATTTGATCCCCCGGAAAGCAGCTGGGGTTGGGGGGAAGCCTTGACCTGAGGTGAGGCTGTTTCTGCCATGGCCTGGTAGCCTTAGGGAAGAGTCAGGACAGCACATAGCCAGGGATGGAGGTATGGCCGAGAGGGGGAGGAGACATGACCAAGGGGAGGACAGGCAGTTGCTAAGGGCCACATAGCTGCTGCAGCCAAGAGCACACTGGGCTGGCCACTTGTGCGGCAGAGGCAAGGCAGCAAGGAAGGGAATTGGGGGCAGAGAGAGAGCAAAGAAAAGAGCAGGCACATGCACCAGGGGAGGCAGCCTCAATAGCTGGTCTCTGCTGCTGTAGGAGCACAGGTCTGGGCCAGGAGCATAGAGCACACAAAGGCAGCACATCAGGTACATCCTTAGCACAGTTAAGGCTGGTTGTTTCCAAGGGGAAGGGTCTGGCCATGGAGAAGGGCAGAGGTGGCATCGTGCTGTGTCATTAGAGTGGTGCTCTCCTTTTGTGGGAGCCCTTGGTTATGACAATGGTACCAGGAATGGGAACCCACATGCTCTAGCTTCTACATTGTCCCAGATGAGGAACCAACAAAATTAGGATTGGCACAACTCTGAGTCTGTGTGAGTGTGTGTGTGTGTGTGTGTGTGTGTGAGAGAGAGAGAGAGAGAGAGAGAGAGAGACAGAGACAGAGACAGAGAGAGAGAGAGCATCTTTCTCTTCTTACAGCCTGCTGTGCTCAGATGAGTGATCAGTTGGCAAATTGCAGGTGCTGCATGGAAGCATCTTCTGTCACTGTTCGGGATGTGTGTGTGTGTGTGTGTGTGTGTGTGTGTGTGTGTGTGTGTGTGTGTGTGTGTGTGTGTTGGGAGAGCAGGGAGATGAGAACAATGAAAATATATTTAAGCCACCATGTCAAAAAACAGCAAAAGCATTTTATTTCTCTGTGTGTGTATGTGTTGTTGTTCTTTTTTTCATGAATAACGAGTACAAGCCCAGCCACAATTTTTTTTCTCCTTCACAGTTTCATGGCTCCTTTATGGAAGATTTCAGTAGACATTCCTTTCCTCCCCTTTCCACCTCTGTCTTCCTCTTTCCTGTAGCCTACAGTAGCTGCTGGGCCTGCATGGGCCTCCCTTAGGAGACGTGTGTGACCCCTGGACTAGAGTGGACACCTGTCCTCCTATTCCCAGGCAGAAGTTTTGTGAGGTGAGTGTGACCACAGCCACATTCTTCCAGCCAGACACTCTGCTCTCATGTGTATAGTTGGAGGTAATTCAAGGGTTGGGAATGTGTCTGCCGAACATAATTAGGGAACGAGATGGGGGAGAGGGCAGGGCAGGGGCTGTGAAGCTATGAGGTCTGAGGGGCTGGCGTATGGTGTGACATGGAAGATGGTTCACCATGACCAAGGATGAGAGGGGAACCTTATCTAGGGTGTTTACAGTCTCTGTGGGCATCCAGTCCCAGGGCTCTGGGCCCACACTGGTGGCGAGAATTCCCTCCTGGGGCAGTGCCCTGTCATCAGTCCTCCCTGGGATCCTGCAGACTCCAATCTGTGTCCCACCTGGGCTGTTTCTAGCTGGGTAGTGGTAGGCAAATCTACTCCCCCTGCTGGAGCCTGCTCAGTATCAAGAGGTGGCAGTTAGCTAGGGCTCTCTAAATGACAGTTTCTGTAACCTGCTGTAGGCTGTCTGGAAGGAAAAGGGGACCACTGACGTTGGAACCTTTCAAGTTTGATTGGGACAAATGAAATGCACATTTTCCAGGATTTTTTTAAAACTTCCACTAATGGCTAGGATTATGGGTGAAATTAGATGGATGATTTCAGCTGCCAAACAATGATGTTCAAAGTAGCACAGGCAGAGTTCCCAAGCCAGATTGTCTCCAGCTTTGAATGTTGTGCCTTGACTGACTCTCTGGAAGCGGCTGAATCTCCTCAAGCTCTCTCTAGGGTGACCACCACAGTGGAGGAGGTTGCACAGAGCAGAGATTGTGACCTTGCAATACCCAGCCTGCCAGCTGTGAGCAGAGATAATTCCCAGCACCTGTACTGGACTCTGGGAGAGTCAGAGACCCCAGGCTTCCTCAAGGATCCTTCCTCTGCAACATGAAACTTGGGGGCCGGATGTGGTGGACCATCCTGTCTGGCCCCAGGGGGAGAGGAGGCCCAATGAGTCAGGCATTCAGCTCAAAGCAACTTCGTTCACACCTGAGTGGGGAATTGAGTGCCACAGAGCTGGTCAGCTGCTGGACAGGGATCTTTGAGAAGATACGCATCCAATAGCCCCCAGAATCCAGTGAGTACATCATGGCTCACATCCTTGGAGCCAAAACAGTTAAGTGCAGTGGCACTAGGAGCGGGGGAAGAGGGAGGAGGGAGAACTATGGAAGAGCTACATTGGGTTTAATCCTTACTCCCCCACAGAAGATTCTTACCTGAATAAGATGAGACTTTTCTGTAGTATTGTCTAGACAGATGCTCATTTATTTATCCAACAAAGCATCACAGTGTGCACCAGGCTCTGGGGGTTCATAGACAATGAAATGTTCCAGGACTGGTTTCACAGCACATGAAGAAACCTCGGATAAAGCTGGTTACCAGTGTTTCAAGCCTGTCATCCTAGCTACTTACGAGGCTGAAAGCAGAGGACTGAGGCATTTGGCCTAGGCAGGGAAGCCTGTAAGACTCGTATCTTCAATTAACTACCAAAAACAAAATGCCAGAAGTGGATGTGTGGCTCAAGCCATAGACTGCTAGCCTTAACTAAAAAGGCTCAGGGACGCACCTTGGCTCCGAGTTCAAGGCCCAGGACTGGCACAAAGAAAGTAAAGAGAGAGAGAGAGAGAGAGAGAGAGAGAGAGAGAGAGAGAGAGAGAGAGAGAGAGAGAGAGAGAGAGGAGGGAAAGACAGAGGGAGAAAAAGAGGAAAGGAAGAAGGGAGAACATGTAAGCCTTGGTTTGGAGTCCCTGGATGAAGAGAGCCAACCATTCACAATCTCTGTGGGGACAGTTTCAGAGCCTAAAGCCAGTAGGTAGGACCAAGCCACTGACCCCTCAGCAAGTTCATGACATTCAGGAGCTCTGTAGTCACCAACTATAGAGGGAACCACCCTCGGGTAGACCCTAGGGCTCAGGGTAGTTGATCAGGTTTCAATTATCCCCGGCCTCATCGAGTTTATTTTCTGGTAAGATAAGAAAAAAGTTTCCAAGGACTAATGAGGTATTGGGTCAGAGAATTTCAAGGGGGCAAGGGATAAACAGGAATTTGAAGAGGGAGGATGATCACAGGTCAGACGTGTCAGGACATTGGAGCCATGAGCTTGCCTAACAACGTAGACTACCAGCTTTTGATCCAACGACACTGCTATTAAAAGTCCTGGCACCTTGGGTTCATCATTGATGACATGGCTGTCATTCACTGCAGGATGCTTGTGCAGTACATCCTTGGGGACTGGGATTTTCCAGGACTCAATCTAAAGATGACACTCCCGGTGATCATTGCTCTCCCATAAACTGTGCCACTGGCACAAGACATCCTGGGAATGAGGGCGGGAGTTGGGACCCATTTTGCCCCGAGACTTCATCTAGAGGGGCTAAGGCCCCGTGACTGCCATTCTCAGAGGCAGAGTGTGTCTCTCTTCTGGCTCAGTCTTTAGTCTAGATGGCAGATCTGGGATTCAGAGAGGGCAGGCTGAAGGTGTAGCAGGGATGGGTAGAGGCTGGTAGGAAAACCAGAGGCAACACAAGAATATTTCTGGGATAGATCAGCTCTTTTCACCTTCCCAGGAGGGACCTAAATCCCCCCAGTCTCCATCCCTTGACCAGAAAACCCTTTGGTTCCTATATCATATGGTTGGATAACTAGACCTCACCTCACTGCCCAGTGCTGAGGCAGGACAGTGAGAGATACTGATTCTTTGATAAGGTCAGGGGATCCTCAGTATGAGATTGTACTTGAATGTCCCAACTTGCTGCATGGTCAGTCCCATCTTAGACTGCCATGATGTAGGACATAGAATCTAGAGAATCATAGCCGGATAGTGTCTGTTCTGAGAGTCTTGAGTATTATGTGTTAGCTTTGAGCTCCCGTGGTCCACCTGCTTCTCTTTCTTGGGTGGGTCTATGCTAGAAAAAGCTTGAAACTAGGGCGTGCTCCAAGATAGTATTCTACCATTTGAATCACAGCTCCACTTCCAGCATTTTTGGCTATTTAATTGGAGATAAAGAGTTCTTACAGACTTTGCTGCCAAGTGGCATCCACCTGCAGTCCTCATATCTCAGTCTTCTGAGGGGATAGGATGACAAGCATGGAAAAGTATCTTCGGCTGGATGCCAGTAGCTCATGTCTGTCATCCTAGGTACTCAGGAGCTGAGATCTGAGGATCACGGTTCCAAGCCAGCCTGAGCAGGAAAGACCCTGAGACTCTTATCTCCAACAAACCACCATAAAATCAGGAGGGGTGCTGTGGCTCAAGTAGTAGAGTACTCGCCTTGAGTCCAAGAGCTCAGGGACAGCACCCAGGCCCAGAGTTCAAGCCCTACAACCAAAAAAAGAAAGAAAGTAAAACATCTTTGCTTAAAAAGATATGGAGGTGTGTGTGTTGGGGCACGGGGGCGTGGGGGGTGTTGTGATTGAGAGACCAGGTGCTGGCGTCATTGTAGAGACATTTCTAAGAATTCCCCAAGATTGCCCCAGTTGGAAGCCACAGTAAGATGGGTGGTGCCTTATCAAGAACTCAAGAGGACGAGGTCTATGGCAGGCAGGGAGTGGGCAAATGGGTGCAAGGGTGGGATTGTTGTGTTTGTATTCTCTCCGTTGAAGGATGGATTTGTATGCTGGGTATCAAAGTCTAAAGTAAAGGGTTGCAAGAAGTTTGTGGCCTGAAGAATTGTATTTCTTCTGGGTATATGAAGGTGGCTGAAGCCGGGCGCCTTTGGTGGCTCACAACTGTCATCATAGCTACTCATAAAGCTGAGATGTAAAGACCATGGTTCAAAGCCAGCTTGGGCAGGAAAGTCTGTGGTTCTTGATAACCAATGAACCACCAGAAAACAGGAAATGCTGCTGTGGCTCAAATGGTAGAGTGCTAATCTTTAGCTGAAGAGTTGAGGGACAGTGCCCTGGCACAGAGTTCAAACCTCATGACCAACAATAAACAAAGAGGTGGCCTGAGTTTTCCACATAGCAGTATGTACAGCAGGAAACTCCATGCTGGGTTATGAGACATTCAAGATATGTAAGAGGCTTACTGCTGTGTCTACAGTTAGTCTGAGTATGATAGTGCCATCTTCTCATGGGTCGGATGTGATCCTAAGGTCGAGAGTTCATGGTTCTGTTCTCAGGAACTGCTGAGGCCTTGGAATGTCCGTGTGTGTGTGTGTGTGTGTGTGTGTGTTTGTGTGTGTGTGTGTGTGTGTGTGTGTGTGTGTGTGTGATTTTCCCTCATCTTTCTCTGTCCTCTTCCTGGGTGCCTGTCTGCCTCTTTCTGACCTCAGATGGTGCCCCTCCACACTGACCTTGCCTTTAGCCCCCTATCAGGGTCTACAATGAGTCCTAAATTGCCAGAGATCTGTGTTCCAACTTTTCTTTGGGGCACAAGTATGGCTGTCCCAATACTTGGCCGCCTCCAGTTGATACTGGGACAGCAGTGACAGCTGGCATGGGGTCTCCTCTGCCTCAGAGGGAGGGCCTCAGTCATGCAATGTCCTGTCCTTTTCCTCAGCTGGGCCTCTGACTGTACATCTCTTTCAGCAGGCTGGCAGTGGAGTGGGGAAAGTGGGGTTCCTGGTGGCTCTGGCCAATTCGAGCTTGACAGCTGACTGAAGGCCACCCAAGCAAGGAGGATCCAGGGCTACATGGGAGGTAAGGCCAAGGTGGCTTGGAGGTATTGGTTGGTGTCTAGTAAATGTTAATGTACTTTATCACAGTAAAGTCTATGTCCTGGCCCCAGCTGGGCCTCTCATGTGCTTCTAGACAATTCTGGATGCCCAGAATACAGAGGTACAGACTTTAGATTCCAGGGCCATGGAACTGTGGTATGAGAGACTGGTATGGCCAATACCTCAATGTTCTGGGGCATTAGTCTTGACCAGCCTATACCCTCCCCTTGTGTACGTTCACTTCTTAACCCAGTGTTTGCCACACACCGGCCACTTGTGGCAGTAGCTTTTTGGTGATTCATTTGTCATAAGTGTCTGCCCAGGCTAGCTTTGAATCTTGATTGATCCTCAGGTCTCAGCCTTGAGTAGCTAGGAGTCATGAGCCACCATCACCCAACTGATAATAACCTTTCTCCACAGTGAACTTGGATCTCCTGAAAGCTTTTCTTTATTTTTTCTGTGCCTGTGCAGGGGCTTGAACTCAGGCTCTGGGCTCTGGTCTCTTAACTTTTTCCCTCAAGGCTGGCACTCTACCACTTGAACCACAGCTCCATTTCTGGCTTTTGGTAGTTCATTGGCCAGAAGAGTGTCACTCACTTTCCTCCCCTGATCTGGCTTTGACACATGATCTCTGATTTCAGTATCCTGAATAAGTAGGATTTACAGGAATTGAGCCACCGGTGACACTTGATAAAAGCTTTCCTTAAGCAAGAGTTCTTCCCTGCATTTGCCCTGACTCCTCCATGCAAAGGTGGTCTGAGGGTCATGAGCTGTGAAAAATAGACTTCCAGCCACAGAAAATGGCTGGGGTCCTTGGTGAAAAGACAAGCCAATCTTCCCCTGGTACCCATTCTGGGATCCCACCCTCTGCCCTATCTGTGACTCAAGTACAAACCTTGACCCAGCCTTGAATGTTCTGCCACACTTGTCTGAGGCCACACAACCATCATTCCACCCACACCACCTGCACTACACCAAACCTCAGGACCTTTGTCCAAGCTGTGTACCTTCTGCCCGAGGCCCTCTGTCCTGTTCCACATGTTAGAACTCCTGTGGAATTTTGGCACTGGTTATATCACCTCTTGGAACAAGTCTTTCCTTCCCTTCTCTCTCATTTTTTAAATATTGAGTTGCTAGAGATGGAACTTGTGCAGGCTGACTGGCAAATACTCTATATTGGTGTGTGTGTGTGTGTGTGTGTGTGTGTGTGTGTGTGTGTGTGTGTGTGTGTGTGTGTGTGTGTGTGTGTGAGTCCTGGGGTTTGAATTCATGCCCTGGATGCTATCCCTGAGTTTTTATGCTCAAGGCTAGCATTCTAATACTTGAACCACAGCTCTGTTTTTTGGGGTGCTTAATTGGAGAAAAGAGTCTCATATAGACTTTCCTGACTGCACTGGCTTGCAGTTATAATCCTCAGATCTCAGCCTCCTGAGTGGCTAAGAATGCAAGGGTGACCCATCAGCACCTACCTTCTACCTCTTACCAATAACCTTGGCCCTCCTCTGAATCCCAGAAGAGTATGTCTCATCAAGCTCACATTATTTTGCCAGTGTTGGGGCTTGAACTCAGGTTCTGGGCATGTTCCTGAACTGTTTTTGCTCAAGGCTACATTCTATCACTTAAGCCACAGTGCCATTTTGACTTTTTCTGTTTATGTGGTACTGAGAAATCCAATTCAGGGCTTCATGCTTACTAGGTAAGCAATCTATGACTAAGCCACATTCACATCTCAAGGCTACTTCTAACAGGAGCAATGAGGGTGGGATTTATTTGCATACCCTTTTCAGCACAGAAATTGCTTGCCATTTCATATCTTTGCCAGGATTTGGGACCAGTCTGAGACTCGGCAATGAGGAATTATGAATGATTGATAGCCAGAGGTCTAGGTTCACATCCTACAGAGAGATAGGGTATATGGAGCCAGAAAATTCCACAACTCCTATAGCCTAGAATCTGTGGTCTCCCTAGAGGCAGTGGCTGGCTGCTATATGTCCCAATGGGACACCTCAGCCAGAACATAAAGCACCCGTTGCATACACCAGCCCAGGCAAGCACTCCAGGTTTCAGTTATTAAATGGCAGAGAAGGATGCTTGTTCAAGCTACTTGCTCAAAATTAGTACTCTCTGAAGGCTTGTCCCAGCTTGCCCAGGTTGGGTGTCTATGCATGGGCAACCTGCTGAATGCCCATCATCCATACATCATCCATAAATACACAGAGACATGGAGTTGCTGCATTCTGTTTTTCTTTGCCAGGTCCGAGTTTGAACTATGAACATAAGCCCTATCCCTGAGCTCCTCTTGCTCAAGGGTAGTGATCTGCTCTTGAGCCACAGCCCAAACCCATGGGGATATTTTCCTGTGATCTCTTAGAAATAAGAGTGTTGTGGACTTTCTTGCCCTGGCTGAATTCAAATTGGCATTCTGTACATCTCAGCCTCCTGAGGAGCTAGGATTACATACAGGAGCCACTGACACCTGGCTTTCTTTACTTCTTGGTGTTCTTTTTTTAATCGTGACAATCTGAAATCTTCAGCGTCATTCCAATGGTTTGCATTCAAAGTAAACTACCCAGCCCTGGAGTTTGAATGCCAAGACTGCCACCCACAAATGGAGGGAGATCCTGTCAAACTCGTTCCTATTTACCTGAATGCTAATGGAATGTTATAAAAGTAATAATTAATTTGCAGTTAATTCATGATTCTATTTTAGAATGCGAAACAAAAATTATTGGATTTATATCTTCCATTCTAGCACCCTGGTATGATTCCCCTAATGGAAGGATATTGAATAATTTTTAATTAATGGTTTTATAATTATTCAACCATGATACTTCATTAAATGGAGACATAACTTAATAACTAATTGTTGGTAACTATATATAAAAAATTTAATGATATCCTCACATTCTCTCTCTCTACATATATATACAGCAATATATATATACATATATATATATACAGCAATACATATATATATATATATATATATATATAAATCTACACATCTATCAGTATATATATTGCGCACTGGAGTGGCTTTAGCATAGGTCCTCAGAACTTCCTGGCAACTCACTTTGCCAGAGGCTGGTGTGCTAAGACTGTGACCCCATTTATGGATTGGTCATTGTAGGCAGTGAGTTGGAATCCCAGCCCTGCCAAAAATTTATTCATGGAGTAAGAAGCCAATTTTGACACATTTTTCCTGAAAAAAATTTCTGGGTCTCAGTATGATGCATAAATTCATATGCAAATATATCCTGTGTGATAAGATGTAATAAATGAAGTGTTATATGTGTAATAATACTACATAAATAACGGTAATAAACGTCATACTCACTAAACCCATGTATGTATTTTTTCCGGTGCTGGGGCTTCAATTCAGGCCCTGGGAACTGGGCTGATTTTCTTGTCTTCAAGGATGATGAGCTTCTCCTTCACCCACAGTGCTACACAGAGATACCCAGAGGCTGAGTTCAAATCCCAGGCCTGCCAGAAAAATGGTGCAAATTCCAAGCCAGGGATTTATTTTATTTTATTTTATATTGGCCAAGTACAGGGCTTGAAATCAGGTCTTGCCATCTCAGCCACAGCTGACCCTGGGATCCTAGGGCCCAAGTACAAATCTCAGGGTTGGCAAGAAATTAAAAAAAAGGAGAAAGATAAAACGGAGAAGTTCAAGAGGGTGGTTTTACATTTTCTTTACCTTTGCATTGTGACCGTCCTGGTGTAAATGAAAAGGCCAAAGTGTACATGACCTTGCATGCTGATGTTTGGCTAGCTATTAGGGAAGCCATAGCCAAAACCTCAACTTGGGCCTGGAGGTTGAATCCAGGGACTGACATTAAGGATTGGCAGGATATTCTAAGAAACCCATTCAAAGCCAGCCCTAGCAGGAAAGACTGTGAAACTCTTGTCTCCAAGAAAACCAGAAGTGGAGCAGTGGCCTATAGGGTAGAACTCCAGCTTTGAAAGAGAAAGCCAAGCAGGAGACACAGGCCAGACCAGGTAGGAAAGCCTGTGAGGCTTTTATGTCCAGTGAATGACCAAATGGCTAGAAGTGGAGCTGTGGTGGTGGTAGAGCCTCAGCATTGTGCAACACAGCTGAAGAACACATCGCACCATGAGTTTAAGCCATGGGATGGTCACAAAAATAAATTAAAAAAGAGAAGGCAAAGTTTATGTATCAGTGCCCTACTTACTTACATGTATATATTACTTCCCTGAGTGCAAACAGGCTGTATGCAATGCTTCTGCTTTTATTTACTGATTAATTTTTCAGATATGCTCATTGTGCATACTGCATCATACTCTTCATGTCAGCCCCATTGCTTTTCTCTTCCGGGGTACCAGGCCTGTGTCCTTATATGATGCACAGTGAAGCTCTTAGCAGCCTTTATTTACATTTTATTATGAGGCCAATGCAGGAGCAGTCAAAAATCAGGCAGGGGAAGAGAAGATCAGAGTTCATAGAAATAAGCAGTATTCAGAAAATTATACTTGGGGATACAAATGGTAGCATACTTATGTAAAACTACCATTAAGAAAAAGATGAGGGGCTGGGAATGTGGATTAGTGAAAGAGTGCTTGCATAGCATGCAAGAAGCCCTGGGTTCGCTTCCTCAGTAACACATACACAGGAAAAGCCAGAATTTGTGCTGTGGCTCAAGGAGTAGAGTGCCAGAAATAGTGCCCAGGCCTTGAGTTCAGCCCAAGGTAGGTAAGGACGGAGGGAGGGAGGGAGGGAGGTACATAGATAGATAGATAGATAGATAGATAGATAGATAGATAGATAGATAGATAGATAGATAGATAGATAGATAGATAGATAGATAGATAGATAGATAGATGGATAGATGGATAGATGGATAGATATATAGATAGAAAAATGATAGATGAATCTGGTCTTGGACATCAGGAGGAAAGATGGGAACAATTCCCAATCACGCAGCCTTCTGCAGTGTGCCAGGCCACCAGGATCACCTTCACATAACCACAGAGCAGGAAGACTGTCTCTTTCCCACTTCGCAGGCAGCTGAAGGACCCAGATTTAAAAGGGCAGAGCCAGGTTCTAACTCAGCTGCTTGGAGACAGAAGAGAAATGACCCTGCCTCTCCTTGGACTGGGGATTAGTATTAATAAAGTGGAGAATTAAGGAAGGAGATAGGACTGCCAGAGGTAGAAGAAAGGCCTTCAAATCTGACATGTGGAGAGTAAAAACCCACTCCCTAAGACCAGAGAGCAGGGTTTTTCTACTCTGTTCCTCCTCTCTCCCCCACTAAACTGGCACTCTACTGCTAAACTAAACATAGTCTGAGGTTCCCTTCACCTGATGGAAGAAAGTTAGTCATTGTTTGAAGAGGCTGAGAAAAGCCTGACCCTGGTGTAACCCTAACAAATGTTTCAGGTTTCCCCCCATTGCTGGCTGTGCTTGGAATGAATGAAGTGGTTTTGCAGCTCACTTCCCTATGGAGTGTGTACGTTCTGCCTCCTAATCCTGCAGACCTAGGTCTCTTCACCTAGCCTGGCTTTTGAAATTGTTTTCTATCCTTCAAATACAGTGTTACACTGGAGTTCTTCCTGCTAACAGTGCCAGGGCTTGCATCCTGAGAACTTCAGTTGAACCCAGGATGGGTCAATGGGCCAAGAACTCTAAGAACATTTAGAGTGCAAGTAATATCTCATCACCCAGGGAAACACAAGAAGCTCTTCAATATCTGACCTTTCAGAAGTGGAATTCAGAATGTCATAGACTTTCCTGCCTTGGCTAGGCTTCACACTGTGATCCTGATACCTCAGCCTCCTGAGCTAGGGTGATGGGTGAGACCTACTGGTGCTCGGCTAGGTTCAGAAGTGTAATGACATTGACAATACAAGTCAACTCCTTATCACAAAGGGCTTGGGGAGCATATTAAACCTTTCAACATTGGACCTTTCAGAACCCTGTGGACACAAGGTTACAATGCTAGAGTCTGAGAGGCTGGGCATGTGGATCTGCTTTACTTGAGCATGGAGGTATGACTCCAATTCTGGTGTATATCAGTGTTCATTTTCCAGAGAATGTTCTCCTAATTAGCAAATAGGAAAAGTTCTTTGATTAACCCTCAATTTTTTGCCAATTGTGTGTCTTGTATCAAGCCTGGGCACTGTCCCTGAGCAATTCAGCTCAAGGCTAACAGTCTACCACTTGAGCCACAGCACCAGATGGGTGTGTTTTGGTGGTTCACTGGAGATAAGAGTCTAACAGGCTTTTCTTGCCTATGCTGTCTTTGAACTGTGGACTTCAAATCTCAGTCTCCTGAGAAGGTAGGGTTCCAGGTATGAGCCACAGGCATCTGGCCTGTTGTTTTTGGCAGTCCTGGGGATTCTTTTTCTCAAGGCTAACACTCTACCGTTTGAGCCACTCCACAGCTTCTGGCTTTTTCTGAGTATGTGGCACTGAGGATTCAAACCCTGGTATTCATGCATGATGAGTGAGTTATTTTCCATGGGAACTCTAGCCTGAATTTCTTTTCCTCAAGGACAATAAGCTTTGTTTCACCCATGGTACAAAAGAGTTATCTGAACAGTAAGATCAAATCCCACCAATGGTAGAAATATTGGCTTCAGTTCCAGGACAGTGAGTTAATTTTTTTTAATAGAAACAGTTATGTTTATTCAGTTCCATACTGAACATTAAATAAAATCAGTGTAGAATTTTGTACATCTATTCAGACATCCTTCCCTTACCCCCAAAGTGCTTATCTGAACACTACATTGTTTCTTTTTTGTATGTTTTTTATTGTAAAAATGTTGTACAGAAGGGTCACAGTTACATGAGAAGGTCATGAGTATATTCCCTATTGAGCATTGTTAACTCCTCCTTTGTTTTCCCCCTATGATCTCTTACCTCCCATCTCCACAACCACTCCCCCTGCCGGCTCAGTGACTTAATTTTTTAAATTTTGGCTTGGCACAGGGTTTGAATTGAAGTTGTGGCAAATCTGCACTTTCCCTCACATTGCTACAGATTTACCATGTTCCTGAGTTCAAATCCCAGTCTAGGAAAGAAAACTGACCGAAATTCCAAACAAGGGAGCTTTATTTTTTTTTAAATTTATTTAAATAATCAATTTTTTTCTTTTTTCTCTTTTTTGGCCTACCATGGGGTTTGAACTCAGGTCCTGGCAACTCTGCCTCAGCTTTGATCACTGTAGGCTGGGTGCAGCCTCAGGATCCATACCCAATCCTGGAATCCTAAGTCCAGAGGACTTGCAGAAAGAAAACAAAAGTGGGATAGCACAAAAAGTGGCAAGCTGCAGAGGGCTGGGTTTTGTTTTGTTTTTTTTTTTTTCATGCACGGTGACCATCCTGGGTCTGAATGACACGGGTGCAAAGTGGACCTAGCCAGTCATTGCTGAAGGCTGACAGGCTAGCAGGGGAGCCATAGGCCAACCTGTCAGCATAGGTCCTGGGTTCAAATCCAGGTCCTGACAACTATCAATGGCAGGAGATCACAAAAGACTCATTCCTATGCATAGGAAAACCAACTGAAAAAGAAGTTTGTGCATGGGTTGAGCCTAAAATTGGATGCAATAATCCTAGAACACTGATTGATCTTAATTTCATGTTTTATTAAGCATGAAAAGAATAGTATTCCTTTAATTGTGGTATAATAAATACCTAAGAGTTGGTAGGAATGTAGTAAACGTCATTCAATCATAAATTGGCAGCTGTGGCGCTTTTTAGCAAAATATATTTATTTGTATACTACTGTGTACCTATCGTTGTACCTCTGTTATGGCCAATCTTGCGTCATGACCTCAGCACTTGGGAACCACCTCACAGCTTCATTGGCTAGAGGCTGCCGTGCTCACACTCACCCATTCATGAATTGGACCTGGTAGGCCCTGAGTTCACATCTTAGCACCACCAAAATTTAATCTTGGAGTAAGAAGCCAAGAGTGACACCTGTTTTCCTTTTCTGGGAGAGTCCTGTGTGTCAGGCATGATGGAGAAAACATCTACAAATCTAGATGGTGTGTGATAGGATGTAAAAAATGTAATACATAGGTGTTATCACAGTCAATACAATAAACGGTAAATAAATGAAAAAAATAAAAAAAACTACAACGAATAACCACACCAAACATAACATATACTGAACATCTTTATGGAAGTTTAATCCTATCTTTAAAATGTATATAAGGAGTACCTTTTCCAGGTCTGGGCCTTGAATTCAGGCTTAAGGAAAAGGCCTGACTTACTAGTCTTCAAGCACGGTGAGCTTCCCCTTCCCCCACAGTGCAACAGAGTTACCCAGACCCTGAGTTCAAATCCCAGGATTGCAGACAAAAAAATGGCACACATTCCAAGCCAGGGAACTTCATTAGCGTTTTTAATATTTTTTTAAAGTTTACTTCGCCTTTATTTGATACTTATTGATTTTATAACAAGAGTTTTTCAAAAAAGGGATTTAAACTTTTACATTTCAGCATAGCACATTGGTGCTTCTATTTTGAACATCTGCCTTGAAGAGTGAGAATGAAAATAAGGACATCATTTCTCCCTAGAAGGTCAGGACAGTTAAATTTATTTCTATTTAGACTTATTTCTACAATTATAAACTCTCTGCATTTGTGTCGTATGAGTTTTCCTCAGTGCCTACCGCAAAATACACTAGGGGATCCTCATAGCACAAAAGGTTGGGTTTCTGAATAAAAACTCACTTCTGTGAGGACAGTAGGTACTTGTATGCGTTTGGGGAATAAACAGGATTGTAAAATGAAAAACAAAAACAATGGGACTGTGATGTATCTCAGTAGTGGAGTATTTGCCTAAAGAGTATAAGACCCCGGCAGAAAAGTTTCGTAAGGCTCAGAATGTTAGAATTTTATGATCTGCATGAACTTCTTTTTTTTTTTTTTTATTATTGTTGTTTTTTGGTCCTGTGGCTTGAAATCAGGTATTATCTTTGTGTTCTTCAGCTCAAGGCGAGTGATCTACCGCTTGAGTCATAGTGCCACTTCTGGTTTTCTAGTGGTTTATTGGAGATAATTGTCTCAGGAACTTTCCTGCCTGGGCTGGCTTTGAACCACCAACCTCAGTTTCCTGAGTAGCTAGGATTATAGGCGTGAGCCACTGGTGCCAGGCACATGAACAAACTTCTTAAAGGTTGATTCTGAGAAAAGAAACTTGGAATACACTTTTAGTGTAAATAATTTATAATGCCATGGTTAAGGTACTAATTCAGAAGTATTTATTCATTGGCTGGTTTCTTAGTTTATTTAAATATATATGCATTATTAATATATATATATACATACATATTGTTAAAAACATAGCTTTGAAGTGTACCTAAGAGCATATGTGCTCATGTAAAGTTATATAACTGCACAAGCTTCATTTTTTTTCAGTTTGGTTGGTACCATAAATTAGGTGGAATTTGTGTATTGTTGTTTCGTTCTCTGTTTTTGGATGATTTCTTTCCCTATTATCCCCCTAACCTCCTCTCCTCGCACTTGAACTCAGCTTGTTCTTTCTTGGCTTCATTGTTCATAGTTGATTTTCTACCACTTCAGTCATACCTGTAGCCTGGCTTTTTGCCAGTTAATTGGTGATGATGTCTCTCAGGCTTTTTTGCCTTAATTGGATTTGAAATTTCATCTTCTAGTTCTAAGCCTCCTGATTAGCTAGGATTACAGGTGTGAGCCACTGAGGTGCCGAGGGATAAATTAGACTTTGGTTGGTGTATTCTTTCTGTTTTTCTAAGCATTGGATCATCTACTATAGAATTTCTGTGAATATCCTGGGTCTGAACTAAGATATATAATACATATGCAAATCTGTACAATTCTCATTAGATGCAATAAATTTGATACATATTATAAGTGTAATAATAGTCAATAAATATAATGAATGAATAATACAGAAATAAATAAATGCACTCAAAGCAATATGCAGTAATCATAAGTATGTGGATGAATATTACTTAACAGAGTTGGGGATTGAATTCAGGCCTAGGGAACAGGCCTGAATTGCTTGTATTCAAAGAGGGTGAGTTTCCCCATCCTCTAGAGTGCATTTGAGTTTCCCAGACTCCGAGTTCAAATCACAGGCCTGGCAGAAAAAAAACGGGCACGAATTCCAAGCCAGGGAGCTCCATTAGTATTTTTAATAATTTAAATTTTTTAAGTTTGTTTTATTTTCTATGTGTTTTATTAATTTATTTTATTTTATTAATTAATTAATTAATTTTGCCAAGCACGGGGCTTGAACTTAGGTCGTGGCAACTATGTCTCAGCTTCCATCACCCTAGGCTGGGTTGGAGCAACCTCTGGACCCACAGCCCATCCTGGGATGCTAGGTCTCAGGGACTGAGAGGAAAACAAAATGAAAATGGCAAGGAAAAATAGTCGTGAATTGCTAGAGCCTAGGAGGCCCAATTCATGATTAGGTGAGTTTGAGCATGGCAGCCTCTAGCCAATGAAGATGTCACGTGGTTCCCAGGCTCTGAGATCGACCCCTAGGTTTGGCCAAAACAGCGATACATGGATAGACAGATGGAGGTATACAAATATATATATATATATATATATATATATATATATATATATATGTATGGTAAAGAGTTCCTTAGCTGTCTATCTATGATAGAATGACACCTAATATATTCCTACCAACTCTTAGGTATTTATTATACCGCCATTGAAGGAATATTATTCTTTTCATTCTTTTTTATTTATTTATTTTTTTTTTATTTTTTTATTTTTTTTTTAAATTTTATTTTATTTTATTTGAGAACATACTGTACAGAGGGGTTACAATTACATGGGCAGGATAATGCATACATTTCTTACCAAGCATTGCAGCCTCCTCCTTTGTTTACCCTTCACCTCCCTTCCCAGCCTCCCCCCTCCCTCCCACCCAATCATACCCCCCCACCCCACCCCCACCGACATTGTAAAGCTGGTTTTGACATGACATTTTGTACTTCTCATTGTTGCAACAGGTCCACCTGAATCCTTAAACGACTTGTTTGTCCCCATCTCCTCCACATGTTATACTGACATCAAATATAGTGAAAGCGGGGGTTGCACTGTGGAGGAGGGACATACAAAGCAACAAAGAAATAATCTTATAAATGCGTTAGAAACACATGCATGAAAGAAACAAAAACATTAAAATACATATTTGAGGTTTCGTTTTCCTAACATCACATTATCTGACTTTTTCCGCTTGACTCATACCTATACTAGATATTGCAAATAAGGGAAACCATGGGACCTATGTTTCTTTGGGCCTGGCTTACTTCACTTAATATAATTTTTTCCAAGCCTTTCCATTTCCTAACAAATGGGGAAATGTCATTCTTTCTGATGGAGGCATAGAATTCCATTGTGTATATATACCACATCTTCTTGATCCATTCATCTACTGAGGGGCATCTGGGTTGGTTCCATGTCTTAGCTATGTTAATAATGCTGCAATAAACATAGTTGTGCTGGTAGCTTTAGTGTGGCCTTGTTTGTGATCATTTGGGTAAATGCCCAAAAGTGGGATTGCTGGGTCATTGGGGAGCTCTATGTGGAGTCTTTTGAGGAACCTCCATACTGCTTTCCAAAGCGGTTGAACAAGTTTACATTCCCACCAACAATGAAGTAAGGTTCCTTTCTGTCCACATCCCCTCCAGCATCTGTTGTTGTTAGAGTTCTTGATTTTTGCCGTTCTAACTGGAGTGAGGTGATATCTCAATGTTGTTTTGATTTGCATTTCTTTTATGGCTAGGGATGTTGAACATTTCTTCATGTGTCTATTGGCCATCCTTCTTTCTTCTTCAGAGAAGCTTCTCTTTAAGTCTTTCGCCCACTTACTTATTGGGCAGTTGTTTCTTTGAGGATTTGTTGTTGGGTGGTTTAATTTTTTGAGTTCCAAGTATATTTTAGATATGAGACCCTTGTGCGTTGTATGGCTAGTAAAGATCTTCTCCCAGTCCGTGGGCTTTCTATTGATCTTGATAGTTATGTCATTTGCCCTGCAGAAGCTCTGCAACCTTATACAATCCCATTTGTCCAGCCTTTCTTTGATTTGTTGTGTTTCCGGGTCTCTATTCAGAAAATTTCGGCCTGAGCCAAGGAGACCCAGGGTTTCTCCTATTCCATCCTGTAATGTTTTCAGAGTGTCTTCCTTTGAGTTCAAGGTCTTTGATCCATTTGGAGTTGATTCTGGTGCAGGGTGATATATAAGGATCTAGCTTTAGTTTTCTACATGTAGTTAACCAGTTTTGCCAGCACCATTTACTGAATAGGCTGTCTGTCTTCCATTCTATTGTTTTAGCTCCCTTATCGAAGATTAGATGGCTATAGGTCTGTAGGTTCATTTCTGGGTTTTCAATTCTATTCCATTGGTCCTGAAGTCTGTTCTTATGCCAATACCAAGCTGTTTTGATTACTATGGCTTTATAGTAGAGTTTGAAATTTGGTATTGATATTCCACCAGCAGTGTTCTTTCCGTTGAGGAGTGTTTTTGCTATTCGGGGTCTTTTATTGTTCCATATGAATTTTTGGATTGCCTCTTCTATTTCCTTGAAGAATGAGGGTGGAATTTTGATAGGTATTGCGTTGAATTTGTAGATAGCCTTGGGAAGTATTGCCATTTTCACGATGTTAATCTTTCCAATCCAGGAGCATGGGAGGTTTTGCCATTTTTTAAGTTCTGTGTTGATTTCCTTTTTCAAGATTTTAAAGTTTTCATCATAGAGGTCCTTCACTTCTTTAGTTAAGTTAATTCCTAGGTATTTTACTTTTTGTGGGGCTATTACAAATGGAGTTGCTTTCCTAATTTCAGCCACACTTTTCTCATTGTTGGCATACAGAAAAGCCATTGATTTTTGGGGGTTAATTTTATAACCTGCTACTTTGCCAAAGTTTTGGATCAGCTTGAGTAATTTGGGAGTGGAGTCTGTGGGATTCATTAAATACAAGATCATGTCATCTGCAAAGAGTGAGAGTTTTATTTCTTCTTTCCCTATTTGGATCCCCTTTATGTCTGCATCTTGTCTTATTGCTGTAGCTAGGCATTCTAATACTAGATTGAAGAGAAGTGGAGAGAGTGGGCATCCTTGTCTTGTTCCTGAGTTAAGAGGAAATGGCTTTAGTTTTTCACCATTGAGTATAATGCTGGCTGTAGGTTTGTCATATACAGCCTTTATTGTATTGAGGAATGTTCCATGGATTCCTAATTTTTCCAAAACCTTCATCATAAAGGGGTGTTGGATCTTGTCGAATGCTTTTTCTGCGTCTATTGAGATAACCATGTGGTTCTTATTCTTGCTCCTGTTGATGTGATGAATAATATTAATTGATTTGCGTATATTGAACCAGCTTTGCATCCCTGAAATGAATCCTGTTTGATCGTGGTGTATGATTTTTTGGATGAATTGTTGAAGTCGGTTGGCCAAAATTTTGTTGAGAAGTTTTGCATCAATGTTCATCAAAGAAATGGGTCTATAGTTCTCTTTCTTTGATGAGTCCCTGCCTGGTTTTGGGATGAGGGTTATGATGGCTTCATAGAATGTGTTCGGTAGTGAGCTTTCTCTTTCAATTTCATTGAAGAGTTGGAGGAGAATTGGTGTGAGCTCTGCTTTGAAGGCCTTGTAAAATTCTGCTGTGAAACCATCTGGTCCTGGACTTTTCTTAGCTGGGAGGTCTCTTATTACTGTTTCTATTTCAATGCTTGATATGGGCCTGTTAAGATAGTTTGCCTCATCTTGGTTTAGTTTTGGCATGTCAATATTTGCTAGGAAGAGGTCCACTTCTGTCAAGTTCTCAAACTTATTAGCATACAGTTTTGAGAAGTATTCCCTTATAATGTTCTGAATCTTGCTTGTTTCCGTGGTGATGTTTCCATTCTCATCTCTGAGTTTATTAATTTGGGTGTGTTCTCTTCTTTTTCTGATAAGATTTGCTAAGGGTCTGTCAATTTTGTTAAGTTTTTCGAAGAACCAACTCTTTGTTTTGTTGATTCTTTCTATAGTTTTTTTGGATTCTAATTCATTTAATTCTGATTTAATTTTGATTATTTCTTTCAGTCTACTGGATTGGGGTTTATCTTGCTGCTCTTTTTCAAGGAGGTTTAGATGTGTCATTAAATTGCTAGTTTCAGATCTCTCCAATTTGTTGATGTAGGAGCTCAGAGCTATAAACTTGCCTCTGAGTACTGCCTTTGCTGTGTCCCAGAGGAGCTGGTAATTTGTGTGTTCATTTTTGTTGAATAGCATGAACATTTGAATTTCCTTTCTAATCTCTTCCATGACCCACTCTTGATTCAGCAGTGTGTTGTTCAGCCTCCATGTGATACTGGACTTTCTTTGGTGGCTTTTGGTGTTGAGTTCTAATTTTATTCCCTTGTGGTCTGAGAGAATGCAAGGTATAACTTCAATGTTTCTGAATTTAGACAAGTTTGCTTTGTGGCCTAAAATGTGGTCTATTTTAGAAAATGTTCCATGTGCTGCTGAGAAAATCGTGTATTCTGATGCTGCTGGGTGAAATGTTCGGTAGATGTCTGTTAAGTCTAGTTGATCTATGCAGCTGTTTAGATCTGCGGTTTCTCTGTTGAGTTTTTGCCGAGTTGATCTATCTAGTGGGGAGAGTGGTGTGTTAAAATCCCCATAAATTAATGTCTTTGGATCTATATGGGATTTGAGGGAAAGTAGTGTTTCTTTGATAAATTTGGGTGCTCCATTGTTTGGCGAATAGATATTTAGAATTGTAATATCCTCCTGAAGGAGAGATCCTTTAATTAGTATGTAGCGACCTTCTTTATCTCTTTTCACAAATTTTAATTTGAAGTCTATTTTATCTGATATTAGGATTGCAACTCCCGCCTGTTTATGCGGTTCTTTTCATTCTTAATAAACTATTAATTAAGCTCAATCAGCATTCTAGGATTATTGTGTCCAATTTTAATGTCGACTGGTGTATAAACTACTTTTTCAATCAGAATTCCTATACACAGGAATGAGTCTTTTGTGATATCCTGTGATTGATGTCAGGACTGCAATTTGAACCCAGGGCCTATGTTGACAGGTTGGCCTATGGCTTCACTGATAGCCCACCAGCCACCAGCAATGGCAGGTCAGGTCCAGTTTGCAGCTTAGTCATTCAGACCCAGGATGGTCACTGTCTAAAGAAAAAAATCATAAAACCCCAGCTGTGTGTAACTCACCACTTTCTGTGCTTTCCGACTCTATTTTTTCTTCCTGAAAGCACTCTGGGCCCCGGATCCCAGGATCGGCTATGGGTCCAGAGACTGGACCCCAGCCAAGGGAGATCCACGCTGAAATAGAATTTCCACGACCTGTGTTCAAGCCCCATGCTTGACCAAAAAAACATATATATTAATTATTTAACTAAATTAAAAAAATAAAACTCCCTGGTTTGGAATTTCTGTCAGTTTTCTTTTCTAGCCTGGGATTTGAACTCAGGGTCTTGGTAAATCTGTAGCAATGTGAGCAAAGAGTTGCCATTACTTGAGTTCAAACCCAGTGTCAACCAAAAATGAAAAACTAAGTCACTGACCTCGGCAGGGGGAGGTAGTTGTGGAGATGGAAAAGAAGGGATGGTAGTGGAAAAACACAGGAGGAGTAAACAATGCTCAATACCTTGCTCCTGGAACTGTAACTCCTCTGTAGAACATTTTTACAATAAAAAACAAACAAAAAAAGAGAAACAATATAGTTCTCAGAGAAGCATTTTGCAGGTAAGGGAAGGATGTTTGAATGCTGTACAAAAATCTACATTGCTTTTTTTAATATTCAGTATGGAACTGAATAAACATAACTGCTTCCATTAAAAAATTGGAGTCACTGTCTTGGAACTGGGGCCAGTATTTCTGCCATTGCTAGTTTTTGAGCTCACCGTCCAGGTAACTCTTTTGCACGATGGGTGAATGCATAGCTTATTGTCTTTGAGGAAAAGAAATTCAGTACCTGAATGAAGGTCCTGCAATGGAAAAAATATTTCTATATGTGTAATACATGATATATACTTATATATGTATATTAATTTCATATTATGAATTTTATTATTGATTTTGTATTTTATTTTTCTTTGATTCATTTACTGATTATTGCATTTAGTATTATGATACACATAATATTATATTTTGCTCATCTATTATAAGATTATACACAATAATTTAGGACATTGACTAATTTTTCATTAACATTATATTCTGTATTGAAACATGATACATAATTAAATTGAAGGACATATTCTTCTGGGACTCAGAGGAGGGCCGAGGTTATTGGTCAGAGTTAGGGTAGAGGGCAGTTGCTGGTGGCTCAACCCTGTAAGCTACTCAGGAGGAAGCGATTGCAAGCAGGAAAATCAATTTAAGACACTTTTCTCAAATTAAACACCCAAAAAGCCAGAAGTAGAGCTGTGGTTCAAGTAGTACAGTGCTAGCCTGGAGTACAAAACCTCAGAGATAGGATAGCATCCAGGCCCTGAATTCAAACCCCAGGATAAGCACACACACACACACACACACACACACACACACACACACACACACACACACACACACACATACAAACACACATACACACACACACACACATACACATACTCCCCAATATAGAGCTTTTGCCAGTCAGCCTGCACAAATTTCATCTCTAGCAACTCAATATTAAAAAAAAAATAAAGATGGAGAAGGGAAGGAAAGACTTGTTTCAGGAAGTGATATAGCCAGGGCCAAAATTACACAGTAGTTCTAATATGTAAGTACAAGACAGAGAGCCTCAGGCAGAAGGTATAGCATGGGCAAAGGTCCTGAGGTGTGCTGTAGAGCAGGTGGTATGAGTGGTATGAATGTTCTATGGCTTCAGAAAAGTCTGAGGAAATTCAAGGATGGGTCAACTTTCACTTGAGTCACAGTGCAGAGGAAGAGGTCCCAGCCTGGTGCCCATGGGGAAGATTAGCATGGCTTTTTGCCAGGGAGCCAGACATTTCCTGTGGATGGAAACCTGTTTTCACAGCTCCTGACCCTCAGACCTCCTTTGCATGGAGGAGTTAGGGCAAATGCAGGGAAAAACTCTTGCTTTAGAAAAGCTTCTAGCCCAATGCCACCAGTGGCTTAACCCCTGTAAATCCTAGCTACTCAGGAGACTGAGATAGAGATCGAGGATCAAGCCAGCTCAGGAGAGGAAAGTTAATGAGACTCTTCTTGACAATTAGCTACCAAAATCCAGAAATGGAGATGTGGGTAAAGTGGTAAAGTGGTAACCTTGAAGGAAAAACTTTAGAGACCAAAGCCCAGACACTGAGTTCAAGTCCCAATACTAGCACAGGAAAATTAAAAAAAAAAAAAAAAAAAAGATTTCAGGACCTCCTAGTCCACTGTGGTGTAAGGCCAGATCATCTAGGCACAGGTGGCTCATGCCTGTCCTCCTAGCTCCTCAGGAGGCTGAGATGTGAAGATCACGTTTCAAACCCAGCCCAGCCAGGAAAGTCTGGGAGACTCTGATCTCCAAGGAACCTACAGAAAACCAGAAGTTGCTCTGTGGCTCAAGTGGTAAGGTGAAGAGCTGGGAGACAGTGCCCAGGTCCAGAGTTCAAGCCCCATGACCTTACTCTGTGGCTCTAGGCAGAGTTTTTCCAGTGTGCCCCTGAGGGTCTCTTAATGTCTAGGTGTCCTGCAAGTCTTGATAGCAGCCTGTTTGGAGGCCATTGCCTACAGAGCAAGCCACAGTACCAGAGAAGTATCGAGCCTGGGGGCATGAAGATCATCAGAATGGCATCTATCATGGGTGCAATGTGGATCTGAGTAGTAAATTACTGTCTCAGACCACGGTTCTGGGCCAGGAGGGGCAGAAGCTGCAAGATGTCACACCAGATAATACCCACTCACACAAGTATCACAAGAGTGCAAATTTGTCAGTCAGACCTTGGGCAGATGTTGAGTTGGGCTCATGAAAGTTTTGTAGGCTCAGGAATCCACAGCCAACTGGATGCTGCTTGTAGCAGTCACTATCCCAGGAGTCCGAAGGCACTGAGCCCTGCTTTCCTCACCAGTGCTTGGGGAAGTGGGGCAGATGAAGATCTTCAATCATGGGCCAACTACAAAGGAGCATCCCCAGTGTCCTTCCCTTGATCCTGTGGCCCCCTGTTGAGATCGAGGGGGCAGGTTCTGTGGAACTTACTGCCATGGCCCAAACCCCTCAGCCCAAGGAGGACTTAGGGAGAAACCACTTGATCTGGCTTGAGAGTTGACTGTGACTGTGACTCAGGACTGCCCCCAGTTCTACCTCAGCTCATCCAGGTCAAATTTAATGCCCTAAAACATTGAGGTACTGGCCATACCAATTTCTCATCCCCTAGTTCCCTGGCCCTGGAATCTAAAGTATATGCCTCTGTATTCTGGGCATCCGGAATTGTCTAGAAGGACCTGAGAGGCCCAGCTGGGGCCAGAAGTTAGATTTGCCTATGATAAGGTACATTGACATTTCCTAGATATCGAAGAGTACATCCAAGCCACCTTGGCCTCACCTCTTATGTAGCCACAGATCATCCTTTTTGTGGGAGCCTTCAGTCAGGTATCAAGGTCGAGTTGGCCAGAGCCAGTGGCAACCCCCCTTCCCCCACTCCACTGCCAGCCTGCTGGGAGTGGGACATGCAGCCAGAGGCCCAGCTGAGAAAAGGACAGGACACAGCAGGACTGACCCTGCCCCCCCCCCCCAGAGGCAGGAAAGATTATATGCCAGCCGGCACTGCTGACCTAGAATCCCCTGGATGAGGACAAAGATATGGACAGCCGGACTTGGTTTCCAAGGAAAAGCTGGAATATGCATGTTTCTGGCAATTTAGGACTCATTGTAGACCATGATAGAGAGCTAAAGACAAGGTTGCAATTGAGGAAGGGCACCATTCAAGGTCAGGAAGAGGCAGACAAGCATCCAGGCAGTGGGCAGAGAAAGATGAGGGAAAAATACACACACACACACACACACACACACACACACACACACACACACACACACACACACACACGGGTAGCTTAAGGCCTCAGCAGTCCCTGAGCAACTGAACATCCCAACCTCCGAGAAGATGGCACTACCATCCTCAGACCAAATGTTGACAAAACACAGAGCCTCTAACACATCTGGCATGGCTCATAAAACAGCATGGCATTTCCTACTGTGCATTCCGCTATGAAGAAAACTCAGCCACATTATTTTTGGTCGACGGTCATGGGGTTTGAACTTTGGGCCTGCGTGCCATCCCTCAGCTCTTCAGCTGAAGGTGTGCGCTCTACCACTGGAGCCACAGCACCACTTCCAGTTTTCTGGTGCTTCACTTGAGTTAAAATCTTACAGACATTCCTGCCCAAGGTGGCTTTGAACCGTGAGCCTCAGATCTCAACCTCCTGAGTAGCTAGGATGACAGTTGTGAGACACTGGCAGTGCCCGGTTTCAGCCACCTTCTTACAACCAGGGGAAACCCAACTTGTCAGGTCATAAAGCACATGTAACCCTACACTTTCAGACTTTGACACCAGCATCCAAAAACATTCTTCCTTGGTTGGAGAGAATATAATCGACATTAATCTCCCACACCTGCTCCCATTCGCCCACTCCTTGCCTAAGACAGGCCACAACCTCTGCAGTTCTTGGTAAGACAATGAGCACCATGCTTTAAATTCACACTCGGGCAAACTTGGGGAGTTCTTAGATATGGCTGTACACTGAAGCCAGAATCTGGTGTCCCAACCACAGCAACCCCACTCCTTCACCATCTCTGGCAAGAAAATTGTGTCTTTCTTTCTTGTTTTTTTGGATGAGGTGCTTGAACTCAGGGCTTGGGTACTGTCCGTGATGATGATTTTTGCTCAAGGCCAGTGCTTTTCCACATAAGCCATGGCACCAACATTGGAAATGAGTCTCTCATTGGACTTTCCTCCCTGTGCTGGGATACATGACCCTCTGGATCTCAGCCTCCCGAGTAGCCAGGATGACAGGCATGAGCCATCAGCGCATGGCCTATGGTGTCTCACTCTTTACAATTTCCAACAAGTCCGCCTCTAGACACTACCACCTAGCCACTCCTCTACCTCCTTCAGAGAGAGCAAAGGGAGGCTCAGAATCTGGAGAGGGCCATGAGCATTAAAGGGCCCCCTTCACATCACTACCCCTTTCTAAGCTCCCATCTGCTTCCTCTGGATGGCCTGGATATCTGGGCAGATCAGACCTACTAGGACTTCTGAGGCCTGCCCTGTATCTCCCGCCACACCCAACCGATACCTGAGGATTTCTGCGGCCAGCTGCTCCATGTCCCAGTGGAAGCCTTTGTGAGGGTTGCTGATAACCGGGTCCAGGGTGCACAGGGCAGAAGGAGTGTCCAGATCCCCTTTGTCAAAGAAGGAGACACAAAGCATGAATGGATCTACTAAGAGGTACAGGGCACAGCCATCCACCTGTCACCCAGGTCCCTTGGAGTGCAGTTTTACGTTGGCAGTGCTGGGGCTTGAACTCAGGTTCAAGGCGCTGTCCCTGAGCTTCTTTTGCTTGAGGTGAGCCTTCTTCCACCCAAAGCCACGGTACCACTTCTGTCTTTTTCTGTGTATGCGGGACCTAGGAATCAAACCCAGGGTTTCCTGTGTGCTAGGTGAGCCCATACTGCAAAGACAAAATCCCAACATTGGATAGCTGCTCTTCTGTGACCCCGTGGGCCTGTCTCGGGACAGTCTTGCCCATCTTTACCGAGTTTCTAACAAGCAGCCTTGGCTGGAAAAGAACACGCTCCTCTCTGTTGTCCTTTATCTATGGCATCTTTTCTCTTTGTGTTTCCTGTCACATCCTCCTTGTTAAGCAAGACCCCCTTTCAAGTGCTGCCTCTAAGAAGCCCGCTCCAACCACCCTTGCAGAGGGGGATTTCTCCGCTCTGCAGGCTGTTGACATTGTCATGCTCTGCCTTCTAGCTGGTGTGGGTTGAGAGTGCACAAAGGCGAAGGCCTGGCTTTCACCACCCAATTTCTGAAGGCTCTGATATACTACCCAGGAACCAGTATGGTATCACAATCTGTGAGAGGGCACTTGAGGCCTAGGCAGTCTGGGGGCAACAAATGGGGCCATTTCATGTGTGGGCTTGAACTGAGGATCTGGGATCTGTCTTTCTGAGTTTTCATGCTCAAGGCTGCCACTCTACCACTTGAGCCACAGCTCCACGTCTGGATTTTTGGTGGGTCCAAGCAGAGAAGAGTCTTATCGGCTTTCCAGCTTATGGCTGGCTTCGATCTTTGATCCTCAGATCTCTGCTTACCAAGGAGCCAGGATGTCAAGTGTGAACCTGAGCCAGACAGCCTCCAGAACCTTTCCTTTGAGCTTCTGTTCATCTCATGTCAACTAGCAAGCCCTAGTTAATATAGTCATTTATAGGGGATCAAGTTCCTCTCATAGGTCAGTTAATCCAAGGAGATAAAGTGTCTTTGGAAAAGGCTAGTCAGAGTTGGCCTAGGTGAGTGTGTGTGTGTGTGTGTGTGTGTGTGTGTGTGTGTGTGTGTGTGTGTGTATGAGTTTCAGGGATACCTACCCCCGTCTCTCCCGTGCTTCATTCTCCCAGTGGTAAGTACATCCATGATCTCCACCCCAAGGAAGGCAGGTAGGGGAGTGTTCATAAGGTCACATCAAGTGGGATGATCTGAATTCTATACTGCAACTGCAACTGGGAAAGATAACAGAGGAGAGGTTTAGAGGAACGTCAAGGGAAGCCCCTTAACTTTGGCTACAAGAACCAGAAAGAAGACTGAATCTATCCATTTTCGTAGCAAGATAACAAGTACCAACTATTCATTTATTTTTATTTTTTGTGAGTCACAGGTCTTGGATTCAGGGACTCGGTGTCATCCCCGAACTTCTTTTACACAAGGCTGAGGCTCTATCACTTGAGTCCCAGCACCAAAACTGGCTTTTTTCAGGGGCAGAGGGAGGTAGTTTATGGGAGATAAGAATCTCACAGACTTGGGGCTGGGAAGGTGGCTCAGTGGTAGAGCGCTTGCCTTGCATGCCTGAGGCCCTGGATTCGATTCCTCAGCACCACATAAGCAAAAAGGAAAAAAGCCAGAAGTGGTGCTGTGGCTCAAGTGGCAGAGTGCTAGCCTTGAGATGAAGAACTGAGGGACAGTGCCTAGGCCCAGAGTTCAGGACCCATGAATGGACCAAAAATAAAAGAATCTCACAGACTCTCCTGTCTGGGCTGGCTCTGAGTTACGACCATCAGAACTCAGCCTCCCGAATAGCCAGAATGACAGGCGAGAGACACTGGCACCTGACCGCCACCATCCACTTATAGTCCCCTAGGGCCAGTGCTGGGCTACCTGCATTGCACCGTCCTTGTTGTGAGTGGGAAGCAGACATGGGTGGGATTGATACTTCAACAGCCTACCTAGCTTTGAGCATTGTTGCAGCTCAGTCTGATGCTGGCTTCCTCCTTATCCACAGCAATGACTTCGCGCTGTCACACAACAAATGTCCCCCAAGAGGTGTCGGATCTGGGGTCTTTCCTCTGCACACTGCCCCCATTCTCCGAAACGACACACTGTAGCAACGTGAAGTAGACATAGAGTGAATTCAGTTTCTTACAATCAGGGTCTGGCCAGATAGGTGGCAGTTAGGATCAAAGGCTCGGGATAGTGTTGTGCAGTTGGGCAATGTGATGCCTCCTCATCCACTTTCCTTTAACTGTCTTAGCAAAGGGTAGTGGGGAAGTACTCACCACACAGACTGACAATGAGTAACCATCACGGTCTAGCCCGGGACACAGAGGGGCTTACCTAAGGGAGCTAGTTCTACAGGCCGAGCAAGAATGCTCCTGACCCACAGCCTACCTCCAGAATGAGAGGGTCACCTTGGGTCCCAGCCACATGGGGACACTGAGGCACCTCCACCAGCACCTTTTCAACAAGTTACTGAGAGAGAGAGGGACAGAGAGAGAGAGAGAGAGAGAGAGAGAGAGAGAGAGAGAGAGACAGAGACAGAGAGAGAGAGAGAGATACAGATACACTTAAGTAGGCTGCTGGTGGCACAGACCTAGAAAGGTAACTACACAGGATGTTGAGATATGAGGATCATGGTTCATAGCCAGCCCAAGCAGGAATGCCTGTGAGATGCTTATCTCCAAAGAACCACCAGAAAACCAGAAGTGGTGTTGTGCCTCAAGTGGTAGAGTCCTAACCTTGATCTGAGGGGCTTGGAGACAGTGTCCAGGCCCAGAGTTCAAACCCCACGACTGACAATAAGTGGACTTCCCACCACAAGAAGTGGACTGAATAGCACCCATTGTCCTAGGGAGCATGGCAGAGAAGTCAGGCCAAGCTTTCTGTCAGCTGGGGGTCATGAGTAGGTCATCCCTCTTTTCTGTGCCTCCTTTCCTGATGCTGCAAAGCTACACAATGAAGGATCCCCTTCCTCATGTGGATAGGGTAAGAATGAAAGAGAGCCATATTTTGTTTCATAATCTTATACCTGCGGCATAAGAAATAACAAGCCCCTTCTGAGTCCTTTCCAGGTATCTTCTAGTTATATGCTCACAGAATTGCCAAGAAACTTATCTGATGACTGTTACCTCTATGCTTGGCTCTGCCCCAGAGTTCCTCTTGTATTGATCCCTTGTTTCCTCACAACTGTCCTGTGAGGAGACTGAGGACCAATGGTTCCAGGCCGAACCTAGAGCTTCAACTGTGGTCAAGAATCGGCTGCTGTGGATTAAGAGTTTGGGACCATCATCTAAACTGATGACTGAGCATGGCGCTACATATCTACCATCCCAACTACAGAGGACCATGCATGATGGTGCATGCCTGTCACAGGAGGACCATGGTCCAGCCAAGCCTGAGCATATATGGAATCTCTATCTCAGAAATGCCCAAGAGAGAATGACTTGGCTCCCATGGAAGAAGACATGACTGGAAAGCCTAAGGCCTTGAGTTCAAACCCTAATATACCAAAAAGAATCCGAGGCCCGGTGCCAGAGGCTCATGCCTATAACCCTACCTACTCAGGAGGCTGAGATCTGAAGAACACAGGTCAAGATTTAAAGTAGGGTTGGCCTTGCCCATCATACATCATGATGAGAAGACCCATGACAATACGTTCCATACTAACAGGACTCAAAGCCTTACTAAGTGCTGACCACATTCTCTGTCCCCATGGGGAGCCACCCCCTGTGGGCCCCACCTCCAGATCCTCCCACACTCCCTCTGCCAGCAACCAGGCCAATGGGAGTAGACAGTTCCAGGGCACAAAGTTCTCTTGCTCTTATAATTTAACAGTGCTGAGTCCCCTTCAAGAGTCTCACACTTCCAGGCCCCCAGACCTCAGCCTCAGAGCCCATGCTGCCCCCAAAGACAGAGTTTAGAAGTTACCAAAGGGTTCACCACTCCTTGTTACAACCAACTTCTATACACACACACACACACACACACACACACACACACACACACACAAAGCCATCACGGGTAGCTCCTGTCTGTCATCCTAGTTACTCAGGAGGCTGAGGTCTGAGGATCACTGTTCAAAGCCAGCCACGTAGGAAAGTTTGTGAAGCTCCTATCTACACTGAACCACCAAATAGCCACTGGTGGAGCTGTGGCTCAAGTGTCAGAGCTCTAGCTTTGTGCAAGAAATCTCAGGAACAGCATTTAGGCCTTGAGTTCAAGGCCCAGTTCTTCTACCTCCAAACACACACAGACAGAGACATAGACAGACAGACAGACAGACACACACACACACACACACACACACAGACACACACACACACACACACACACACACACACACACACACACACACACACGGAGAGCCCAAGCATTCAATAGTCCCTGAGAACCAAATCATGAACTCCCTCAATTAGGATCACATACTACCCCTGAGAAGGTGGCAGTACTGATATCAGACCCACTGTGGACAAAACAGTGAGCCTCACACATATCTGGAATGCCTCATAGAAGAGCATGGCATTTCCTACCATACACACTGCTATGCAGAAAACTTAATCACCTCTTTTTTGTTGTTGTTTGTTCAGGGGCTTGAACTCTGGGCTTTGGTGCTTGCCCTGAGCTATTCAGCTTAAGGCAAGCACTCAATTGCTTTAGCCACAGCACTGCTTCTGGTTTTCTGGCAATTCCTTAGAGATAAGAGTCTCAGGGTCTTTCCTGACCAGGCTGAATTTGACCCATGATCCTCAGATCTCACCTCTTGAGTACCTAAGATAAAAGCCATGAGCTACTGGCACCCAACCAAATATCCTTTTCCATTCCTGTTATCCTGTCCCCTCAGGAGACTGAAATCTGAGGACTGCAGTTGGATGCCACTTAGCAGCAAAGTCCATAAGAACTCTTTATCTCCAATTAAACACCCAAAAAAGCTGGAAGTGGAGCTGTGATTCAAATGGTAGAGCGCTATCTTGGAGCATAAAAGATAAGATCCATGACCTAGTTTCAAGCTTTTTCTAGCGTAGACCCAAAAAAGAAAGGGAAACAGGTGGGCATATGGGAACTCAAAGCTAACACATAATACTCAGGACTCCAAGAACTGACTCCATCCTGCTCTTATTATCTAGATTCTATGTCCTACATCATGGCAGTCTTAGATGGGACTGACCATGCACCAAATTGGGACATTCAAGGACATTCTCATACTGAAAATCCCCTGACCTTATCAAAGACTCAGGATCTCTCACTGTCCTGCCTCAGCACTGGGCAGTGAGGTAAGTTCTAGTTATTCTACCACTAAAGGGAACTAAAGGGTTTCTTGGTCAAGGGACAGAGACTGGGGAGATCTAAGTCCCTCTTAGGGAGGTGAAAAGGGCTGCTATATCCAGAAATTTTCCTATGTTGTGAGTATTATCAAAGAAACCACCCTGCTCAGAGCCCAGTGCCTCTGGTTTTCCCACCAGCCCCTACACAGCTCTGCCCCACCTTCAGCCTGCCCTCTCTGAATCACAGATCTGGCATGTAGACTAAAGCCTGAGCCAGCCAATAGACCCATTTCCTGCCCTCATTCCCAGGCTGTCCTGTGGTAGTGGCATGCTTACCTCACTCTTTGGTGGAGGAATGAATACTGGGGGTGGTATCATCAGATTGAGCCCTGGAAAATCCTAGTCCCCAAGGATGTACTGCACAGGCATCCTGCAGTGAAAGATAGCCAGGTTGTCAATGATGAACCCAAGGTGCCAGGACTTTTAATAGCAGTGTTGCTGGATCAAAGGCTGGTAGTCTATGTTGTCAGGCGAGGTCATGGCTCCTATTTCCTGACACACCTGACCTAGGACCATCCTCCCTCTTCAAATTTCTGCTTAACCCTTTACCCCCCGTTGAAACTCTCTCATTCCAATACCTCCCTAGCTCTTGGAAACTTTCTTCTTATCTGACCCGAAAATAAACTCGACGAGGCTGGGTATAATTTAAACCTGGTGACCCACCCTGAGCCCTAGGTTCTACCCAAGGCTGGTTCCCTCTACAGTTGGTGACCATACAGCTCCTGGCTGTCATGAAGTTGCTGAGAGGTCAGTGGCTTGGTCCCACATACTAGCTTTAGTTTCGGAAACTGACCCACAGAGATTGTGAATACTTGGCTCCCTTGATCCAGGGACTCCATGTTCTCCCTTCTTCCTTCCTTTCCTCTTTTTCCCCTTCTGTCCTTCCCACCCCTCTCTCTTTACTTTCTTTGTGTCAACCCATGGGCCTTGTACTTGGAGCCTAGGTGCTGTCCCTAAGCCTTTTTATTCAAGGCTAGCAGTGTACGGCTTGAGCTACACATGCATTTCTGGCATTTTGTTTTTGGTAGTTAATTGAAGACAAGAGCCTTACAGGATTTCCTGCCCGGGCCAAAAGTCTCAATCCTCTGAACTCAGCCTCCTAAGTAGCGAGGATGACAGGCTTGAAGCACTGGCATCCAGATCAATCCAAGGTTTCTTCATGGGCTGTGGAACCAGTCCTACAACTTTTGTCTGTGAACCCCCAGAGCCTGGTGCACACTGTAATGTTTTGTTGGATAAATCAATGAACATCTGTCTATGAAAATACTACAGAAAAGTCCCATCTGATTGAGATAAGAATCCTCTGTGGGGGAGGAGGGACGAAGCCTGATGTACCTCTCCCGCAGTTCAACCTCCTCCTTCTTCCCCCTTCCTGGTGCCAGCACACTTAACTGTTCTGGCTCTGAGGATGTGAGCCACTATGTACTCGCTGGACTCCAGGGCCTCTGGGATGCCTATCTTCTCAAAGATCTCTGTCCAGTAGCTGACCAGCTCTGTGGCACTCAATTCCCCACGTAGGTGTGAATGAGGTTACTGTGAGCAGAAAGCCTGGCTCAAGGGGCCTCCTCTGCTCCCCCTGGGGCCAGTCAGGATTACCACATCCAGCCCACATGTTTCATGTTGCAGAAAAGGATCCTCGAGGTATCCCTGGTTTCTGAATCTCCCAGAGTACAGTGCAGGTGCTGGGAATCATCTCTGCTCACAGCTGGCAGGCTAGGGATGGTGAGGTCACAATCTCTGCTCCCCACGACATCCTTGACTGTGGTGGTCACCCTAGAGAGAGCTGGAGGAGAATCAACAGCTGCCGAAGAAAGTCAGTCAAGGCATGACGTTCATTAAAGGAGACCATCTGGCTTGGGAACTCTTCCTGTGCTGCTTTGAACATCATTGTCTGGAGGCTGAAATTGTCTGTCTAATTTGACCCATCATCACAGGCCTTAGTGGAAATTGCCAGCTTCAAGAAAAAAAAAAAACCTGGAAAACTTCAAGAGTTCTAAATTCAATGGTCTGCTTTTTCTTCTAGACAGCCTACAGTAGGTTACAGAAAGTGGCATTTCGAGAGCCCTAGCTAACTGCCACAGCAGTTAGCAAGCAGGCTCCAACAGGGGGAATGCACTTGCTTTCCACTGCCCAGCTGGAAACGGCTCAGGCCAGACAGAGACTGGAGTCTGCAGGACTCCAGGGAGAACTGCCCACCAGTACATTGCCCCAGGAGGGAATCCATGCCACCAGTGGGGGCCTGGAGTCCCCTGCCTGGCACTGGTAGCTCACGCCTCTAATCCTAGCTACTCAAGAGGATCACGGAGATCTGAGGATCATGGTTCAAAGGCAACCCTGGCAGGAAACTCTGTGAGAATCTTATCTCCAATAAACCACTAGAAAACCAGAAGTCGAGCTGGGGCTCAAGCGGTAGAGCACTCGCCTTGAGCTGAAGAGCACAGGGACAGGGCTCTAGCCCAGAATTCAAGCCTCACGACTGACAAAAAAAAATGATTGAATTCTTCCTCCTCTTGCCTCACTATTCACAATAGTATTATTAAAAAGTCATAAGTGGAAAGAAAATAATTTTTTCTGTATGAAATCAGAATTTTTGTTTCAAGTGGGACACACTACACATTCATACTTCATTTTAACTCAAAAATTTTCTTTCCTTTGTTTAAAATCACAGATGTGAATTTGTAATCCTAAAATAGCCGCTACTAATTTATCTGAAATGATCCAAACTATTTTCACGATTCATTATATGTAATAAGAATGTAATAATAATAGTAAGTAATATAGTATGTAATAATTGACTTTTGGGAAAGTCAATAACTATGGATTTTTGTGAGATACTGAGTAATAGTATAACTAATTAATGATTCAATTAAAAAATTCAGTTACATCTAAAAATAAATCATAGTTATAAACTAATGCTGAAAAAGTAAGATTGTTTATTGGAAAAAGCCAGAAGTTTCAATAACCTTACTTTTTAAAAATTGTCTATGATCTGGGCTTTGTTGGCTCATGCCTGTAATCCTAGCTACCCATAACTGGGAGATCTGGAGATAGTGGTTAAAGTAAGCCTGGGCAGAAAAATCTGTGAGACTCTTATCTCCAATATATCTCTTGAAAACTAGAAATGGCAGTGTAGCTGAAGAGATACAGTGGTATCCTTCAGCTGAAGAGAGGAGGGACAGTGACCAGACCCAGAATTAGAGCCCTATGACCGACAAAACAAAATTGACATGAATTTTACTTTATTATTTTATGATTTTTTTTCAAAATAAAAACAGAGGGTTTACAATTACATGAACAAGGTAATGAGTACATTTCTAATCAAGCATTTTTGCCTCCTCCTTTGTTTTCCCTTTCCATCCCTTCATATCCCCTTCTTCCACCCCAAAACCACCTCCACACCAAAGTTGTAAAGTTTGTTTTTCGACATGTATATGTCGTTGTGGTAATTAGTCCACCTGTATAACAATTTGTTTTTCCCTTGCCATCCCCAAATTATTGAACATCAAATACAGTGAAAACAGGAGTTATAACGTGGGGGAGGGACATAAAAAGCAACAAATAAATCTTTTCATAAATATGGCAGAAACAATAGCAAGAATAAAAAACAATTTGAGTCCTTATCTTAGGGTTTATTTCTCCTAACATCAACTTGTCTAACAGTCTCTGTTTGTCTCAGACATATACTAGATATTGCAAATAAGGGAAACCATGGCACTTACGTTTCTTTGGGCCTGGATTACTTCACTTAATATAAATTTTTCCAAGGCTTTCCATTTCCTAACAAATGGGGAAATGTTATTCTTTCTGATGGACGCATGGAATTCCATTGTGTATAAAAACCACATTTTCTTGATCCATTCATCTACTGAGGGGCATCTGGGTAGGTACCGTATCTTAGCTATGGTAAATAATGCTGTAATAAACATAGTTGTGTTGGTAGCTTTAGTATGGTATTTTTTGTAATTACTTGGTTAAATGCCCGAAAAGTGGGAGTGCTGGGTCATCGGGTAGCTCTATGTAGAGTCTTTTGAGGAAGCTCCATACTGCTTTCCAAAGTGGTTGAACAAGTATACAGTCCCACCAATATCCCCACCAGTTTCTGTTGTTATTAGAGTTCTTGATTATAACCATTCTAACTAGGGTCAGGTGGTATCTCAATGCTGTTTGGATCTGCATTTCTTTTATGGCTAGGGAGTTTGTGCATTTCTTCGTGTGTCTATTCGCTATTCTTATTTCCTCTTCAGAGAAGTTTCTCTGTAAGTCTTTAGCCCACTTTTTTATTGGGGAGTTCTTTCTTTGAGGATTTGTTGTTGGGGATTTAATTTTTTGTGTTCCAGGTATATTTTAGACATGAGACCCTTGTCTGTTGTGTGCCTAGAGAAGATCTTCTCCGAATCTGTGGGCTTTCTATTGATCTTGCTAGCTTTGTCCTTTGCCAGGCAGAAAATCAGCAATTTCATGAAAGCCAGCATTTCTTTTATTTTTCGTGTTTCTGGGTCTCTATTAAGAAAATTTTGGCCTGTGCCAAGGAGACTAGGGTTTCTCCTATCCCAGCCTGTAATGTTTTCAGGGTGTTTGCTTTGACTCCCAGGTCTTTGATCCATTTGGAGTTGATTCTGGTGCAGGGTGATACATATAAGGATCTAGCTTTAGTTTTCTACAAGTGATTAACCAATTTTGCCAGCACCATTTACTGAAGAGTCTGTCTTTCTTCCATTCTATTTTTTTTAGCTCCCTTATCGAAGATTAGGTGACTATAGGTATGTAGGTTCATTTGTGGGTTTTCAATTCTATTCCATTGGTCCTGAGTTCTGTTCTTGTGCCAATACCAAGCTGTTTTGATTACTATAGCTTTGTAGTAGAGCTTGGAATTTGGTAATGAAATTCCTCCAATACTGTTCTTTCTGTTAAGGATCATTTTTGTTCTTCCGGGTCTCCTATTGTTCCATATGAATTTTTGGATTGTCTCTTCTGTTTTCTTGAAGAATGAGTTTGGAATATTGGTAGGTATCACATTGAATTGGTAGATAGCCTTGGGAAGTATTGCAATTTTCACGATGTTGATCCTTCTGATCCAGGAGCATGGGAGGTTTTTCCAATTTCTAAGTTCCGTTTTGACTTCATTTTTCAGGTTTTTAAAGTTTTCATCATAAAGGTCCTTCACTTCTTTGATTAAGCTAATTCCTAGGTATTTTATTTTTTATGGGGCTATTATGAATGGAGTTGCTTTCCTGATTTCAGCCACACTTCTCATTGTTGGCATGCAGAAAATCCACTGATTTTTGAGAGTTAATTTTATACTATGCTTCTTTGCCAAAGTTTTGAATCAGCATGAGTAATTTGGGAGTGGAGTCTCTGGGATTCTTTAAATACAAGACCATGTCATCTGCAAAGAGGGAGAGTTTTATATCATCTTTCCCTATTTATATCCCTTTTATGTTTGCATCTTGTCTTATTACTGTAGGTAGGCATTGTAATACTAAATAGAGGAGAAGTGGGGAGAGTGGACATCCTTGTCTCGTTCCTGAGTTAAGAGGAAATGGCTTTTGTTTTTCCATTAATTATAATGCTGGATGTAGGTTTGTCATATACAGCCTTTATTGTATTGAGGTATGTTCTCTGGGTTCATAGCTTTTCCAGAGTCTTCACCATAAAGGGGTGTTGGATCTTGTGAAATGCTTTTTCTGCATCTATTGATATATGCATGTGGTTCTCATTATTGCTCTTGTTGATGTGATGAGTTATATTAACTGATTTGCATATATTGAACCAGCATTGCCTCCCTGAAATAAATCTTCTTTCTTTGTGTGCATGATATTTTGGATGAATTGTTGAAGTCGATTGGCCAAAATTTTGTTGAGGTGTTTAAAATCCATGTTCATCAAAGAAATGGGTCTATAGTTCTCTTTCTTTGATGAGTCCTTGCCTGGTTTGGGATAACAGTTATGTTGACATCATGGAATGAATTCGGTAGTGAACTTACTCTTTCAATTTTTTGAATAGTTGGAGGACCACTGGTGTGAGCCCTGCTTTGAATGCCTTGTAGAATTCTGCTGTAAATCCATCTGGTCCTGCACTTTTCTGAGATGTGTGGCCTCTTATTGCTGTTTCTATTTCTATGCTTGATATGGGCATGTTAAGTTGATTTAACTCATCTTGGTTGAGTTTCGGCATGACGGTATTTGATAGGAAAAGGTCCATTTCTGCCAAATCTCAAACTTATTAGCATGAAGTTTTGAGAAGTATTCCATTATAATGTTCTGATGGTGATGCTCCCATTCTCGTCTCTGAGTTTGTTTATTTGGGTGTGTTCACTTCTGTTTCTTTAAGATTTGCTAAGGGTGTGTCAATTTTGTTAATTTTTTTGAAGAACCAACTCTTTGTTTTGTTGATTCTTTTCTGGTGTTTTTGGATTATAATTTACTTAATTCTAATTTAATTTTAATTATTTCTTTCTGTCTACTGGATTGGGGTCTATTTTGCTGATCTTTTTGATAGCGGTTCAGATGTCTTATTAAATTGTTGGTTTCAGATCTCTCTAATTTGTTGATGTAGGAATTCCGAGCTATAAACTTCCCTCAGAGTATTGTTTTTGCTGTGTCCCAGAGGAGCTGGTAATTTGTGTATACTTATGGTGCATAAAACACAAGATAGTCCAAAGAGGCACATTGAAAATAACTATTTACACTCGAAATGGGCCTGCATTTACCTTGTCATGGGCTGTACACTCAGTGACAAGCCAGCCCCATCACCAAATCTCAGACCTCTAATGGGCAGCCACACATAGTTAATTGGTTTGCAAAGCACCAACTCCCAAAATTATCATCTCCAAAGCTCCAAACTTCAATAGGTAAGGCTTTGTCCTTTTCCCTTACTCCCTCCTTTTTTTATAGACTTTCCTTCATTTCCCTTTTTCCCTTCCATCACTTCGTTTTTCTCTTAGGCTTCTCCACTATCCACAGGCCTAAACTTCTGTGACCTGGTGGCCAATTGGCATACTTTCCCTCCTACTAGCCCTCAAATTCCTCTTCTCCCAAGTCTTTCCCCTCCTGCTGTCTCACCACTTCCTTCCCTTGATTTTCTCCAATTCCATTTCTCTGACCATGCAGCGTATACATAGGTTGAACACCTCCATCACTCCAGTGGGTCTCCTGCCTAACAGTTTTCAACCATCACTTCACAAACTGCCCATTCCCCAATCACTTCTTCACAGCTAATCATATGGGGATGACATCCTACCCCTTCCAACAACATATCCTGGCCCTTTGGTAGTATGTCCCATGCACTCCTGTGGGCCAGGACATGGGGCTACATTGATTAGTGGGCCCTGCTGATTATTAGGGCCCCTCTGCTTTATACACGCCCCCACTGGTTTTCATGTCCAATCAAATCCTATATTTCTTCTTACCAAATGCTAAAAATTCCCTTCTCTCCACCCAATGAACAGGCTTGAAATGTAAATTTAATAGAAAACGAGTAAATTATAGAAACACACTAGTTAGCAGTAATTAACACTTAGTAAGTCTTATCCTTAAGAGATCATCTGTGTGTCTCTGCACAGTTCATCTTGCAGCTTTCTCTGAATATTGGTTCTAGCACCACCAAGTATGGTCCATGCCACTTTGGTTCTAATTCAAGAGCATGATGAATTTTTACACACACCAGCTGTCCAGGCAAGAAAGAGTGGGTGAAGTGTTTTTTTTTTCATCTCCATTTTTAGTTTATATCACTTACTTGAGGTCTAGCTTTTGAATTTATTGCTGAAGGAGACTTTCTATAGAATAAACTACATTACTCTCCCCAAAGAAATTTGCCTTCCAATTGGATTTAATTTCTTATTTAATATTTGAACTTATCTGTTGCCATCCTGTTTATTTATTTTTTAAATACTTTGTATTGTTATTATTTTTAAGTAGTTGTAGAAAGAAGTTCCCATTCTACAAAACAGTACATGAATACAAGGTGTCACCCATCTCTCATAACCCTTCCCTTTTCACACTTTTTTGTAAAAATTGAGGTATGTGATTACATATATTTCACATATGTCACAATATTGTGGAATTGTGATAGTTAAAGTCACAAACACATTTTAACCTTGACAAGGCAAATTATCGTTATCATGGTGTAAAGTTTGTTAATTCTATGAGCTTTGAAAATCCAAATTATTTTTCCCACCTCAGGTGATGTTTACATTTTTTCCCTTTTGCTTAGTGTAAGCTTTTCCCTCTTTCCCTCTTTCTCTCTCATGCCTCCCAAGCCTGTTTTGACCTTGGGAATCTGTTCTGGAAGTTCCTGCCTTGGCCTATAAGTCCAAGTCTCTCTCATACTCGGTCCTGCCATAGTTTCAGAGTTTCAGTTTTGGGTTACTTAGTTATTTTTCTTCTATGTCCAGTGCAGCTGATGGACCCCTTTCTTGTATGTTGTTCCATTTCCCAGTTATTCTGTTCCTCCTCCTGGCTTCCCTCCATTGAATGCATATTTCTACCATCTACATAGTCAAGAACATGGAATCATTCAGGGTGATACAACAAAAAGAGTGGCTGTCCTTTGTTTCTCATGTCCTGTTTACTTTGTCATACCTTCTTGCATTTTGGCTTTAGAATCCACATGTCAGGTAGACCCTATGCCATTTGTCTCTTTGTTCTTGGCTTACCGCACTCAAATAATTTGGTCTACTTCCATCCATTTCTATACAAATGCCATCATTTTGTCCTGTCTAATGGCTACATAGTATTCCATTTTATATAAGTACCAGAATTTTTGGATCCACTTATCAGTAGTCGCTCATCTGGGTTGTTTCCAAATCTTGGCTATTGTGAACAATGCTGCAATAATCATAAAGGTGTGTGTGTCTTTGTATACTTGTTCCTGTTGTTCTGAGTAGATGCCTAGGAGTGGTATGGCGAGTTCATAGGATAGGTCGATATTTAGCTTTCTGAGGTACCTCCAGAGTTCTTTCCAAGTGATTGTATTAGTATACATTCCCACCAGCAATGTAGTAATGCTTCTCTTTCTTTGCATCCCTTCCAGCATTTGTCATTGACTGAATTTTGGATGTTGGCCATTCTGACTGGGATGAGGTGGTATCTCAGAGTTGTTTTTATTTGCATTTCCTTTACAGCCAGGGATGATGAACATTTCCTCATGTGTTTCTTTGCCATTTTTACCTCTTCTTCTGAGAAGTCTCTCTTGACCATTTCAAAATTGGTTTGTTAGGTTTGTAAAGGGTTAGTTTCTTGAGTTTACCATATATAATGGACATTAGACCCTTGTCTGATATATTGCTGGTGAATATTTTTTCCCAATTATTTGGCTTTTTTCTAGTTTGATTACTATTTTTTATCTGTGCAGAAACTTTATTTTATGGTAATCCCATTTATTGAGTAATTCTCCAATTTGTTGTGACCCTGGGAATCTGTTCTTGAAGTTCCTGCCTTTGCCTATAAGTCCAAATCTCTCTCATACTCGGTTCTGCAATAGTTTCAGAGTTTCAGGTTTGATGTTAAGGTTTTGAATACATTTTGAGTTGATGTTAGTGTATGGTGATATGATATGGCCCACTTTTAGTTTTCTGCATGTGGCCAGTTTTCCCAGGACCAGTAGCTGAAGAGGTTATGATTCTTCCATGGTATGTCTTTGGCTCCTTTGTCAAATATCAACTGATTGTACATATGTGGTTATATTTCTTGGTCCTCTAACCTGTCTCACTGATTTTTGGGTCTCTTTTTGTGCCAGTACGAAGCTGTCTTTGTTATTATGGCTCTATAGTTGAGCTCGAAGTCCTGTATCATGATCCCTCCTGGATCCTTTATTTTGCCTAAAATTGTTTTGTCTATGCTAGATCTTTTGTTGTTTCATATGAACTTTTGGACTACTTTCTCTATTGCAGTAATGTAAGCCACTGGAATTTTAATGGGAATTGCATTGAATGTGTTTATTAATTTTGGCAGTATGGCCATTTTCACCATTTTAATTCTGCCTATCCAGGAACATGGGAAGTCATTCCATTTCCTGGTATCTTCTAAGATTCCTTTTTTAGGCTTTTATAGTTTTCATGATATAGACCCTTTACATCTTTGGTTAGGTTACTTCCTAAATACTTTTTTTTTAGGTTATTGTGAATGAGGTTGTTTCCTTGATGTCCATTTCTGTTTGTAATTTGTTGGTTTACAGAAAGCCGACTGATTTTTGTGGGTTAATTTTGTATGCTGGTACTTTGCCAAATTGGTTTATAAGCTCTAAGTGTTTGGAGATGGAGCTTTAGGGATCGTTAATTTATAAAATAATGCCATCTGCAAAAAGAGAGAATTTATATTCTTCCTCTCCCATGTGGATCCCTTCAATGTATTTTTCTTGCCTTATTGTTCTGGCTAAAAATTCTAGAACTATATTGAAGAGGAGTGGAGAGAGTGGACATCCTTGACTTGTTCCTGTTTTTAGGGGAATTGGTTGTATTTTTTCCCTATTAAGCATAATTTTGGCTTTTGATCTGCCATGTAAGGCTTTTATTGTCTTATGTAATGTTCCTTCTATTCCTGTTTTTTCCAGAGCTTTCAACATGAATGAGTGCTGAATTTTATCAAAATCCTTTTCTATATCAATGGAGATAATCATGTGGTTCTTGACCTTGGATCTGTTGATGTGATGGATTATACATTTATTGACTTACATATGTTAAGCCATCCCTGCATCTCTGGGATGAAGCCTACTTGGTCATAATATATGATTTTTTGATATGTTTCTGGATTCTGTTGGCTGCAATTTTATTGAGGAGCTTTGCATCTGTCTTAATCAAAGAGATTGGTGTGTAGTTCTTTCTTGTTGGGTCTTTGCTTGGTTTGGGGATGAATGTGATGGCTTCATAGAATGAGTTTGGGATTACTTCCTCGGTTTCTATTTCTCTGAATAGCTTGAGGAGTATGGGTATTAGCTCCTCTTTAAAGGCCTTATAGAATTCTGTAGTGAATCCATCAGGTCCTGGGCTTTTCCTGTTGGATGATTTCTTATTACTTCTTCTATCTCATTGTAGGTTATTGACATTTGTAATTTATTTATTTCTTCTTGGTTCTGTTTGGGCAATTTGTATTTCTTTTTTCAGGCAGCAAAAGAAGTTTATTTACCAAAAGCTTCCCCACCATGCATGGTGGAGAAGCATGACTGAAAAGAAAGGGGGTCTACCCACCTCTTATCCAGGACTTATCTAGGCCAGGGACAGGAAGAGGTGTGGCCAGGTGCTGGAAAATTGTGGCCACACTGGATCCGGATATGACCTCACGGTCTGGAACCCTCCAAAGGTCAGAGGGAGGCATGTGACCAGAGGTGGCCTAGGATGTGACCTAGCAGGAGAAGGTGATTGCTTCCAGGTCTGCCAGTTACCTATGTAACAGATATTGGGTGGAAACTTAGCCAGGAGGGAGGGAGGTGTCCCTGTTCAGAACTTACATTCCCGCCATTTGATAATTATGAAAAAAAGGGTGAAGATTCTCTCTGGCTACTTCATGTTTGCAAGTGGCATTGACGGTAAGGTTAAAAGGCTAATATGTGGTCCTATCTGGGAGGAGGCAGAAGGCAACACCTGTCACTTGGGCATTGAGTCCTTAGATAAAGTCTGGAGGAGGCAAGTCTTTTGTACAAAGTCTGGGGAAGTCTCATGACGCAATGAGGGACTGAAAAAAATACTAGAGAGCAAATAAATGGTAAGAGGAGGTCTTGGGGCTGAAAATCTTGGTAGAAATATCCCTACCTTCTGACACCTGGCGACTAGATAGAGAAGAAGTCAATTAACAAAGGCAAGAATATAAATCCTGTCCAGTTGAATGGTAGACAGATATGGACATTAGATGGGCAGTCTTCTTACTTCTATTGACCTCCCGGCTCTGGTTAATTTTGATAGGGCAGGTACAAAGTGGCTGATGTTATATCATCTCCTCTTACTCCTCTCCATGTTACTTTGTTCCCCACACTGGCTGAGTCTAGGTGCTCGTGCCTGGGATGGTTAGTCCCAGTTGGTATTCAAGGAGGCTTGAACTCAAGGCCTGAGCACTGTCCCTGAGCACTTGTTCTCAGAGCTCGCACTCTACCACTTTGAGTGATGGTACCACTTGTAGTGTTTGCTGGTTAGAGATAAGAGGCTCGAGCCATGCTTCCAGCCTGGCTCTTTGCAGGTTAGTTGGGAGATGGAGTTTGAGGGATTTTTCATCCCAAGCTGGCTTGCACTGCAATCTTTTCCACAAAAGCTGTTTGTTATTTTCAATTAAAGCAACAAGGAGATCAAATATAATAAGTAGAGCTTACCTTGTCCTTATCAAGGATTGACCAAATATTCTGCAATGACAAAACTTGTTAGATGTGAGAATCTTATCAAAGATATGCCCAATATGTTAGAATCAAATAGTCAGTACTAGACTATACAACACAAAACCAAAAAAGGCAAAACTCAAAACAAAATTTTTGACAACAATATTTAGACATCTTTGCTAACAAAGCACATCAGATGGTTGGGCCTCAGTTACCAGGGTCTGTGAAAAGAGCAACTTGTTAGCAATGCATATCAGAATAGATGGATGGAGGATTAGCAAGCTTCGTAGAGGTGTAAGGGTTGGGTGGGGCCGAAACCCTTAACCCACCATGTGGCCAAGATGGCAAACACAAGATGGTGAATTTCTGAAAAAATGCAAAGAAAGCCTGAACAAAAAATCAAGCCTAGTTTGGCTAGCCGTTGAGAGGGAACCTAGAGGAGATCCCGGGGAAACAGTCCATGTTGCACTCTTCAGGGCACAATCCAAAAAATTGTAGAGAAATAGAAATTTGGACATGAATAGCAGAGCGCGAAGAGAGCCTGAACGTAAAGAGATTTCTGACAATGTACCATTGCAGAGGCATAAATTGTCTAAATCTGAGAACAGCAAAAAATATGAGGTCATCTGGCTATCCAGGGAGCACAGGAGGCATGTCAGCAGGGTTTCACGGCTCGAGCATGACTCGCAAGACCCCATTAAATGTGTTAGAGAGTCAGTTTGGTGAGTGAAGGAGAGCTGACCAGGAAGAAGCTGTGTCCCGGCTTGCCCCAGACCCCTATAGAGAGAAACGGCTAAGCCCCCCAAACCAGGCATTCTCCGCTCCGGAGATGACCATCCTTTCTGCTAAAGGCCATAGGAGCTCTCTGGAATGGCGCCACATCTGAGCAGAGATTGAGTAACAGAGAGCCATGGAGACTAGTTTCATTCACCAGTGTAGGGAAGTGGTGTGTGGATGTGGATGTGAAGGCCAGCAATGGTATTGGTGAAAAGTCTCACATGGTGTCTCAAGGCAGTTTGGTTTGCAGAAAAGGGGTGGTTAGAATATTCTAGCATTTCCAACTCTAAAACCTCATCCCATTCATGGCACTATTTGTAAGGTATATTAAATAGGTAGGTTTCATTAAGTAGCCCATGAAGAGAACACCACACGCTATTCAGGTATGAAAAGAAGTTTATTTACCAAACTGCTGCCCCCACCATACATGGTAGAGAAGAATGGCTGAAAAGGAAAGGGGGGGATAGCAATTTGTATTTTTGTAGAAATTCATCCATATCTGCTAGGTTTTCTTTCCTTTGTGAGAAGAGTCTGGAATTATTTCTTCATGATTGTTTTGATGTCTTGGATGTTTGTTGTAATTTTTTCCCTGTGGTATCTCTCATATTATTGATTTGAGTCTCCTCTCTTATTTTGTTAGTTACTCTTGCCAGTGGTCCCTCAGTTTTAGTGACTTTTTAAAACAGCCTTTAAAAATTAATTTTAGCTATAATTTTCATAATCTCTGTCGCATTAATTTCAGCTCTTATTTCGGTTCTCTTTCTGTCTAGCAACTTTAGGTTCAAGTTTTTCTTGTTTCTCTAGCATTTTTAGTTGCATCATAAGATAGTTTACTTGTTCTATGTTTTCTTGATGTGTGCACTGAGAGCAATAAGTCTGCCCCTCAGGACTGCTTTTGCTGTGTCCCATTGGTTTCTTTGTGATGTATCTTCATTTTCACTGAATTGTAGGAACTTTTTAATTTCTTCTTTAATTTGTTCTGTGATCCATGTATTGTTCAACAGAGTGTTGTTTAAATTCCATGTGTTTTTTCTACTTTATTCCTTGTTATTGAGAACTAGTTAGATTCCACTATGCTCAGATAGAATACAGAATATTATGCCGATCCCCTTGTGTTTGCTTAAATTCCATGTATGAACTAAGAAATGATCTATTTTAGAAAAAGTTAGGGGGGTTGGAAGAGGAAGACCCTACTGGTGTGAATACCTGTAATTCTAGCTACTCAGGAGGCTCAGATCTGTGTATTCAGGTTCAAAGCCAGCCCAGGTAGGAAAGGTCATGAGGCTTTTCTGGGGTTTCTCAGCACCACACCCTGCCTCAAGTCTGGGGTTGTTCACCACCTTTGCCACCATAGGCTGCTTATGCAAGCCAGTATAGAGAGGCGCCACACCCCACTACGGGTCCAGAGTTGTTTGCTGCCGCTGTTGATGCCACTGCTGCTGCCATAGCTGCTGCCACTGCCCCAGCTGCTGCCACTGCCCCCAGGATCAGTTGGGCCACTAATGCAAGCCAGGCACCCCACCACAAGTCAGGTGTTAACCACTGTTGCTGTCTCGGGTTAGGCTGGGCCACTTATACAGGCCAGTATGGAGAGGCACAAACCACCACGGGTCTGGACTTGTTCAGTACAGCTGTCCCCACCTCAGGCACCGCTGCTGCCCCGGGCTTGTCTGGGCAAGTGCCAAGAGGCATTGTGCCCCATTTCTGGGTGGTTTGCCACCACTGCCAGTTGCTGCTGCTGTTCCAGGTTAGGCTAGGCTATTTACACCAGCAGGGCAGAGGTGCCACCCTGAGAGTCTAGGGTAGTTCGCCACTGTTGACAGCTGCTTCTGCTCCTAACTGGGCTGGGATACTTGTACCAGCCAGGCAGAGGCGCTCTTCCAGGGAGGGTGAGGGGAGTCTTTGTTCTAGCTCTGCCTTCTGAGATTGCTGTTTGTATATTCTGGGTTGGCCCAGCTCTGGGAGTCTCCTGGGAGACTTGGGATGCTTGTGGGTGTGTGGTCCTCAGAGGGTCCAGACCCAGGGCACTTAAGCAGCTTGGTACAAAACCCCATCACTTAAGCTGTACAATATGGAGCCCCATCAGCAACAAAAGGTGAGGGAAGGGTCTTCCCATTTTACTGTCTGTGTAGGTTTTTCCCTTTTCTTTTTGCACTTCCTTTATCTCTCTGAGTAATTGCCTTTTATTTGTGGGTCACTTAGAGAAACATAGCATTGAAATCCAAACTCTGTATTTGGTTGGAGAGAGCTGTGGTGTTTCCCTGCTGTTGTATCACCTTCTTGGTCCCACCACTTCAGGTGGAGTTTTCCTTATCTGGCTGGTGGGCCTTGGTAACCAAAGGATAGATACACAAAAGAATATGTTATAAAGTCTGTAGATTGTGGTTAAACATTTCTGTTAATATAGACTTCCTAATTTTAGGAACCCAAGGGGGTGTTCTACACTAAAGTATTTCAAAGGGATTGAATCCTTGAACATAAGGGCTACATCTTGCTCGAAGAAGAGTGAAGTGGAGGAGGCTTACCTAGCCATGGCCAGTCTCTGTATTTAATTTAGTTAAAGTTTCCTTTAAGGTCATATTCATTCTTTCTAGTGCTTGAACTCTGAGACTTATAAATGGATTGTAACTTCCAATTTATTGCTAGGGCATTAGTTAATAATTGAGAACTTGGGCCATGAAATCAGGGCCATCATTGGACTCCACAGCTAAGGGTATGCCAAATCAAGGTATTATTACATGCCTCAGCTCAGCCTGAAAAAATGTCCAGTATTACTATCCGATACCAATAGCCATACTTTTCAGGCTTTACCTCTGTGGAGTCCACTTTCCCAAGTTCACCATCTGAGGTTCCTCACATATCAATTCTTTCCATATGTTCCAGCATTTCAGCATTTACCTGTTGGAAGTTACCTACACACATTACAAAATATTGTCAGGCTGTGGCCCCACCGATTTTCAAAACAGTTTTAGGCAGTGTCCTCAGGCAATTTACCAGGTTGCAAATATCTACATGTAAACTGACAGAAAGCTTGAGCCTGTATGCATTTTTCACAAGTTCAGTGTCAACATTTGCACACTTATTACCACTGTTTTTGCTTCTTCCTTTAATATTGATGACTAGTAGCTCTAGAGAACCAGCTGGTTTTAGACTGGTCTCCCAAGCTACCTGATCAGCTCAGATGTTTCCCTGTATCTTATGGTCTCTAATTTCTTTAACTCCTGTATAGTACTCTGAACCTTGGAGACTTCTTCCATTTTATTATCCTCCTCAAACTTGTTTTCATGATCCCACTCTCCTTCTCAATGTGCTCCTTAATCTGCAAGTGTTTTGGCAGGGTTAGAGGAGAGTTCCCTTGACTGGCCAACTGCTGCTCCTTCTCACAACACCTTTGCTTGCTCTTCAGCTCCTCTCTTAAGTTCACAAAGGTGCTATTGAGAGGTATTTTTTACCACCTCCACTTGTTCCACTGGGACACGATGCTTCTGCATTAAATTTATGGTGAAGATCTCAACAATCTTTTGGGGCTTTTACTCTAGTAGTTTCTCTTTCTAGTTTTCCACTTCAGTCTATTTTTTCACAGATCTTTCAACTGTTTAGCTCTTCTGTTTTTCTTCTTAATGCTCTTTCCCTTTCCATGGCATTCTCTATCAAAGCAAGTGGTCCTTTAACTCTTTCTGAAGAGAAACAATCTCTTTTTTGAGCTTGATATTTTCCTGTTCTCTTTTCTGTTCATCTTCTATGACACAGCACTTCCCCATCTTCTCTGCTAACTCCTCTTTCCTTATTACTTTGTTGATTTGAATTTCTGGTGACACTTTTCAAAGCTTATAATCAACATGTACTTCAACCTAATATATTCTTATATCAGGTTCAGCTCCTTTTTCTTTTTCTTTTTTTTGGGGGGTCCAGTCATGGGGCCTGAACTCTGGCCTGGACACTGTCCCTCATCTCTTCAGCTCAATGCTAGCACTCTACCACTTGAGCCACAGTGCCACTTCTGGCTTTTTCTTTTTTGCTTATTTGGTGCTGAGGAATAGGACCCAGGGCCTCATGCATGCAAGGCAAGCACTCTACCACTGAGCCACATTCCCAACTTCCCAGCTCCTTTTTTATAGCCATAATTTCTTAATGGAATTGCATGTTTCTCCAGAGCTATGAGCACATTTTCCATGTGGTTAATGTGATTACTTAACCTGTCATTTACATTTTCTAGGTGGTTAATGTGATTACATAACCTGTCATTTTCTATCTTTCTCCTCCTTGGACATTCCTTTTCCTAAGGTCCATTTTGCTTGCATTAAGCTCACTGTTCTAGTCCTAGAGGTTCCCTACTGCCATTTGCAAATGAATTGTACTGTCTTTGCCAAAGGTTTCTTGATCCCTATTCTGGTGCTCCTACCAAAACTCAAACTCCCTTCTTAGACTCGTTATTTTTCAGGATGTCTCTGTTATCAAACACCAACTGGGCAACCACTTTACCTCAAAAACTTAACTTTTCAAGCTTTCTTCTAATATCTATAGCTGACTGGGAAACAAAGGCCAAATTTAGGGCTCTTTGATTCTCCAGGGCTTAAATATCTATAGCCTTTATGTCCTATAGGCTTCTGGGAAAAGTTCCAGAAAAAGCATTAGGGTACTCACTGGGGAACAGTACCATTTCACTCACCTTAGATTGAAGACTTGGCTTTCTATCCACTGTGGTATCCCTGCTAGCTAAACTTGGAAATAATTGGTAAACACCTCCATACCTCGACTGCTGTTAGTCTCAGCTTGGGTAAGTCTGGGGAAAGACTAGCTCCAAATAGTCTGGTTCAATAGTGGGGCTACTGTCTGGTACAAGGACTACTGTCAAATCACTGACAGTATTCACTCCCTTTAATACAAGGTGAAAAGCACCTGTAAAATTTGCTGACAGTCATCCCAGATGTGCTTGTGTGTGAAAATTATTGTCTCTAATGAGGTAATGATCCCCTGTTTTGTTTTTTTTTTTCTGAAAAGGATGGATTTTTCTGTTTCCAGTTATACAGGTCACTACTTGTAAAGGGAACATATATTAGAAAGGGGTCCTGCCCACCATCTCCTCCATGTTCCTGTCTCAAGGGTAATAAGGGTAACATGCCACATTGTACCACCTCAGTCTGGTACAAGTAACTGAAAGGTTAAAGTTTGAGGCAGTGACCACCACTTGTTGCTTGTTTCTGTCTAGCAAAGCAACACGTGGTGGTAATCAAAACACCTGGTTGATTGTGTGCCTATATAAGACCTGCAAATCCTAAGCTCGGGGCTCTCCTCCTAGGATCCGCTGTGTCGGAGTGTAGGACGAGGCCCGAGCTGCAGCCCGTATAAATAAACAGCTGTAGAGTCTGACTCTCGGTGGTCTTCTTGCAGGGGATCCTGCGACCTTGCCATAATGGTAGACTTTTGGTATGGGAGGACTTATTAGAGTTGCTGATGACAAAGAATAGGAGAAAGAGTACATCAGTGCATCTTCCTCTGAGGGATTCTGTAAACCTGGGGGAGAAATTTTTTGGATATGACAACCTAAGGCCTTGTTCTCCCAACCTGAGAAAAGGAGTAAACAGGTGCATAGTGCATACAGGACACAGATAGAACTATCAGCATACATATAAAGACCAAGAGCCACAGACACTTAACCCACATGTCCCATACCTCTCAATGTTGACCTCTACAGGAGCTCGCAGATGACAGAGAGAACATCTCAGATTGCCTATTGAGGAGGCAACAGATGACCTCTGGAGGATGTCACAGATGTCTTCCCTAGGAGGCTCTAGATGTCCTCTCATGGAGGTTCCAAATAGATTCCCAAGGAAGTGTCAGATGACCTCCAAAGGAGTTTCCAGATGTCTTTTCAATGAGGCTGAGATTACCTCTCAAGTAGCTCCCAGATGGCCACTCAAGGAGGTCACATATTAACTCCAGAGGAAGTTCCAGATAACCCTCTTAAGATAGTGACAGATGACCTCCAGAGAAGGTCCAATATAGCTTCCCAAGGAAGTCCCAGATGATGTCCAAAGACCGTCATAGATTTCTCATCATGGTTGCCTGAGATGACCTCCCAAAGAAGCTCCAGATGACCTCAGGAGGTGGTCCTAGATTGCCTCTTAAGAAAGCCCCAATGACTACTTTTGAAGAGGTCTCAGGTGGCTTCCTGAGGAAGCCCCAGATGAGCCCTGTAGAAAGTCCAAGACGGCCCCTGGAGGAGGCCTCAGATGACCTCCAGTGTATGTCTCAGATGGCTTCTCAAGGAAGTCACAGATGTACTCTTGATGAGGTTCCAGTTGGCTTCCCATGAAAGCTCTACATTATCTCTCAAGTAGGTTCCAGATGGCATCCCAAGGAAGCCACAAATAGCTTCCAGAGTAATCCAAAACAAGCTGCAAAGCTTGCCAAGATGCACCTCTAGAGGTACATAAATGACTTTTGTCCATGTTGGACTTCCGGAGAGAAACACTCGAGGTAGGCTCTAAACCCTGAGGGCTGACACTCTCACCTATGAGGATTTTTCCCTGGGGCCAAGGCCTGATGCAGTCCAAATGGATTATCTCAATGGAGTCTTCAAAATTAAGGACCTCTATAGTTCAAGAAAATCCATCGAGACACGTTTTATATCATAAATGTTCTCCAAACCACCAACTCCCAAAATTATGATATCCAAAGCTCCAAACATCAAAGAGAAAGCCTCTTATCCCCTTCACTTTGTCTCTCCTTCACTACAGACCTATATTTCTTTTGAAGTCTTTTCCTTTTTCCCTTCAACCAGTTCCTTCTTCTCTTTAGAACTCTCCACTCTCCACAGACCTGAACTGCTTTGCAAGGCTCATCAGTTGCCATACTTCACCTTCTGCCCTCCCTCAACTTCCTCTCCACCCACGTCTTTCCCCTTATGCCATCACACCACTTCCTTCCTTCCAGGACTTTTTCCTTTTTCTCTCACCTTCTATTGCTCTGAACAAGCAGCCTATATAAAGTCTGTACCCGACCTCCACTCCAATTGTCTGTTTTCAACTATCACATCCCAAAATGCCCACAGCCCAAACACTTCTTAACAGCTCAACACGTGCTGATTAATTCACCAGTCCTTCTCACAGAATGCCTCACCTTCTTTAGTGGCATTCTTTGTCTTCCCCAGCTGGCCAGGAGATGGGCCCTTGCTGATTATCGGACCCTATAGATTATCGGGACCTGCTGATTATTACAGTATCCTCCTTGTGAACTAGTAGCAATTGAAATTGGAAATTTGATTGTGGTATTAAAACTCATTGTGACATCACAAACCCATTTTGACATCTTCACTACCACAACATAACAAACCCCTTGTGACAACGATATCATGATTCCATTGTGACATCTCAAATCTATTATGACCTCTTAGCTCCTTTGAAAAATAACATGCCCTTTTCAACATCACAGTCCCTTTGTGTATCATATCCTTGTTGTGAACTGACAGTTGAAATCAGACATGCCATTATAACATCAAAAAGTGTTTGTGGAAGTGGTGCTGTAGCTCAAGTGGTAGAACGATTGCCTTGAGCTGAAGAGCTGAAGGACAGACAGTGCCCAGGCCCAGAATTCAACCCCACGACCGACCAAAAAAAAAAGTGTTTGTGACATCCTCAACAGTGTGACATCACATTTTCATCATGAGAGCATCAGCTCGTTGTGACATCACCAAACTCAATGACTGAATCGCATTATGACAACAATTCTCATTGTGACGTCATAGACACATTGTGAATGCTTATTCTATGATTTCATTGTGTTTCAAAAGTGGCATGAGAGTTGATATCAGAAACACACTTTTGTGCCTACAAACCATTTTGACATCATAATCACTTTGTGAAATCACAGTACCATTGTGATATCACTAGCAATGTGACATCACAAACCTCTCCTGTCTTCATAACTTTTGTGACATGCTTAGACTTTTTTGCCCTCATAATTTGTTTTCAACCTCATATTTCATGTGACTTGAGATAACAGAAATCCCCGGGACATCATGACCAATTTGACATCACACTGACAGATGTCATGATCATCGTGTCACATTTTGACATCACAAAAGATTTTGATGTCACAATTAATGGGTGATGCCATACGGTAAGGGGTCTATAACGTCACAATTGGTTTGTGATATCCAAATGGCATAACGGATCCCATTTGTCATGAAATCACAGAGAATATGACTTCAAAACAGACTGTGGTATCTCCAAAATCATGTATTTTCACAAATGTTATGAAGTCCTAGGAGGACTGTGATGTCACAGTGTGACACGATGTTTATGATGTATGTCAGTGTGATGTCACAATGGTCATGATGTCACAGTGGATTTCTGATATCATATATCATAACTGAAATATAAGATTGAAAACAGATTACGAGCTCATAAAGGGCCTAAGACATCAAAATTGCTGCACATCACAATAGTTATGAGGACAGGACAGGTTTTTGATGTCACAGTGTGTTATTGATATCACCATGGCACTACGATGTCACAAAGTGATTGTGATGCCATATATTTAAGAGATCAGAATATATTTCTGATATCAACCCACATGCCACATTTGAAATAGAATGAAATAAGAGAATAGGCTTTTACCATATATCTATGACTTCACAATGACAATAAATATCATAATGCTATGAGGTCATTGTAAATTGATGATGTTGCAAGGAGGTAATTGTGTAATAATGAATATGTGTTGTCTCACTGCTGATGGGGTCACAAAGCGTTTCTGATGTTACAATGGCATATAGGATTTCAATTGTCATGTGTTCACAATGAGGATATGGTACACAGAGGGACTATGATGTCACATATGCCATGTGTGTTTTCAAAGGTACTTAGGGGTCATGATAGCTTTATGATACACAGTTGTGATGAGGTTACAGTGGGCTTTTGATGTCATAATGATTTTGTAATATCTCAAACACAAGTCCATTTTCAATTGTTACTATTTCACAATGTGCATACAAGTTCACAGAATGAGCTGGAAGTCATAATGGACATGGATTTTTAAAAATGTTAGGAGGTCATTTTAGGTTTGTGAATATAGAATAGGACAGTGATATCACCATGACAATGTCAACTCATTACATCATGTCAAAATATTGTTTTGGTGTCACAGTTAGTTGATGATTCCACAATGGTGGTGAGTTCACAAAATATTGGTAATGTGTTGGGCATGTCAAAATGACATGATGATTCTCATTTGTCTTAACTTAAAATGAGTATATGAGTTCACAAAGGGACTGTGGTTTCTCCAAAAGTATGTGTTGTCACACATATATTGAAATACTAAAAGGTTTGTGGTGTCAGAATTTGACACAATGGAGGACAAAAAGACCTAAGGTATTAGAATTGCAGCATGTCACAAAAGTTTTGATGAGAGTATAGGTTTGTGATATCACAGCGGGTTAGTAATATCACAATGGCAACATGATATACAAAGGGATTGTGATGTCTCAATGGTTATGAGTTCCTGATTTGTTTATGATATCAACCTTCATGCCACAATTGAAATAGAATGAAATCACAGAAACGGCATTCATAATGTGTCTATGATGTCACCATGACAATGTGAAGTTATAATTCTACCATATCATTTTAGTTTTGTGATTTCACAATGAGTAGATGGTATAAAAATGATAATGTGATGTCACAACTATGATGATCTCACAAACTGTTTTGGATGTCAAAATGTCATGTCTGATACTCAATTGTCAATATTTCACAGTGGGGCTTTGGGTACACAAAGGGACTCTGATATCACAAAGCTATGTATTTTTCAAATGTTATAAGAGGTTATAATACATTTGGAATGTCACAATGTGATCCTGGTATCAAAAACAACAATGTGAAGTCACAATGGGTTTGTGATGTCACAGTGGTGATGAGGTCACAATGGGTTAGTTATGTCACAAGTTTGTAATATCACAATTATTTGTCCAATTTCAATTGCTATTACTTCACCATGAGGACACTGTAATTACCAGAAGTGTTGCTGTATTCCACGGGTACATTCATCATTGCCTCCTAGTCTGGACAAATGGAGAGGGGGGTGCATGAAACTGGAGGGGGCAGGACATGCTGCTGAAAGAGATAGGATGTCAAACCCCACATGGTGAGCTGCCAAGAAGTAATTGAGAATAGACATTTGGTAAGTGATAATTGAAACTGGAAGGCAAGAAACATATTGCAGTTGGGGAAGGGTACAGCCTATATATAAGCTGCAATTTCAGAGCAAGAGAAGGGGAGAGAAAAAGGTTTAAGGTCTGGATGGAAAGAATGAAGAGACTTCTGGAGGGCAAAGACCTGGGAGGAGAGGAAATTGAGAGAGAGCAGGAGGTGAAGGACGGCAATTGGCCACCTGGACAAGGCAGGGCAGGCCTGTCAAGAGTAGAGCAGCCTGAAGAGAAGAATGGAATGGTGGAAGGAAAAGAAAAAGACCTGAAAGGTAGGACAGATCTGTAGAGAAGGAGAATGAAGAGAAAGGAAAAAGCCTTGTCCTTTGAAGTGTGGAGCTTTGGAGATCATTAATTTGGGGGCTGGTTGTTTACAGATCAGTTAACAAATGGCTGAACTGCTCTTTGGAGGTCTGAGGGTTCATGGTTTTGACTGAATTTAGCTCTTGGCATCCAGCCCAGGCCAAGGTAGTCACTTGTTACAAAATTTATGAGGACAAGACAAGTTTGTGTTGTTACATTGCATTAATGATATCACAATGTCAATATGAGGTCACAAAGTGATTGTAATGTCACAATGATGATCTGGTCACAATGGGTTTCTGAAATCAACCTATATGCCACATTTGTGATAGAATGAAATCACAGAATAGGCAATCGCATTGTCTCTAGGACCTCACAATGAAAATGTGATGTCATAATGCCATGACGTCATTGTCATTTTGGGATGTAACAATGGGCTGATGGTATTATAACAACAATGTGAGCTCACTCTGGAGATGATGTCACAACGCATTTGTAATGGTACACTGGCATGTCTGATATCAGTTGTCTTTGTTCACAATGACGACATGTTTACCCAAAGGGACCATGATATCACAAACACCATGTGCTTTTTCAAAGGTGTTAAGCGGTCACAACAGGTTTGGGATGTCACAAGTTGATCATGATTTCACTGTGGCAATATGATGTCACAATGGGTTTGTGATGTCAAGTGGTGATAAGGTCACACTTGGATAGTGATGCCACAATGAATGTGTAATATCACCATTACATGTCCAATTTCATTCTACTAGATCACAATGAAGATACGAGTTCACGTAAGAAGCTAGATGTCAGAAAGGCCATGAATTTTGTAAAATATTTTGAGGACATAATAGGTTGGTGAAAATGCAATGAGATAGAGTTATCCCATTGGCAATGTGATGCAACCATTACATGAGATAGTATTGTTTTGAAGTCACAAATGGTGATGCCATACAAGTGATAAGGTCACATAGGTTTGTGAATTCACAATGGGATGGTGATGTCACAATCTCATGCCAGATCTCTAATTGACAATGAATATATAAGTTCACAAGAGATAATGATATATCTAAAGGCATATGTTGGCACAAGTGTAATGAGTCTTAACATATTTGTGATGTCCTCATGTGACTCAGTGGTCATGACATCTGACAGTGTGATATCACAGAGGTCATGATATCACAGTGGATTTTTGATATCACATGTCATGCCTGAAGTATTAGGAGTTAAAAAATTTATGAACTCAGAGAGGCCAAAGAGATCACACTGGCAGCATGTCAAAAAATTTATGAGGATAAGACTGTTTTGTGATGTCACAGTCACTTAGTGATATCATAATGGCAATGTGGTGTCATCAAGGTATTGTGATATTATAATGGGTAAGTGGTCACAATTTATTTCTGATATCAACCCACCTGCAACATTTGAAATAGAATGAGATCACAGAATAGGCATTCCAATGTATCTGTGACATCACAATTGCATGTGATTTGATGTCATTGTTGTTTTATGATGTCATAATTGGCTGATGTTATCATAATGACAATGTGATGTTACATTGCTGATGATGTCACAAGGTTTCGCGATGTTAAAATGGCATGCCTGATCTCAATTGTCATTAGCTCAACATGAGGATATGAGAACACAAAAGGCCTGTTATGTCACAAAGGCCATGCTTTCTTTCAAAGCTTTTGAGGTCATAATAGTTTTGGGATTTCACAATGTGATAATGTTGGTACAATGGCAATGTTATAACACAATGAGTTTGTGATGTCTCCAAGGTGATGAGATCACAAAGAGTTAATGATGTCTCATCAAATTTGTAATATAACAATGACATACACAATTTCAATTTCTTCTAATTCACTATGAGGATACTATCATAACCAGTGGGGCCAGAATTATCTGTGGGAGCCGATATTCATTGTAAATTCTTGGTTTGGTCCACCGGAGACTGTGGGGAATGCCGCCAAAGGTGGAGGTGTCAAGCCTCACACGGTGAGCTGTCAAGAAGTGATTGAGCATTGGGCAGTTTTGGAAGTGATGGTTGAAAACTGTTACGCTTGAGATCCGTTGGAGGGAGATGGGTACAACCTATATATAAGTTGCATTTTCAGAGCATTGTAAGGGGAGATAAAAATGGGAGTTATCCGGATGGAAGAAAGTGGTGAGACAGCAGGAAAGATAAAACCTGAGAAGAAAGGAAGCTGAGGGAGAGCAGAAGGTTGGCCAGAGTAGGGCAGGCCTGTGGAGAGTGGAGAGGCCTAAAGAGGCAAAGGAAGTGGCGGAAGGGAAAAATGGAAAGACCAGAAGGAATGACAGGTCTGTAGAGAAGGAGGGAAGAATGGAAAAGAAAAAAAGCCTTGCCCATTGAGGTTTGGAGCTTTGGAGATCATAATTTTGTGGTTGGTGGTTTGCAGAACAATTAAGTAAGGGTGAGGCTGCCCACTGGAGTTCTGAGGTTTGGTGGTCAAGGCTGCTCTTGAACCTGGGTATCCAGTCCAGGTTAAGGTAATCACAGTACCCTTCCTAATGAAAAATGGTTTATTATATTAAATGTGACTCGATGGTTTCTCTCTTTGCCTTAGAGGTCATATGTACATGAGTCCAAAGAAAGAGCTTGAAGTCTCAAAGTCCATGAATTTTCTAAGATCTGATGAGGCCATAACAGGTTTGTAAAAACACAATGGGAGAGCGATACCACAACAGCAATACCACAATATCATGTCAAAATAATGATTTGATACAACAATTATTTGTTGATGCCATTCTCGTGATGAGGTCACAATAAGTTTGTGTTTTCACAATGGTTTCACGATGTCAGAGTGGCATGAGAGATCTCAACTGTCATTAATTGGCAATGAATATATGAGTTCAAAAAGGGACTGTAATGTCTCCAAAGGCATGTTTTGTTACAAATGTGATGCCGTTCTAACAGGCTGTGAGGTCATAATGTGACACAATGATCATGACATCTGGCAGTTTGATGTCACAGGAGATTTCTGATATCACATGTCATACAAGAAATATGAGATTGAAAACAGATTATGAGATCATAAAGGGCCTAGTATATGGCAATGGCAGTATGTCAGAAAACTAATAAGGACAGTACTGGTTTGTGAGGGCACAGCAGGTTAATGATATCACAATGGCAATGTGATGTCACAAAGGATTGTGATATCACAATGGTTATATGGTCAAAATGGGTTTCTGAAATAGAATGAATTCACAGAATAGGCCTTCACACTATTAGGTCTATGATGTAATAATGTCACTGTGATTTATAATGCTATGATGCCATTGTCATTTAGTTATGTCACAATGAGCTGATGGTGTCATAATGACAATTTGATGTCATTGCTGATTTATGATGTTACGATGGTTATGAGGTCACATTATGTTTCTGATATTAACACACATGTCAAATTTGAAATAGAATGAAAAAGCTGGGCGCTGGTGGCTCACACCTGTAATCCTGGCTACTCCAGATGCTGAGATCTGAGGATCACGGTTCAAAGCCAGCTCAGGCTGGGAAATCTATGAGAATCTTATTCCCAATAAAAACCATTAGAAAACCGGAAGTGGCTCGGTGGCTCAAGCGATAGAGCTCTCGCCTAGACCTGAAGAGCAGGGATAGCACCCAAGCCCAGAGTTCAAGCCCCATGACCGAAAAAAAAAATATTAAAAACAGTCTTTTTATAACATCACAATGACAATGTGATCTCATAATGCTATATTATCATTGTAGTTTTGTCTTGTCAAAAGTAGTTGATGCTGTCATAATGACAATGTTATGTCACTCTGGTGATGTCACAAAGGGTTCATGATGTTAAATTGGCATGTCTGATATCAATTGTCAGTTCATAATGAGGGTATAGTTCCACAAAGCGACTGTGTTGTCACCAAGGGCATGTGTTTTTTCAAAGGAGCGAAGAGGTCCTAATAGGTTTGGGATGTCACAATGTAATAGTGATGTCAAATGGCAATGAAAGCTCACAATGGTTTTGTGATGACACATTGGTGATGAAATCAAATAGTTTTGTGAAGTCACATTTCCAATTTCAGTGTGTGATGCCACAATGGGTTGGTGATATCAAAATGACAAAATGATCTCAATTGTCATTAACTCACAATGAGTACATGAGCTCACAAAGGGACTCTGATGTCTCCAAAGGCATGCACTTTCACCAAAGTTATGAAGTCCTAACAGGTGTGTGTTGTCAGAATGTGACAAAATGCTGATAACATCTATCAGTGTGATATCACCATAACTTAGATGTCACACTGAATTCGAGTATCACATTTCATACCTGGATTGGGTTTGAGAGGACTGGAATTTCACAGTGGTTTAGTGTTATCACTATGGAAATGTGGGGTCACAAAGGGATTGTGCTATCACAATGGCTATTAGATCCCAATGTGTTTCTACTATAATAGGTTTGTACTGTCACAATTGGTTGGAAATGTCACAATAGCATGCCAGATCTCAAATGTCATTAATTCACAATGAAGATATGAGTTCACAAAGGCACTGTGTTGTCTCTAAAGTCATGTGTTTCACAAATATGATGAAGTCCAAACAGATTTGTGAGTTCATAATGTGCCATCATGGTCTTGATGTCTATCAATGTGATGTCACAATGTTCATGGTGTCACAATATTCATGATGTCAGAGTCAATTTCTGATATCATATGTCATACCTGAATTATGAGTTTTAAAACAGATTATAAGTTTACTAAAAGCCTAAAATATCCTAATGGCAGCATATCACACATTATGACTAAGTTATGACCTCCTCATAAGTATGGCATCACCAATTGTGACATCAAAACATTATTATAATATGATGTCATCATTGTCATTGTGAAATCACTGTCCCATTGGGTTTTCATATAGTATGACCTCATACTATGAAGCTTCTTCTATCAACTGGTATCCTCATATTGAATTATGAGTAATTGAAATTGGATATATCATTTCTGATATTATAAACAAACTGTGACATCACAAAGCCATTGTGACCTCATCACCACTGTGACATCAAAAGCCCTATGGGACATCTCATTTCCATTGTGACATTACGGATCACATTGTGCCATTCTTAAACTATTATGACTTATAACCACCTTTGAAAACACACATGGCCTCTGTGACTTCACAGAACCTTTTTTGTATCCATATCCTCATGGGGAACTAATGTCAACTAACATCAGACATACCAAGGAAACATAACAAATCCTTTCTGACATCATAATTGTGACATCATGTTGCCATTATGACAGCATCAGTTCATTTTGACATGTAAAACTACAATGACATCATAGCATTGCAACATCACATTGTTATTGAGATGTCATAGACATGTTGTGTTTGCTTATTATGTTATTGATTCTATTTCTAATGTGGCATGTCGGTTGATATCAGAAAACCATTGTGTGTTCATGAACATTTTGATATCACCATACCTTAGTTCCATCACATTGCCATTGTGATGTCACATTGCCAAATTGATGTCACAAAGGGATTTTGATGTGACAATGGTTGTGACATCACAATGAGTTTCTGATATCAACCCACATGCCACATTTCAAATACAATGAAATCATAGATCAGGCATTCATAATGTGACTATGATATCACAATGACATAATGGCAAATGTTATAATGTCATTGCCATTTTGTGATATCACCATAAGCAAAGATGTCATAACAACAATGTGATGTTACACCAGTTATGATGTCACACAGGGTTTATAATGTTACAATGGTTATGAGGTCACAATGTGTTTCTGATATCAACTGACATGCCACATTTGAAATAGAATGAAATCACAGGATATACATTCACAATGTGTCTAAGACAGCAAAATGGCAATGCGATGTCATAATGCTATGAGGTCACTGTAGCTTGTTGATGTCACAATGTGCTGATGGTGTCATAATGATTGCTATCACACTGGTGATGATGTCACAAATTGTTTGTGATGTCACAATTGTATGTCAGATCTTAATTGCTATTAGTTTGCAGTGAGGACATGAGAATGAAGTCACCATGATATACACAAATGAACTGTGATGACACAAATACCATGTTTTTTGTCAAAAGTGATAAAGTTCCTAACAGGTTATGGTTGTCAAAGTGTTAATGATATAAAAATGGGTTAATGATGTAAAAACTAGTTTGTAATATCACATATTGTTTCAAATTTCAATTGCTACAAATTCACAGTGATACAAGTTCACAGAAGGAGTTTGATGTCCCAAAAGCCATGCATTTTCTAAGATGTGATTAGGTCATAATAGGTTTGTGAAAGCATGATGGTACAGTAATATCACAATTGCAATATGATGTCAAATTCTAATTAATTGGTGATGCCAAAATAGTGATGAGTTCAAAATTGTTTTGTGATGTCGCAGTAGATTGGTGATATTACAATGGCATTCCAGAACTCAACTGTCATTAACTCACAATGCGTATATAAATTTAGAATGGGCTTGTGAGGATTCCAAAGTATTTGTTGGCACAAATATGATGAAGTCAGAACAGATTTGTGACTTGACAATATGACACAATTGTCATTACATCTGGCAGTGTGATGTCACTATGCTCATGATGTCAAAGTATATTTCTAATATTTCATGTCATTCCTGAAGTAATATGAGGTCGAAAGTAGATTGAGCTATCAATGGGCCTAACATTACACAGTGACATGTCATAAAACTTTTGAGGACAGGGCATAATTGAGTTGTCACAGTTGTTTAGAGATATCACAATTTTAATGTTACATCACAAAGGGATTGTGATGTCACAATGGTTATGAAGTCAAAATGTGTTTTTGATATGAACCCACATGCCACATTTGAAATATAATGAAATCACATAATAGGCATTCATAATGTATATATGATGTCACAATGACAATGTGATTTCATAGTGGTATGATGTCATTACAGTTTTGTGATGTCACAATGAGCTGATGTTGTCATAATGACAATGTGATGTACCACTGATGATTATATTGTAAATCCTTTGTGACATTTCTTCGGCATATCTGATCTCATTTGACATTTCACAATGAGGATATGGATACACAAAGGGACTGTCATGTCACAAAGACCATGTGTTTTTTCAAAGGTGCTAAAGATGTCATAATGGGTTTGGGAGCTCTCAAGGTGATTGTAATGTCACAACAGCAATGTTATATCACAATTGCTTTGGGATGTCACATTGGTGGTGAGGTCACAATGGAAAGGACCATTTTGTGACGTCAAAACAGGTTACTATCACAATGGCACTGTGATGTCACAAAGGGATTTTCATGTCACAATGGCTTTGAGGTCATAATGGATTGCCAATATCCACCAATATTGCTCACTTGAAATAGAATAAAATCACAGAATAGGCATTCACAATATGTCTATAATGTCACTATGACATATGATGTCATAATACTATGATATGTAAGTTTAGTGATGTCAAAATGGCATGTCTTATCTTATTAGTCATTAGATTGCCATGAGGATCCCAAAGGTTGCTATGTGCTGATTCCTTCAAAAGGCTCATTGTGCTGAGTCCATTACACAGGGTTCTTTGTGTTATTTTTTAAAATTGTTCTGAGTCCTTGATAGGTAGGTATGGGTATCCCCAACAATTACACACACACAAACATGGAGGGACACCATGCACCTGCTTGGTGTGTGGGGTGGATGGAGAAGAGTCCCCCAGCAGTTGGGCTGAGAGGAGATTCGATCCCCCCCCCCCGGGCAGCTGGTGGGGTTGGGGGAAAGCCCTGACCTGAGGTGAGGCTGCTTCTGCCATGGCCTGATAGCCTTAGGGCAGAGTCAGGGATGGGGGCGTGGGTGAGGGTGGAGGAGGCATGACCCAGGGGAGAACAGGGCATGGCTGAGGGGACACATACCCCCTGCAGCCAGGGGCACACAGGGGCTGGAGCATTTGTGCAGTGGGGGTGGGGCAGCCCAGGAGAGATGTGGGAGCAGAGAGAGAGCAGAAAGAAGACCAGGCACATGCACCAGGGATGGCGGCCTCAATGCCTCTGTTGCTGTAGGAGCATGTGTCTGGGCCAGGAGCACAGAGCACAAAAAGCCAGCACATAAGGCACATCCCTCACACCACCCCAGGGAGGCTCAGAGGCTAGGTATGCCCTGAGTCTTAAGCCCCTGCACTGGGAACTCAGCTGCAGCAGGGGCATGCTCAGCCCAGCCATCCACCAGCTCCTGCCCCTGCCCCATCCCCTGCGCTCCCTGCAGCATTGCATTGCCTCTGGCTCAGACCTGCTGTGACTCTTAGAGTCATCCAGTGATGGTGCACCCCCAGCCGCTTTAAGGCCCTGACCTGGTACAGGCCCCTGGTCCTCTGCTCTGAGACCAAGCGTACACCATGCCACTGCCATCACTACATGCTGCACACAGAACCACAGCCTACAGATTCTCCCAGCAGCACAAGTGAGTGGCCGCCAGCAGGTCAGCAACTTGCGACCGCCCCCTACCACTCCCACTCCTCCCCCTGCAAATCCCTCCTCTCCTCTTGTGTCCCAACCATGCCTCCCCAGCACCAGGCGGGCCAGCCCTGACTCTGCCACAAATGAGCCCCAGGAGTGGGTGGGGAGTGGGTGTTGACTCTGGGAACTTACCCCCATCCCTAGTGGCCAGTATCCCTAGAAACAGGGAGATGCAGGAATGGGTGAGAAGGGTTCACCATTGAGCCCCTGGATGGAGCAGTGGGAGGCACATAGTCCCACATCTGCACTCTTCCTCTCCCTGGTGGGAACCTGGTAGCTGTAGTCAGAGATGGGGAGCAGCACCTCTGCACCTGCCTTATTGGGTCTTTTCCTTTTTTTCTGGGAGTGGGGGGTGTTGGATGCAGAAGATAGGTCTCCCTTGCTGTGTGAGCCCTTGTCCTCAATGCTCAGTCACATTTCATCTGAGGAGGGTCCCAGAAAAGCCCACTAGGGAGGTGAGGGCACTGGGGGTCAGATAGTAGGGGAATATATGGGAGGAACACACACCCTCAGACACACATATACCCGGCCTATCCCCCAACCCCAGCTGTCAACAGTACTCACAGGGTGATCACATTTCCCATCTCTGCCAGCGTCTGGTGGTGCTCCCTGTCCATCTGGTCTCTTTGTCCTCCACAAGAATTTGCCCAGTTGACCAGAAGCATCTAGGCTGGAAGTAGGAGTCTATCCATGTATGTAGCCTTTAGGACCCCATCCATTTCCTCAACATTCCCCCCACCCTGAGTCAGAGACACACCTTGGGACCCCATGACCCACTGCTTGATTCAGTTCTGGCTCTGAAGAGCCACCTGTCTGGGGATTCCTTCACCCAGCCTCCTGGCCTAGGGTTTTGTTGAATGGGGAGTTAAGGTTGGTTGTTCCCAAGGGGAAGGGACTGGCCCTGGAGAAGGGGAGAGGCGGGTCGTGCTGTGTCATTAGAGTGTTGCTCCCCTTGGGTGGGAGCCCTTGGTTCTGACAAGGGAACGGAGAATGGGAACCTCGTGCTCCAGGTAATACATTGTCCCAGATGAGGAACCAACAAACTTAGGAGAGGTACTACACTGAGTCTGTGTGTGTGTGTATGTATGTGTGTGTGTGTGTGTGTGTGTGTGTGAGAGAGAGAGAGAGAGAGAGAGAGAGAGAGAGAGACAGAATTTTTCTCCTTGTACAGCCTGACTGTCCTCAGGTGAGTGATCAGTTGGCAAATTGCAGGTGCTGCATGGAAGAGTCATCTGTCACCATTCTGGAGGGGTGTGTGTGTGTGTGTGTGTGTGTGTGTGTGTGTGTGTGTGTGTGTGTGTGTGTGTGTGTTGGGAGAGCAGGGACATGAGAACAATGAAAATATATTTAAGTCACCATGTCTAAAAACAGCAAAAGCATTTTACTACTCTCTTTCTCTATTTTTTGTTGTTCTTTCTTCATCAATACCAAGTACAAGCCCAGCCACAATTTTTGTTTTCTCCTTCACAGTTTCATGGCTCCTTTATGGAAGATTTCAGTAGACATTACTTTCCTCCCATTTACACCTCTCTCTCCCTCCTTTGCTGTAGCCCACAGTAGCTGCTGGGCCTGAGTGGGCCTCTCCTAGAAGAACAGTGTGAACCCTAGACTGGAGTCGACGCCTGTCCTTCTAGCCCCAGCCAGAAGTTTGGTGAAGTGAATGAGATCACAGCCACACTCTTCCAGCCAGACACTCTGCTCTTGTGTGTTTAGTTGGAGGTAATTTAAGGGATTGGAATGTCTCTGCCCAACATAATTAGGGAATGAGATGAGGGAAAGTATAGGGCAGGGGCTGCGAACCTATGAGGTTTTGGAGACTGGCGTACGGTGTGACATGGCAGATGGTTCCCCATGACAGTGGATGAGAGGGGAACCATATCTAGGGCATTAACGGTCTCTGTGGGCATCCGGGCACAGGGCTGCTGTGCCCCACTGGTGGTCAGGATACCCTCTTGGGGCAGTGCCCAGTGTCAATCCTCCCTGGAGTCCTGCAGAATCCAATCTGTGTTCCGCCTGGGCTGTTTCCAGGTGGGCAGTGGTAGGCAAATCCTTTCCCCCTACTGGAGCCTGCTCGGTATCAGGAGGTGGCAGTTAGCTAGGGCTTGCTGAATGCCAGTTTCTATAACCTGCTATTGTCTGTCTGGAAGGAAAAGGGGACCTCTGACTTTGGAACCCTTTAAGTTTGATTGGGACAAATTAAATACCACATTTTCCAGGTTTTTTAAATTTAAGCTGGCAATTTCCACTAATGCCTGCTAATATGGATCAAATTAGATGGATGATTTCAGCTGTCAAACAATGATGTTCAAAGGGGCACAGGCAGAGTTCCCAAGCCAGATTATCTCTTGCTTTGAACATTGTGCCTTGACTGCCTTTCTCTGGCAGCTGTTGAATCTACCTATGGTGACCATCCCACTCAAGAACATTGTGGGGAGCAGAGATTGTGACCTCTCCATCCCCAGCATGCCAGCTATCAGCAGAGATGATTCCCAGCACCTGTACTGGACTCTGGGAGATTCAGAGAACCCAGGTTGCCTCAAGGATCCCTCCTCTGCAACATGAAACCTAGGGGCCAGATGTGGTGGACGATCCTGGCTGGCCCCAGGGGGAGGAAGAGGAGGCCCTTTGAGCCAGGCCTTCAGCTCACAGCAACCTCATTCACATCTATGTGGAGGATTGAGTGCCACAGAGCTGGTCAGCTGCTGAAAAGAGATCTTTGAGAAGATAGGCATCCCAGAGGCCCTGGAATGTAGAGAGTACATAGCGGCTCACACCCTAAGAGCCAAAACAGTTAAGTGTGGTGGCACCAGGAGGGGGTAAGATGGAGGAGGGAGAACTGTGGGAGAGCTACATCAGGCTTCATCCCTCCTCCCCCACAGAGGATTCTTACCTGAATCAGATGGGACTTTTCTGTAGTATTGTCATAGACAGATACTCATTGATTTATCCAACAAACCATTACAGTGTGCACCAGGCTCTGGGGGGTCATAGACAATGAAAAGTTCCAGGACTGGTTCCACAGCCCATGAAGAAACCTTGAATTGATCTGGATGCCAGTGCTTCAAGCCTGTCATCCTAGCTATTTAAGAGGCTGAGATCAGAGGACTGAGGCTTTTGGCCCGGGCAGGAAAGCCTGTAAGACTCTTGTCTTCAATTAACTACCAAAAAAAAAAAAAAACCATCAGAAGTGGACGTGTGGCTCAAGCCATAGAATGCTACCCTCGAGTAAAAAGGCTTAGGGACAGAACCTAGGCTCCAAGTACAAGGTCCAGGAATGACTCCAAGAAAGTAAAGAGAGAGAGGAGGGAAGGACAGAGGGAGAAAAAAAAAGAAAGGAAGGAAGAAGGGAGAACATGCAAGCCTTGGTTTGGAGTCCCTGGATCAAGGGAGCCAACTATTCACAATTTTTGGGGGGACAGTTTCTGAGACTAAAGCCATTATGTGGGACCAAGCCACTGACCCCTCAGCAACTTCATGCCATTCAGGAGCTCTGTGGTCACTGACTATAGAGGGAACCAGCCTCGGGTAGAACCTAGGGCCCAGGGTGGGTCACCAGGTTTCAATTATCCCCAGCCTCATGGAGTTTAGTTTCTGGTCAGATAAGAAGAAAGTTTCCAAGGGCTAGGGAGGTATTGGAGTGAGAGAGGTTAAAGGGGGTGTCCGAGGATAAGTAGGAATTTGAAGAGAGAGAATGATCCTAGGTCACGTGTGTCAAGACATTGGAGCCATGACCTCACCTGACAACATAGACTACCAGCCTTTGATCAAGCCACACTGTTATGAAAAGTCCTGGCACCTTGGTTTCATCATTGACAACCTGGCTGCCGTTCACTGCAGGATGCCTGTGCAGTACATCCTTAGGGACTAGGACTTTCCAGGGCTAAATCCGACAGTACCATCCCCTGTGTTCATTCCTCCACCAAAGACTGAGGTAAGCATGCCACTGCCACAGGACAGCCTGGGAATGAGGGCAGGAAGTGGGTCTCTTGTCTAGCTCTGTCATTAGTCTAGATGGCAGATCTGGGATTCAAAGAAGGCAGGCTGAAGGTGTGGCAGAGTGGGTAGAGGCTGGTGGGAAAACCAGAGGCACTGGGCTCTGAGCAGGGTTGTTTCTTTGATAATACTCACAACATAGGAACATTTCTGGGATAGAGCAGCCCTTTTCACCTCCCCAGGAGGGACCTAGATCTCCCCAGTTTCCATCCCTTGACCAGGAAACCCTTTAGTTCCCATATCATGTGGTTGGATAACTAGACCTGACCTCACTGCCCAGTGCTGAGGCAGGACAGTGAGAGATCCTGAGTCTTTGATAAGATCAGGGGATCTTCAGTATGAGATTGTGCTTGAATGTCCCAACTTGGTGCATGGTCAGTCCCATCTAAGACTGCCATGATATAGGACATAGAATCTAGAGAATCAGAGCTGTTTGGGTTCTGTTCTGGTGTTAATTTTGAGTTCCCATATGCCCACCTGCCTCCCTTTCTTGGTTGGGCCTATGCTAGAAAAAGCTTGAAACTAGGGCATGGGTCTTATCTTTTATGCTCCAAGACAGCACTCTACCATTTGAATCACAGCTTCACTTCCAGCTTTTTTGGGTGTTTAATTGGAGATAAAGAGTTCTCACGGGCTTTGCTGCTAAGTGGCATCCAACTACAGTCCTCAGATTTCAGTCTCCTGAGGGGAAGAATGACAGGAATGGAAAAGTTTGTTTGGCTGGGTGCCAGCAGCTCATGGCTGTTATCCTAGGTACTCAGGAGGTGAGATCTGAGGATCATGGGTCAAAGCCAGCCTTGTTAGGAAAGACCCTGAGACACTTACATAAAAGGATTGTCAGAAAACCAGAAGAGGTGCTGTGGCTCAATAAATGAGTACTTGCCTTAAGCTGAAGTCCTCAGGGACAGCACCCAGGCCCAGAGTTCTAGCCTCACAAAATAAAAAAGAAAGAGAGTAAGACATCTTTCTTTCAAATGATGGTGGAGGTGTGGTGGTGTGGGGAGGGTGCTGTGTTTGGGAGACCAAGTGCTGGCCTCAATGTACAGACATTTGTAAGAACTCCCCAAGTTTGCCCCAGTTTGAAGCCACAGCTTCAAGAGGACGTGTCCTGTGACAGGCAGGGAGTGGGCAAAGGGGTGCAGGTGTGAGATTGTTGTGTCTTTATTTCCTCCACTGAAGGATAGATTTGGATGCTGGGTATCAAAATCTGAAGTGAAGGGTTGCAAAAAGTTTGTGACCTGACGAGATGGGTTTCCTCTGTGTATATGAAGGTGGCTGAAGCCGGAAACCACCAGAGGCTCACGACTCTCATCCTAGCTACTAAGAAGGCTGAGATTTGAGGACCGTGGTTACAAGTCAGCTTGGGCAGAATAGTCTGTGAGACTTGATGATAGACCACTAGAGAGCAGGAACTGTTGCTTTGGCTCAAATGGGAGAGTGCTCAACTTCAGCTGAATTGCTGAGGGACAGCACCTTGGCCCAGAGTTCAAACCTCTTGACCTACAACAAAAAAAGAGGTGACTAAGTTTTCCACATAGCAGTGTGTATGATAGGAAATGCCATGCTGGTCTATGAGACATTCCAGATATGTGTGAGGCTCAATGTTTTGTATACAGTGGGTCTGATGTCAGTACTGCCACCTTCTAGGGGCTGGGATCTGATCCTAATTGAGGGAGTAAATGTTTCTGTTCTCAGGGACTGTTGAATCCTTGGGCTATCCCGTGTGTGTGTGTGTGTGTGTGTGTGTGTGTGTGTGTGTGTGTGTGTGTGTGTCTGTCTGTCTGTCTGTCTGTCTGTCTGTCGGTTTGACTGTGTCTGTGTCTGTGTGTGTTTGGAGGTAGAAGAACTGGGCCTTGAACTCAAGGCCTAGGTGCTGTCCCTGAGATATCTTGCTCAAAGCTAGAGCTCTTACACTTGAGCCACAGCTCCACCTGTGGCTGTTTGGTAGTTCAGTTTAGATAGGAGCCTCACAAACTTTCCTGTGTGGCTGGCTTTGAACAGTGATCCTCAGATCTCAGCCTCCTGAGTAACTAGGATGACAGAGAGGAGCCACACGTGATGGCTTTGTGTGTGTGTGTGTGCAGAAGTTGGTTGTAACAAGGAGTGCTGGAACTTTGGTAACTTCTAAACGCTGTCTTTGGGGGCACCATGGGCTTTGTGTTTGAGGTCTGGGGGCCTGGATGGTGAGACGTTAGAAAGGGACTCAGCGCCTTTAAAGTATAAGAGTAAGGGATCTTTGTGACCCTTAACTGTCTACTACTTTGGGCCTGGTTGGTGGCAGAGGGAGCACGGGAGGACCTGGGGATGGGGCCCCTAGGGTTGGGTCCCCAGGGGGACACAGAGCATGGTCAGCCCTTAGTAAGGCTGTGAGCCCTGTTAGTGTGGACCTTATTGGCATGGGTCAGACTCTGGGTCATCTCATCATGACATCTGATGGGCAAGGCCAACCCTACTTTAAATCTTGACCTGGAATCTTCAGATCTCAGCCTCCTGAGTAGGTAGGGTTATAGGCATAAGCCTCTGGCACCGGTCCTCAGATACTTTTTGGTATATTAGGGTTTAAACTCAAGAGCTTAGGCTTTCCAATCAGGTCTTTTTCTATGGGAGCCAAGCCTTTCTCTCTTGGGCATTTCTGAGATAGAGACTCCATATATGCTCAGGCTTGGCTGGATCATGGTCCTCCTGTGACAGGCATGAGCCAACATGCCTGGTCCTCTGTAGTAGGGATGGTAGATATGTAGCACTATGCTCAGTCATTGGTTTAGTTGACTGTCCCAAACTCAGTACACAGCAGTGGATTCGTGACCACAGTTGAAGCTCTGGGTTCAGCCTGGAACCATTGGTCTTCAGTCTCCTCACAGGACAGTTGTAAGGAAACAAGGGATCAATACAAGGGGAACTCTGGGGCACAGCCAGGCATAGAGGGAACGGTCATCAGATAAGCTTCTTGGCAATTCTGTGAGCATATAACCAGAAGATACCCGGAAAGTACTAAGAAGGGGCCTGTTATTTATCATGACACAAGTATGGGATTATGAAAGAAAACATGGCTCTCTTTCATCCTTATATTCGCTCAAACCAAGGAAGAATGGCTTTGGATACTGGTGTCAAAGTCTGATAGTGAAGGGTTGCATGTGCTTTATGGCATTATAAGTTGGATTTCCCCTGGTTGTAAGAAGGTGGCTGAAACTGGGCACTGCCAGTGTCTCATAATTGTCATCCTAGCTACTCAGGAGGTTGACATCTGAGGATCATGGTTCAAAGCCAGCTTTGGTAGGAAAGTCTGTGAGACTTTAACTTAACTGAAGCACCAGAAAACTGGAAGTGGTCCTGTGGCTCCAGTGGTAGAGCGCACATCTTCAGCTGAAGAGCTGGGGGATGGCACGCAGGCCCAAAATTGAAACCCCATGACGGACGACCAAAATAAGGTGACTGAGTTTTCTTCATAGTGGTATGTACAGTAGGAAATGACATGCTGTTTTATGAGCCATTCCAAATGTGTGAGAGGCTCTTAGTTTTGTCAACATTCAGTCTGAGGATGGTAGTGCCATCTTCTCGGAGGCTGGGATGTTCAGTTGCTCAGGGACTGCTGAGGCTTTGGGCTACCAGTGTGTGTGTGTGTGTGTGTGTGTGTGTGTGTGTGTGTGTGTGTGTGTGTGTGTGTGTATTTTTCCCTCATCATTCTCTGCCCACTGCCTGGATGCTTGTCTGCCTCTTCCTGACCTTGGATAGTTCCCTTCCTCAATAGCAACCTTGTTTTTAGTCCCCTATCATGGTCTACAATGAGTCCTAAATTGCCAGTGTCCTGCATATTCCAGCTTTTCCTTGGGACCCAAGTCTTGCTATCCATATCTTTGTCCTCATCCAGGGGATTATGGGACCTCAGGGCCGGCTGGCATATGTTCTCTCCTGCCTCTATGTGGTCTGGGTCAGTCATGCTGTGTCCTGTCCTTTCCTCAGCTCGGCCCCTGGCTGCATGTCCCATTCCCAGCAGGCTGGTAGTGGTATGGGGAAGGGTGGTTGCCAGTGGCTCTGGCCAACTCAACCTTGATAGCTGACTGAAGGCTCCCCAAACAAGGGTAATCTGGGGCTACATGAGAGGTGAGGCCAGGGTGGCTTGGATGTATTGTTCAATGTCTAGGAAATGTCAATATACCTTATTATAGGCAAATCTATCTTCTGACCCCAGCTGGGCCTCTCAGGTCCTTCTAGACAATTCCGGATGCCCAAAACAGAGAGGCATATACTATAGATTCCAGGGCCAGGGAACTGGGGAATGAGAGACTGGTATAGCCAGTACCTCAATGTTCTGGTGCATTAGTTTTGACCGCGATGAGATGAGCTAGAACTGGGGGGCAATCTTGAGTCATAGTCACAGTAAACTCTCAAGCCAGATCAAGTGGTTTCTCCCTACATCCTTCTTGGGCTGAGGGGGTGGGCCATGGCAGTAAGTTCGATGGAATCAGCACCTTGATCTCAACATGGGTCTACAGGATCAAGGGAAGAACACTAGGGTTGCTCCTTGGTAGTTGGTCCATGATTGCAGACCTTCATCTGTCCCCCTTCCCCAAGCACTGGTGAGGAAGCAGGGCTCCAAGCCCTCAGACTCCTGGGATAGCTACTGCTACAAGAAGCAGCCAGTTGGCTGTGTATTCCTGAGCCTACAAAATTTTATGAGCCCAACTCAACACCTGCCCAAGGTCTGACTGACAAATTTGCACTCTTGTGATACTCATATTACTGGGCATTAGCTGGTGTAACATCTTATGCTCCTGCCTCACCTGGCCCAGAACCGTGGTCTGAGACAGTGATTTACTACTCCGATCCACATTGGACCCATGACAGATGCTTTTCTCATGATATTCATGCCCCAAGGCTCCATAATTTTCTGGTACTGTGGCCTGCTCTGTAGGCAATGGCCTCAAAAAAGGCTGCTACCAAGACTTGTAGGACACCTAGACATTAGGAGACCCTCAGGGGCCCACTGGAAAGAACTCTGCCTAGAGATACAAAGTAAGGTCCAAGCAGGTCAGGTGTTGGTCATGGGGCTTGAACTCTGGGCCTGGGCACTGTCCTCCAGCTCTTCACATTACCACTTGAGCCACAGAGGGTAGGGTCCTTGGAGATCAGAGTCTCCCAGACTTTCCTGCCTGGGCTGGGTTTGAAATGTGATCTTCACATCTCAGCCTCCTGAGGAGCTAGGAGGACAGGCATGAGCCATCTGTGCCTGGATGATCTGTCCTTACACCATAGTGGACTAGGAGCTCCTGAAATCATTTCTTTAATTTTCCTGTGCTAGTTTTGGGGCTTGAACTCACAGTCTGGGCTCTGGTCTCTAAACTTTTTCCTACAAGTAACCACGTTACCACTTGGGCCACAGCTCCATTTCTGGATTTTGTTAGTTAATCGACAATAAGTGTCCGATTAACTTTCCTCTACTGAGCTGGCTTGACCATCGATCTCTATCTTAGTCTCCTGAGTAGCTAGGATTCACAAGGGTTGAGCCACTGGTGGCATTGGGCTAGAAGCTTTTCTAAAGTAAGGGTTCTTCCCTGCATTTGCCCTGATTCCTCCATGCAAAGGAGGCCTGGGGGTCAGGAGCTGTGAAAACAGGTTTCCAGCCACAGGAAATGGCTTTGGGTCCCTGGCGAAAAGCCAAGCTAATCTTCCCCTTGGGCGCCATTCTGGGACCTCCCCATCTGCCCTGTGACTCAAATCAACTTTGACTTAGCCTTGAATTTCCTGCCAGACTTTTCTGAAGCCATAGAACCTTCATACCACTCACACCACTTGCTCTACAACACACTTCAGGACCTTTGCCCATGCTATACCTTCTGCCTGAGGCTCTCTGTCTTTTAGCCACATATTAGAACTACTGTGGAATTTTGGCACTGGGTATATCACTTCCTGGAGCAAGTCTTTCCTTCCCTTCTCCATCTTTATTTTTTTTTAATATTGAGTTGCTATAGATGGAACTTGTGCAGGCCGACTGGCAAATGTTCAGTATTGGGGTGTGTGTGTGTTTTGTGTGTGTGTGTGTGTGTGTGTGTGTGTGTGTGTGTGTGTGTGTGTGTGTGTGTATGCCTGTCCAGGGGTTTCAATTCAGGGCCTGGATGCTATCCTATCCCTGAGGTTTTGTGCTCCAGGCTAGCAGTGTACTACTTGAACCACAGCTCTACTTCTGGCTTTTTGGTTGTTTAATTGGTGAAAAATGTCTCATATTGACTTTTTCTGCTTGCAATTGGCATCCTCAGACCTCATACTCCTGAGTAGATTACAGGGGTGAACCACCAGCACCTGCCCTCTACCCTATGTCTTACCTATAACCGTGGCCCTCTTTTGAGTTCCAGTATAATATGTCTCACCAGGCTCAATTTTTTTTTTTGCCAGTCTTGGGGGTGAACTCAAAGCTCATACTTTGGAGACACTATAAACATGTGAAGACTGTCACAAATGCTTCCATTTAATTATGTATCATGTTTCAACACTTAATAAAATGTTAGTTAAAATGAGTCAATGCCCTAAATTATTGTGTATAATTTTATAATAGATGTGCCAAATATAATATTGTGTGGATAATAACTCTAAATACAATATTCAATACATGAATCAAAGAAAAATAAAATACAAAATCAATAATAAAAATCATAATATGAAATTAACATGCATATATGTATATATCATGTATTACACATGTATAGAAATATTTCTTCCATTGCAGAACTTTCATTTAGGCCCTGGGAACTCTCGAACTCTATCCTGATTTTCTTTTCCTCAAGGACAGTGAGCTTTTCATTCAACCATGATGCAAAAGAGTTACCTGGACGGTGAGCTCAAAAACTAGCAATGGCAGAAATAGTGGCCCCAGTTCCACGACAGTGACTTAATTTTTTTAATGGAAGCAGTTATATTTATTCAGTTCCATAATGAACATGATAAAAGCAGTGTAGAGTTTTGTACAGCTATTCAAACATCCTTCCCTTACCTGCAAAGTGCTTCTCTGAGAACTACATTGTTTCCTTTTTTGTAGTTTTTTATTGTAAAAATGTTCTACAGAGTGGTTACAGTTCCAGGAGCAAGGTAATGAGTACATTTCCTATTGAGCATTGTTTACTCCTCCTGTATTTTCCCCTACCATCCCTCCCCTCCCATCTCCACAACTACCTCCCCCTGCCGAAGTCAGTGACTTAGTTTTTCATTTTTGGTTGGCACTGTGTTTGAACTCAAGTAATGGCAACTCTTTTCTCACATTACTACAGATTTACCAAGACCCTGAGTTCAAATCCCAGGCTAGGAAAGAAAACTGACAAAAATTCCAAAACAGGGAGATTCATTTTTTAAAAATTTAGTTAAATAGTTAATTTTTATATGTTCTTTTTTTTAATTTTTTTTGGCCAAGCATAGGGCTTGAACTCAGGTCGTGGAAATTCTGCTTCAGCTTGGCTCTCACTTGGCTGGGGTGCACTCATTGGACTCATAGCTGATCATGAGATCCTTGGCCCAGAGGCCTTTCAGGAAGAAAAACAATTTGGAAAGCACAAAAAGTGATGAGCTGCAGAGAGCTGGGGTTTTACGATTTATTTTCTTTGCACAGTGACCATCCTGGGTCTGAATGACAAAGCTGCAAAGTGGAACTGACTTGCCATTGCTGGTGGCTGGTGGGCTATCAGTGAAGCCATAGGCCAACCTGTCAACATAGGTCCTGGGTTCAAATCCCAGTCCTGACACCAATAGCAGGAGATGACAAGAGGCTCATTCCTATGCATAGGAATACCGATTGAAAGAGTAGTGTATGTATTGGTCTACTCTAAAAATGGATGCAATAATCCTGGAGTGCTGATTGATCTTAATTAATAGTTTATTAAAGGTGAAAAGAATAATATTCCTTTAATGGTGGTATAATAAATACCTAAGAGTTGGTAGGAACATAGTAGGTGTCCTTCTATCATAGATAGACTGTCATGGAACTCTTTACCAATATATATTTATTTGTATACCTCCATCTGCCTATCCATGTATTGCTGTTTTGGCCAAACCTGGGGGTCAATCTCAGAGCCTGGGAACCACCTGACATCTTCATTGGCTAGAGTCTGCCATGCTCAAACTCACCCAAACATGAATTGGGCCTGCTAGGCACTAAGTTCAGAACCTGGCATTGCCAGGCATGATGGAGAACATATCTAACATCTGGATGTTATGTGATAGGATGTAAACAATGTATTAAATGGTATAGGTGTCATCAGAGTCAATAAAATAAATTCTAAATAAATTAATTACACAAGAAATAAAATAAATAACGACACCAAACACAATATGGACTGAATGTTTGTATAGAAGTATAAATCTTATCTGTAAAATATATATAAGGAGGGCTGGGAATGTGGCACAGTGGTAGAGCTTTTGCCTTGCATGCATGAGGCCCTGGGCCCGATTCCTCAGCACCACATAAGCAGAAAAAAAAGCTGGCAGTAGCACTGTGGCTCAAGAGGTGGAGCACTAGCCTTGAGGTGAAGAGCTGAGGGACAGCACCTGGCCCCAAAGTTCAGGCCCAGGAGGGGACCAAAAAAAAGTATATAAGGAATATCTTTTCCAGGCCTGAGGCTTGAATTCAGACCCCCTAAGCAGAGGGAATGTTGGGAGATCCTGAGATACTCGTTTCTGGACCTGGGAAAGTCATGGAATGTGATCGATCTCATCCTTAAATCAGTAGTTCGTACATGATACAAGTAGGAAATGATAGGCAAGACTCATGGGTATCGATTATTTGTAAAGAACAGTTGATGAAGCATGACAATAATCATCACAGTCATGAAATGGAGGCATCAGGAAAGATCCAAGAATCGGTAGTCACACAGATTGGATTCCACCACAGGTTACCATCTCTCCTACTCTATACAAATGTGTACTTATTTGCATACTACCTTCACCTTATATGAATGGATGACTGTTGTGCTGCCGGCTCTCCCCTTGGGAGCGGGGGCTCAATCGCAGGTCCTTGGAAAGGCCTAGCTCCTTCGTGGCTGAAAGGCTGGTTTGCTCATGTGGACCCATTCACCACTTGGTCCTGCTAGGTCTCGAGTTCAGATTCCCCGCCCTGCCAAAAGATTCAGCTTTATATCAGAAGTCAATCGTTGCACCTGTTTTCTTTCCTGTGCAAGTCCTCTATCTCAGCTAGGGTGGAGAATGCATGGGCCACCCTGTAGCCATGGTAATAAGTTATCCATGTCAGCCCAGTTATACCTGTCATCATATACTCAAGAAAATACACAATACACCCATGAATAGCATACAAAATAAAGAGAATAACCAAACTCAATGCACGATGCAGTCCACACACAGATGTGAATATACATTCCATGTTTCAATGATCATTGAGGACTATTTTGGCCTTCGTGGGGCTCGAACTCAGTTCCTGGGAACGGCCCAGCTCCTTAGTGGCTCACAGTCTGGTGTGATCACGTGGACCAATTGGGCATTTGGGCCACCTAGGCCCAAAGTTCGAATCCCAGCTCTGACAAAAATTCACCCTGATGTGAAAAGCCAGTCGTTGCACCTGTTTTCCTGGGTTGTGCAAGTTCTGCGTCTCAGCTAGGAAGGAGAATGTATACACAACTCCATACTCATGGTAATAGGTTGTCATTCAGTTCACCACAGTTATATTTGTCATCCTATAATCAAGGAAATACAGAATACATCAATGAACAAGACACAAAACAAAGAGAATGAGTACACCAAAGGCACGATGCCGCCCACCCATGATTGGAAATATAGATCCTCTATTTAATTATGAATTTACAACTATATTGGCCCCCACCAGGGCTCCATCTCAGGTCCCAGGAATGGCCTAGTTCCTTAGTGGCTCACAGCCTGTTGTACTCACCATGACCCACTCACCAATTGGGCCTGCAAGGCTTTGAGTTCAAATTCCTGCACTACCAAAAGATTCATTCTGATTTGAGAATCTTATGGTGGCACATGTTTTCCTGTCTTGTGAATGACCTGGGTCTCATTGAGGATGGAGAAGGCTATATAGGCAACTCTTAGCCATGGGAATAGGTTGTCATCCATGTCAGCACAGTTATATCTGTCACCCCATACACAATAAAATACACAATGCATCCATGAATAAGACACAAAATAGAATAACTACATTGAATGCAAGATGTATACCACATCTGTAGGTAAAGAGAAATCCTATGTTTAAAAAAGGTGGGCTTGCTATTTTGTCCAGTGCTGGGGTTTCAAATCAGGCCCTGCACAAGGCCTGACATTTTAGTCTTCAAAGATGGTGACCTTCCTCTTCCCCCACAGTGCAACAGAGTTACCCAGACATGAGCTCAAATCCCAGCACTGACAAAAGATTCATCCTGATGTCAGAAGCCAGTCGTTGTGCCTTTTATCCTGTGAAAGTCCTGGATCTCAAATACGATGGAGAATGCATAGACAACCCAGTAACCATGGGAACAAGTTGTCATCCATGTTAGCACAGTTATTCCTGTCACCAAACTTATTAAAATGCACAATACCGCCATGTATTAGAGACAAAATAAGGAGAATAATTGCACTGAACACAAGATACTGTCCACACATGTATGTCAATATAGATCCTATGTTTAAATTATGAATTTATGACTATAGTGGACCACCCTGGGGATCAATGTCAGATTCTGGGAATGGCAACACTACTTACTTGCTCACAGGTTCATATGATCACCTTGACTGATTGGCCAATTGGCTTTGCTCTGCCCTGAGTTCAGATCCCAGCACTACCAACAAGTGGATCTTGGAGTAAGAAGGAAAGTGTGACACATTTTTTCCTTTTCTCTGAGAATCTTGGGGGTCAGGCATGATGGAGAACATTTCTACAAATCTAGATGTTCTGTGATAGGTTGTAATCAATGTAATAAACAGAATGCGTTTCATCATAGTAAAATCAATGTTAAATAAATGAATAAAACAAAAGATACAAGGAACAACCACACCAAACATGTACGGACTGAACATCTACAGGTAAGTATAAATCCTATCTTTACAATATATATATATATATATATATATATATATATATATATATATATATATATATATATATATATATATATATATATATATATAGTATGTTTTCCAGGGCTGGATCTTGAATTGAGTACTAGTGAACAGGCCTGACTTTTTTATCTTCATGTAAGGTGATTTTCCCTTTTATCCACTTTGCTGCAGTTTTACCCAGATCCTGAGTTCAAATCCAAAGCCTGTAAGAATAAACTGTGTGAATTACAAGCCAGGGAGCTTATTTTTTTCTCAACATGGGGCTTGAACTCAGGTCGTGGCAAGTCTGCCTCAGCTTCGATCACCCTAGGATGGGGTGAAGCCACTGGACACGCAGGTGCTCCTGTGATCCTAGAACCCCAGGTATTGCAGGGAAAACAATGCACTGAAAAAAATGTGGCCTTTTATGTTTTCTTCCTTTGCACAGTGACCCTTCTTGGTCTGAATGACACTGTTGCAAAGGGTACTTCATCTTGCATTGCTGAAGGCTGACAGACTATAAGGGAAGCCATAGGCCCATGTGGCAACATAGGCCCTCATTTCAAATCCCCGTCCTGACACCAACCAATGGCAAGAGATACTAAGAAACTGGTTCCCATCCAAAGGAATAACACTGGAATTTTGTCAATGTCACAGTTGATTGAGTTAATCGTGCATGATGATCCTATAAAATTAAACAGCATCATTTCAGAAGGCTGGTTGATTTATTTAATATTTATGAAGCATTAAAAGAAAATTATTACTTATAGGAACACAATAATTTTAGGACACTGAGTGCTTACATTAATAATTTAAGTATTTAAACAATAACATTAATTACATGGACACGTAATGAATACTCAGGAATTGGTAGGAATATAGTCTATACAACTGAATAATCTATAGACAGCTCTGGCACTCTATGAAGATATATATTTATTAGCATACTGCCATCTGCATGTCAATCTGTTTTTATTTTGTTAACCCCTGGGGCTCATTCTCAGGTCCTGGGAACATTCTGTCAGCTCATATTGCCCCAGGATGGCCTGTTGACACTCACCCATTCTGCATGCTTCACAAGATTCTGGCCACAACCCCATTCTTTCTTGTTCCTTTCTGACCAATGGGATACAAGAATGCTGGCCACGCCCACATTGCATGCTGCCAGGTAGCACTGAGGTTCCCTGTTAGTGTACAACACTACCAGTAGTTGAGGAAGGTAGAGGTGGCTGAATGGTGAAGGAGAGTCTCAAGGTGTCTTTGGAATATAGAAGGAAATTGATGCTCCTACCCCCACCCGGGCCCTTCCCTCCCTCCATGTGGTGCCAGGTTTCAAAACTCAGGCAATGGCTTGCTGCCAACAGGCCTAAATCCCCGACCTGGTCCCTGCCCCTAGTCTTTTGCTCTGGACCCATGTGTCTGCAATGCTGCTGCCATCACTGCTGCCCCACTTGGAGCAGCTGCCAACAGCTTCTCTCAGCAGCACAGGTGTGTAGCCGCCCCAACACCAACTCAACCCGGGTCAAACACCCTTCTGGGGGCACCATGACCCCCCCCCCCAGGGTCTTTCCTCTCCACGGCTCTGATGAGCCATCTTTCTGTCTTTAGCATTTCTGAGATAGAAACTAAATATATGCTCAGGCTGGGCTGGATCACGATCCTCCTGTGAAAGGTATGCTCCATCAGGCCTGGTCCTCTGTAGTTGGGATGGTAGACACGTGGTACCATGCTCAGTCATTGGTTAAGAAGGATTATCCCAAACTCAGTCCACAACAGCGGATTCTTGACCACACATGAAGCTCTTGGTAGGGCCTCAACCATTGGACCTCAGTCTCCTCACAAGACAATTGTAAGGAAACAAGGGATTTATGCAGAGAGATCTCTGGAGAATGGCTATGCAGAGAGGGAGCAGCCTTCAGGTATGGTTTTGGCAATTCTGTGAGCATATTTCAGAAAGATACCAGAAAGGGCTCAGGTGGGGCCTGTTATTAATCGTGCAACAGGTGTGGGCTTAGGAACCTAAACATGGCTCTCTTTCATTATTACCCTATCCCCATGAGGAAGGGGATCCTTCACTTTGTTCAGTTTTGCACCTGGGGAAACCGAGCCACAGAGAAGCCAGTGACCTACTTATGACCTCAAGTTCAGAGGAAGCTCAGCCTGACTTCTCTACCATACTCCCTAGGACAATTGTTGCTATTCAGTCCACTTCTTGTGTTGAGAAGTCCACTTCTTTTCTGTCGTGGGTCTTGAACTCTAGGATTGGGCACTGTTTCCGAGCTCCTCAGCTCAAGCCTAGCTCTCTATCACTTGAGCCCACAGTGCCCCTTCCAGTTTTCTGGTGGTTCTTTGGAGATAAGATTCTCACAGACGTTTCTGCCTGAGCTGTCTATGAACCATGATCCTCGTATCTCAGCCTCCTGTTTAGTTAGTATTAGAGTTCTAAGCCACCTGCACAGGATTTAACTGTAATTCTGGTTTTCTCTGTCTGTCTGTCCATCCATCTGTCTGTCTGTCTGTCTCTCTCTCTCTCTCTGTCTGTCTCTTTCTCTCAGGAACTGGTTGAATGGGTGCTGTAGGAGGTGGCCCAACGTCCCCAGGTGGCTGGAACCCAAGATGGCCTATGCATTCTGGAGGTGGGCTATGGGTCAGGAGCTGTCTCACTCAGCATGTTGATACATCTCCATGAGGTAAGCTCTCTGTGCCCTTTCTAGACTGTGAGGGAGGGTTATTCATTGTCCATCTAGCCTTACAGGATTTATACATTATACATGAGTACACTGAGTCAAACTTTGTAAGTTCTCTGTAAATTAAGGCGAATTTTAAATGGGAAGATGGTTTTAAGAACAATCTTTTTGTGAGTGTAAGTGCTGTTCATTATTTCCCAAGTGTACATGAGCTAACAGTAAGGAAAACAATAGCAATAATAGGAGAAAGATAAGTTCTGTGTTTAAGTATAAGGTTCAATACAATATAGAAGACTACAAATAAGGCAACATTGAAACAATAAATCCAATTCCAGTCTGTAGATTTATGGGAGTGATATACAGAAACAAGATTCCTACGTGGAACATGAAGTATGAGGCCACTCCCATTCTAAATCATGCTTACTAATCATGCAACTTTGTAGAAAGTAGAATGGAAGGATAATCCTGTTTCCAAAGAAGTCAGATATAAGAGCATGGATTTAACTGGAAAAAAAAAAGTTCATCTTGTGAGAGCAGGGAGTATACTAGCAATGAACTGGTGGCTAAGATCACATTTCTTTTATTTTTTCTTTACATATATGTATATTTTTTGTTGGCGGTGGTCTTGGCACTTGAACTCTGGGCCTGCGAGCTGTCTCTCTGCTATTCAGCTCAAAGATAATGCTCTACCACTTGATCCACAGTGCCATTTCCAGTTTTTTAAGTTAATTGGAGAAAAGAGTCTCTGGGACTTTTATACCTAGGCTGGCTTTGAACCCCAATCCTCATATCTCACAACAACCCAGCTTACGATCACATTTCTAACAGTGTACACTCAGGATTCGTAATGTGTGTGTTCATCTATCTTTATAAGAATTCTTGAGTTAGGGGTTGGGAAGGTGGCTCAGTGGTAGAGTGCTTGCCTTGAATGAATGAGGCCCTGGGTTCGATTCCTCAGAATCACATAAGCAAAAAAGATAAAAGCCGAAAGTGGTGCTGTGACTCAAGTGGTACAGTGCTAGCCTTGAGCTGAAGTGCTGAGGGAAGTGCCCAGGCCCAGAGTTCAGACCCCATGACCGGACCCCAACCAAAACAAAAAAAAGAAAGACTTCTTGAGTTAAAAATCTGGGCTACAGCTTAGACATTACTCTCACAAAAACATTTGTAGTTTCAAAGTTGATACTCCTGGAGAAATAAATCCTCAGAATGTAAAGGAGTCTGGGATTTTCAGTTTGCATCCAGCCTGGGCAGAACAGTCTTTGCAACAGTACATATAATAAAGCAGCCAAAACCTGGATTGAAAGAATGGCTTAGGTGATGGAATACCAGTTATGAGCAAGATTGCTAAATAAGAGCTTGAGGTTTTTGCATACATACATACAAACATACACAAACACACAGAGGCACTTATATGTGCACACACAAATGCACAAATGAAACAACTCTCAGAATGTGTAGAAAAGTTAGGAAACAATAAATATATGTCCTGAATAAGACTAGAATCAAGTGATAATTTTTAATATTAGGAAGTCCTCAAGTGAACTTCCTTCAAATAAGTTTGAGAATATTACATAGGTAGGGACCAGAGATAGGAAGAGAGTCAATTAATCATTATTAAAGGGATCGCATCCATGGAGGAATGAATCAGAGACCCCGAAGGTGCAACTGAAAATATTCATAACCTGTATCAAATGTTAGAAAATCTTTGAAAATAGTAGATAAACAGTCTGAACAGTCACTATGGTGTATAATATCACTGGAGAAGTTCAGAATTGGTAGTCTGTGTCTAGATTAAATAAACCAAGAAACTATGGCAGGGCAATGTGATGCAAGCCTAGAATTCTAGCACTGAGGTTAAGACAGGAGATTAGAGAGTGGAATTACATAGTGATACCTTCCCTGGACCAGGTAGTATAATTTTATCTTAATAAAACAAAACAAAAAAGAAAGGAATACATAGTTGGAAGTTTGGGCTAATTTTTGTCATTATGTTTTGAGAAGTCAAATTTCCTGTTGAAATGCAACTCATAATTAATCCTCACTTGTGTTTTAAATTCTCTCTTCATTACAGAAAATTCCTAGATGCAAAATGACTCATGATTCCCATCCAAAATTTGAAAAAGTAAGTAATCATCATTCTGTTGTATCCTAAAGAAATGATGAAGGATTACAAAAACTTAAGCCTGGAAAAACAGCAAAGTTCGTCTAATGTAGTATTTTGAAGATCTTGCTAAATTAAAATTTAGATTTAAAATAAATATTTTGATTTTGTTTGTAATTTCATATGCTATAGTATACTACAAAATTCTTTTTAAGTAGAGTGTTTAATTGACAAATTCACAAATGATTTTGCATTCTACTTGCCCAGAATATTCTTTCAAGAGGGTTATAATTAGAACTTATTTAATAGATAATTAAAATAGTTCATGTATAAAATGATAATGTGAATGTTGTAGACAGAGTTGCCAAAAATTGATGATATTAATTTATAAATTATAATAAGAGCAATTTTTTGAGGCTTTGGTATAACATGGTGTGAAGAGAATAATCGTGTGACATCTTCTTTCTTCTACCTGTATGTAACACAAGAAGCAATTTCCTTAATTATTTGCCACTGTATAAAATGAGAAAAATGTTAGGTTTGGGGTTTGTTTTTATTTTTGTTTTTGTTTTATTGGTTTGTCCTAGGGCCTGAACTCTGGTTCTGGACACTGTCTCTGAGCCTGTTTATGCTCAAGGCTCGTGCTCTACCACTTCAACCTCAATGCCACTTGTGTCTTATTTTTGCTGATAAGTTTATTGGAGATAAGAATCTAGGGAATCTTCCTGCCTGGGTGAGCTTTGAACTGTAATCTTCCAATCTTAGCATCCACAATTTATATGAGAGTTAAAAAAGTATAAATATAAATAATATTTGCAAGTGTTCCGATCTCAAGAATACCAGTGGGGGGAAAATGATGCAACACAGTTTATTGTGGTGTTATTTCCAGAACATGTATGGCATCACATTAGCAGAGTTGTATTTTTTTTCACAATAGAGATAAGCTATTCATGATGTGAATTAAGGGAAGTTTGAGGTGCACCCTAAAAATTCTAGACTGTTGGGATAGGATGTCTCTATAACATAAATATTGGGATTGGTTGTCATAAAAATAATAGCTTACTTTGATAAACAATTGCTTACTCCTGAAGAATTATTACGTATGCTACATAGTTTTATCCTCTACCAGAATGTGGTTATTTTTCTGTTGACTCTCAGTCTGTAACACCACATTAGAAAATGCATCTATTGCAGAATTACATAACATGCAAGCCGGTACCGTTTTGAATCTCTCAAGTATGGAATCTTCCGAATTTGAAAATGAGTAATTATTAGTCATTGGAATGATGAAGAACACATATATCCTGTCTTCTTAACAACTTATTTACTTTTAAAAGTTATAGGTTTCCATAGAATTAAACTGTTTTGGCTTTTAATATGAGAAACTACTATATTTATTCTTTATTCAAAATATTGGTAAGTATATTGTGAAAGTATTGTCTATTCAGACAGCATTCAAGTTGATGGTCCTCTGATTAAAAAGGGATAATTACTTCAAATTAGACGACAAACAGTATTGATTTTTAAAAAGTTACTACATAAAGAATAATATTTACTCTACCAATACAGTGAAATTTTATTTCATGCAGCTTATTTTTTAAATCTAATTTTATTGTCAAAGTGATGTACAGTGGTGTTACAACAATTTTAAGGTAGTGAATACATAACTTTTCAAACTTGTTACCCCCTCCCTCATTTTCTTCAGTTTTCCTTCACCCCAATACCCCTCACAAGTTGTAATGTACATTTCCAACATATTGTCTTGTGAGTATTGCTATTGCATTGGTTTGCCTTTGTCCTTTGTCTCACCATTTTGTTGTTCCTCTTCCCTTCTCTAATTAAGGTAAATATATACACAATACACAGGCTACCAAAATCAAATACAGCAGGGAATAAAGCATATGGGAAAAATCCAAAAGAAAATAGAAATCACATAGTACATTAAAAGCAACAACCGCAAATAATATTCTCTGTTTCCATATCTTGGAGTTCATTTTGTTCAGAATCAGCTTATAAGGTTATATATATACATAACACAGGCACTGGAAAATAAAAGTTTCATGGACACTATATCATGAAAACACCATGTTAACTGTTTTTGATGGTAAAGGTGGAGTTAGGATTGGTGAATTCGCAGTTCCAATAAAGGAATTTCAAAAGAGTTTTAAAATTATAACAGGTAAATATTAATTTATTCAAACTTTTTAAAAACTTAGCCTATTATGAAAACTTAAAATTGCCTGAGAAAATAGGCGTTCATGCAAAGTAATCCATGGAGACTTAGCTGAGAGGGAGCAATGTGGGTGAAGATGGCTCATTTTCACACTAAACAAACAAGCCTCAGAAACCTTGCAATAAATCCTTTAGGTTCCCTTGAGAATTGTACTTACCCAGGAAATCTACTCTTACTGTGTGAAACAAGGTTGTAGTAGAATTTAAATTCAAAGTTCTTAAAAAAAAACACATCAAAATTTGTGAATTGACTTTAATTACCAAACAGTATTTCTCTGAAAAAGATAATGTAGGTCCAAATATTTAGGGAGAAAGTGTCCTCAACAATGAAAGAAGGTATTGGGTTTACACTTTTCTGTTTGAAATTATTTCCAAAATGTCTTTGCACGTGAAGCACTGAACCACAGAAAAAAAATATGATTGACTACTTGAAACCAATGATTTCACACTTCTTAGTAGCTCACAAAATATGATATCCTTATTACCATGAGATAGAGAAGACTTTTCTCTTTACATAAGCCAAAAAGTTTTGGGATCAAAAAAGAATTGAGCAAATTGAAAAGGCAAGAAAACATATTCTTAGAAGCCCTAGCTAAGCAAATTGGCTTCAGCAGTGGAGGGAGGCCAAACTTTTTGATATACATTGTCTTAATATATTTGCTACCTATAATGATTTTACAGAACCTATTTAGCTCAATACAATGCAGAACAGATTGAATGAAGACATGAAAATAAATTCCACATCCAAATAAAAGAGTTTTGAAAGGAAAACCATGAAGATGTAGTGTGGGTAGAGCCGGTCAGATCTGGTTGAGTCAGGTAGAGTAGCAGTTGAAGCACACTTCTTGCTCATAGAGAACTGACCCACAGGCATGTCTGCCTAGCTTGCCAGCCATGAGCTGTCCATGCTCCCTACATGCCCCCGGGGGACCAATCAGTGCCTGTCACCAAGCAGTACCAATCACAATTGCCTTACATCAACTCCCCGCTAAATAATTGGCTGGGAAGGGCTCAGGAGGTTGGGAAGTCTAGGGCTTTAAAATCACCCCCTTGTGCAGAAATAAACGAGACCTGCTTAACCCTGTTCTCCCAATGTGTGTTCCTTGTGGGCTTTGTCCATGCTTACCTCCTGCCAGAGATCTAGCCCTACAAGTGGTTCCCACCGAGGGGCTCGATTGCTTTCAGCAGATGGATGGTTTAGGGTCTAGTGTAAGGTTAGTGCCTCCATGGGCAAACTTCCCCCCACAGCACGAGAGCCTCAATCACGAGCACTTGTTGCCCTGCTCAGGAGTAGGCAGATAAAAGTAACAAAAATGAAGCTAGTTTAATATGGGAAATAGTGAGTGAATTGTGTCCCTGGACTGACTCCGGGGAAATTTGGGATCCAGACAGGTGGACCCACGTCCTTCACGCAGCTCATAAAAAGGAAGTCCATGAAGGCGCTGAGCTGCCCCTAACCTTTTACCACATCATAGTAGCTATTCAAGCCTGCCTGTCAGGGAAAGAAGAAGGGGAATCTCTGCAGGCATTTAAAACCTCGCTGCAAGAAGAAACAGAACAAAAGGAAAATTGCGAAGCTGCTCAAGCACTCACATCTTCTTGTGACACAGCAAACAATTCCAGCAAGAACACAGATAACCAACAACGTCCACTATCAGGTGACCCAGGGGGCTGGCCAGCTATGCTTTTAAAACCGCCTCCCCCACACTATCAGTCCCAGGAAGCCTGCCCAATCACTTCTTTTGGCTGTTTAGGCCAGCCTGGGAACTCCCCTCAGAAAACTTTGTATCCTTGGGCAGAGATATACAACTTTGCCCAAGAACAAAAACCCATTGTTCCCCCTGTAATACAACAGTTGTTAATGGGCCCCACAACTATCGTGGCAATGACAGCCAAGCCTATAATTGAACCCCAGTTCGTGTTCCCGGTAAACGTCCACTGAACCTCTGCATGACCTAGTCAATGGTACCCCCATGACTCAAAAGTACTTGACAAATACTGGGCCGCTGTCAGGCAAGATGGGTTAAACTCCCCGAATGTTCAACAGATGCTCGAAATCCTTAGCATTGACATTAACTACCCCATGACTGGAATAGCTTAATGAACACAGCATTATCTTCAGGGTATTCCTTTGATGGAAGGCTGCTTTTTATGATGAATGTGAACAACAAAGCGCATGAAGTATCACTGCCAGAGGTCAGGATGCCGCCATGGGGGGCCCTGATTGCTTAAAAGGGGGGGGCGCTTATGCATCTACTGCCACACAAGCAGTGGCATATCCGCAGTACTTTGACCAAGTACGCCTCTGTGTATTGAGCATGGTCTCCTCAGTCCCTTCTAAAGAAGGGGACAAACAACTTAAACCCTTCATACAACGTCCCAATGATCCTTTCACTAACTTCGTTGCCTGTGTTCAAGAAGCAGTGGCCTGGAAAGTATCCCACACTGGAGTCTGAGATGCGCTAATCAAGAGCCTAATATGGGAAGGGGCCACAAAGGAATGCAGAAAAGCCATTGCCTGTGACCGAAATGGGGAGATCACTGATTGCATCCTAGCCACCAAAGATTTGGGGACATCAACTCATGCTGAGTACCCTTGCACTGCCTTTAGCCTCTATGACTGCCAGTGCTCATGCGCCCCCTAATGGCAAATTGGGAAATCGACCTTGTTGGGGATGTGGCGGAACTGGTCATTTCATAAAGGATTGCCCATCACTCTGGGGCTCACCCAAAAGAAAACAACCTCCTTCTGTAGGTCTTACATGCAAAAACGGTTTTCATTCGGCCTCTGAATGCTGCTCTATGACTCAGCCTTTCAACTAAATAAGGGGCAGTCCTTAGCCCCGACCACAATAGGACAAAGGCAACAGCCACCACCTCAAGTGTTATGGACTATTCCTATCCAAAATGGAAAAGCTAGAATGAAACTTAAAATCAATGGAACAGAATTTAAGGGCATCATTGATACGGAAGCTGACTGCAAAGTCCTTAGAAAAGATGAAGTAGAAGGGTTGGAATGGAACCTAATTCCTGGCCCTTGCATACAAGGTGTCGGTGGAAAAACAGATTCCCTCCATGTCCAATGGCCTATAAGATGGGAAGACTGTGGTGGGGCCACCGGGGCTTTTAAACCTCTTGTTGCCCCTTGCCTTTCATGCAATCTTTGGGGAAGAGATTTCCTCACTAATATGGGTACTCTGATAACAACAGATGATAAGGCTTTTTATGAAGACATCATAACCGATCGAGCCATTAATCACCTACAGTACCCCCAATTCTAATGGCCACTGTTGCGTGACAAGACCAGTTCCACTCCAATGGGACATGACCAAACCCATTTGGGTTGAATAGTGGCCTATTTCCTCTGAAAAGCTCCCTAATCTCCAGGCTCTAGTGGAGGAGCAACTAAAGAAGGGACACATAGGACCTAGTATCATCCCCACAATTCCCCATTTTTATTATCCAAAAAAGGGCTCAAGGAAAGTGGAGATTTCTCCTTGATCTACGTTCCATTGTCATATACAAAAGATAGGAACGCTTCATCCTGGACTTCCACATCCTTCTGCAATACCCAAATATTGGCACATTGCCATTATTGACATCAAGGACTGCTTTTTTCCACCCCCCTATATCCCAAAGCTAAAGAATATTTTGCCTTCTCAGTATGGAAACCTAATTGTCAACTACGCACTCGTGGATATATATGGAAAGTTCTCCTTAAAGGTATGAAAAATAGCCCTACTATATGTCAGATGTATGTTGCCCATGCTATTCAGTCTTTGCTTTCCAAATGCTTTTGTGTCCGGTACATGGATGACATTTTAATAGCACATAAGATGTTACAACCATGCAAACCTGTTTAACACAACTCAAGGAGAGCCTTACAGTGCTGGGCTTTCATATTGCCCACAAAAACATTCAACTCAAAGCCCCTTATGCCTATCTTGGATACCATGTAAATCAAACAATTACCCCAAATGAGCCTCATATTGTCATTAAATCTCAATATACTTTAACTGAATTACAAGAATTATGTGGACATATCAACTGGGTATGCAATTTTATGCATCTCCCCACCCAACAACTCCAACCGTTATTTCAATTGCTTCAGGGACCCTCTAAACCAACTTCGCTTCGTGTACTTTCACCTGATGTTCAACAAGTTTCACAACAGGTCGCTGATTGATTATGGTCAACACCCTTGGTGTTTTTAGATACCACCCAAGGAATCATCCTAATTATATTAAATAATAATGGCCTAATGGTGGAACAGACGCAAACCCATGCTGTGTTACAATGGGTACACCTTGCCACTTCCCAATTACCAAAAATTAGCACATCCATTACCATGCTATGCAACCTGGCCATCAAAGGCACGGAATGATGCCATCAAACTTATGGCAGATTCCCCGACCATCTGATATGGCACATTACAAAACAATCTTTGATTTCCTAACAACCGAAGAGGCATTAGCCTTACAAGTCATCCACTACTATTTTAACATTGATAATCATATGCCCAAAAACCACGTTTTAAAAGTTACCCAAGAACTCCCACTTTCATGGAAATGTTGTACTTGTCTCAATGGGCAACCTATCCATCAAGCCATTGTACTTTTTACCGATGTTAACAAAAATATTATGGGTTTTACAATGCCAATACTAAAAAATACAAGCTTCAACAACATTACCTGTCTGTTCAAGCTGCTGAATTACTGGCCATTTTGCTCGCCCTTACCTCTTTCCCAAAGAACCTCTTAATATTTTTTCTGATAGTTTTTATACTGTACAAACTGTTGCCATTCTTCCTGGAGCTTTATTAAAAGATGATGGTCATGATGTAGGAAAAATAATGTGTAAACTACAAAATGTATTAGACAATCGTGTCCAACCCTCGTACATTCAACACATTAGATCTCATACTAACCTCCCCAGACCCCTAGCTCCTGGTAATGAAGCCATTGATTGCGCTGTCATACCAACTGTACTACTCACCAATATGTGCATGGACCAGGCCCGAACGTTACATGGTCATTTTCATTTACCAGCAGCTAATATCAAACAGTTATTTCCTGATTTAACACACCAACAATGCAAGCACATGATTTGGTCCTGCTCCTCTTGTGCACCTCTTTTACCCTGAGGACCACTTCAACCCATGGGAACAAATCCCAGAGGCCTTAGACCCAATAACACGGCAAATGAACATAACCCATATCCCCCAATTCAGTAAACAAAAATATGTCCATGTATGTATAGATACATTCTCAGTCTTTATAACAGCTTTAGCCTTAACAGTGAAACAACACGGCACGCTATTAAGTAACTTCTACATGCCATTACAATTATGGGTGTTCCTTGGACCCTTAAAACAGACAATGGCCCTGCTTACACCTCCATTTTCGTGAATTTTGTACCTTTTGAACATTACACACCAGACAGGTATTCCATATAACCCACAAGGCCAAGCCATTGTTGAACATAGTCATAAAGAAATCAAGACCGTTCTTTTAAAAGAAAAGGGGGAACTGGAGGGGCTAGGGCTTAAAGATCCCCAAACACAATTAAATTATTGCCTTTAACATTCACACCCACCACATGTGGTACCCCCGCATCCCTGCATTGGGGACTCATGAAAACACCTACTCTGGTCCCTTTGGTTAGATGGAGGGGCCACATCACAATAAAATGGGAGGCACTGCTCCCTTAATGGCACAAGAGAGAGGATTTCCTTGTATCTTTCCAGACACGAGTGATAAACCTGTTTGGATCCCAACTGCAGTTGTGCGACCAACCGTCACTACCTACAAACAAGATGCATCAGTTATGCTTGAACAGTGTGAGGAGGAGGAGACACAAACATGGAGCTACAGCCCATGCCATCACTTGGGGAGACCTAAAGGGTTTGGTTGAACAAGCCCAGGCTATGGCCCCCGACCCTGATCTGGGGTATAGTATTCTATTCCTCCTAATGTGTGCCATAATTACAGCCAATTCTCAATCGGTTGCAGGGCAGGGTAAGATAACTTTAGTGCCCAGCACCCAAATCTTAATGATGGTAGGGGAGGTTACCACCATCTTCCCTCAAATGCTTTCTTCCAATGGCACGGTTGGCCTTCCTTTCTCAGCAGATGCCTTATGGCATCAAAAAACAAACCTTACTTTTAGATGGAAGGGAGCCATCTCTTTTTGTTTTACAAACGAGACAATAAAGCAATTTGATGGCTGTATCATCCCCCTCACAATAGTAATGCATGGGATGGGATGGTGGAACTACACAGGACCCTACCCCATTTGTCCCACTAGAAAAAATTGCAATCAGGCTACTGACATACCTTTTCATATGCAGTTGTGCCCACGCCGTCAGTTTGATACCTTTGGCACTCTTTGCACTCCTCTTGAGGAATTAGTGATTAGCCTTTGTGCCAATTCCTGGCAAGGCAAGTATTTGGGGACCTCGCGTTGTCCCTCTACCCGGGTATATACAACCAATCTGAAAAAGATCCCAAACCCCAAAATCTAAAGGAGTTTTATGACTCTTCAGGAGGACGATTGAGAGACCTAGGAGCCCCCAGGCCAATCGTTTGCTCATCACATTCCTGCCTCGATTTGTCCCCTTTCCTATTGGCCAATACTCATCACTGTAACCAATCTGGATACCACCAGGAGTCAGGAATGGTTGTGGTTAGAGCCCCATTCTTTTTTTGTCTAGGAGACAACTCCTCCCCTACTTGCACTTTCAGCAATCACTGGCAACCCAATGACTCATATCCTTTTGCAGGTTTGGTACGTGTTCCCCCATTTATTGTTCCGGCTACTAATGACTCTCAGTTTTCCCAGATTCAATTGATTCGTCCACGCACTAAAAGAACAGTAGGATTGATCATTGCAATCGGGTCCACAATCATCGCTACAGTGGCTTCAGCCGCTGCTATATTGTTGTCCCAAGGCGTGTCCACCGTGCAACAGATAAACCAGCTCATCCCTCAACAGTCATCCATAGAATTACAACATTTACAAGTTGCCAATCATCTTAAGGAAGGCCTCCTTGTGCTCCAACAACAAATAGAATTGCTCCAAGAACAGATTACGTTTCTTCGATTAAAACAAGGAGGACTATATAATGCTATCACTATTCTGTCTGTCAGCTTTCCACTCCTGCACCCAATGTCTCTGAACTTAGTAACTACATCAAAGTCCCTAGGTCCCTTGAGTACTTAAACTTCACCCAAAACCTGCTGCATGATGTTAACCACCTAAACCAGACCACCATACAGCTTATTCCCGCTGCCTACTTTTTAGAAAATGTGCTTAAAAAGTTACAACAATGGTTTTCACCATCCTCTCTGGTCATCTGGGGAGGCCTTGCACTTGTAGGGCTTACTCTCCTAGGAATTATTAAATGCTTGTACTCCCTGCAAAAACGCTTCCAACGATGGGTCACCATAATGACGGTCCTTTTAAAAGAAAAGGGGAATTTTGTGGGTAGAGCCGGTCAGATCTGGTTGAGTCAGCTAGAGTAGCAGTTGATGCACACTTCCTGCTCATAGAGACATGACCCACAGGCATGTCTTCCTAGCCTGCCAACCATGAGCTGTACATGCTCCCTACATGCCCCCGGGGACCAAACAGTGCCTGTCACCAAGCAGTGCCCATCATCAACTGCCCGCTAAGTATTGGCTGGGAAGGACTCAGGAGGTTGGGAAAGCTGGGGCTATAAAATCCAACCCATTTGCATAAATAAACCAGACATGCTTAAGCCTGTTCTCCCAATATGTGTTCCTCGTGTGCGTCCTTCATGCTTACCTCCTGCAGGAGATCTAGCTCTACAATGTAGCAATAGGGGAGGCCTTATAGTCGTTCACCTTCACTAGACTTGAAGCCAAGAATCTGTGATAAGTAAGAAATCCGGCAAGAGCTAAGAGGAGGACAGAGAATTAGAACATAGGAGCATTGTTCTTTTGTAACAGACACTGTCCTTCAAGGTATGGGTGATTTAACTCTATTCTTCTCCATACATCTTGTTGAGCAAATGCAAAACAAAGAAAAATAATCTATTGAAATAATTTTGCAAAGAATAACTTCACTACTCCTGATATGGTATCTATGGAGAGTCTTAAGAGAGAATATATAAGTGCAGTATTCTTCGGTTTCCTCTAAGCATTTTGTTAGCAAAATATACCTTTGAGGTTAGAAGTGATTGAACCAAAAATTGGTGGAGTACTTATTTTTGAGGGCACTTTAGACACAAGAAGACTTTCAAGGTAAAAGACAAAAGAAAAAAGTATAGCTAAATATTTGTGATCACAGCTTCTTGGACTGGTATTTTGGAGACAGAGTTTTACATTAGAGATTGTCCTCATTATCATTGATGCTGGGTTTCCGTGGCAACCAAAAGCAAGGGGGAAGTTTAATGGACTCGCTTGGACAAGTAAACAGCATGATAGAAAAAAAATGGAAAATAATATTTAGTGAATTATTTTGAACAATTACTTTGCCAGAACAAAGAAGGAAATATGTAATTCAAATTACTCGACGTAAATTTATGAATAAAAGTAGTCAATAGAAATGAGAGAAAACATAGAGGACTGTTTCCTCTCCAGTGGTGTGATGGGATCTTGATCTTGTTACTTCCATTTTATCTTCAAAAGCTATCAAATGTGGCCCAGGACTGGAGCATCCAGTTCAGACCAAGAGAACTCGCAGAAGAGAATATTTGCAGCAGATGTAGGTGATTTATAACCTTAGACAACCTATTTAAATCTGTTAAAAATTCTCCTCTACCCCAAACTGCCCACTTTAAACAACTTTGTATGTTTTCCCAAGATTCTCCTTCATTAACTATTTAAAATTTTGAGAGGTCATAATCATATTCTATAGAGATTGCTGTTTGGTTGTGCTTTTTGTGTGTTTTTGTTTTTTGTTGTGTTTTTTCACTGAATTTCAAAATGTTGTGCTAGTGTGTTACAATTAAATATGTCCATCTAATTGTTCAATGTTCCTGGATCAGAGTCACTCCTTCTATCATTTTCAACCAACCCCTTCTACAAGATTTATTTCCAATTTACCACTTCCTTTCTCACATGTGTACATTGAGTATTCTAGCTGTACTTGACCATTGTTCCATTTTTCATTCATTCTATGTCTTTACTATTATTCCTCTCTGGTTTCAACTTCCTGATAGTCATTCTGTTCAACTGTCTGTTAGTACTTTGAAAGGTTTATATACATTCCATGGAGTTTCAATTCTGCATATACTTAAACTGATGTCAGCTTAAATTCCCATAATTCATTCATCTGAAGTAACAATTTGCAAGACTGGAGACATGAAGCACCTAGACATGATTTTATTCCCCTCCATTTGGAAGATTACTCATTAGTCAAAAAGAAAGTTGAAAAGTGGCTTAGAATGTATTCCTTACTAACAGTTTTATAAATGGCTTTGTACAGTGGTTTGTGATTATTTTATTTTACACGGGATAATATTTTCTACCACCTATGAGTTTTGAAAAAAGAAAAAAAACTAAAATTTACTACTGTAGAGGAATATGATAGAAATAGAAGACAGATTTTATGTTTGTCAAATCTCTGATACATACTCATATTCAAGACTTAAAGTCATATTTCTTACTATGTTAGATAGGGAAAACATAAAACACCATATGATAAGGCAACTATTTACGACTTTTTAAAATGTACTTATTATGTGACGAAATTTACTTTATTAGCTAATGTTTTGGTTTGAAATATGGGAGGCTGATCTAGTAATAAATTTTCGAAGGCACCTACTGAAAAACACAAATGGTGAGGGGTCCTATTTCTACACTTTAATGAATGGTTGAATCTGATTGGCATTAGTGCTGGGTAAATAAATCAACTCTATTGTAACTTGCTCCCTACACTTGAAAAACTAGTAACGTCACTAAATATCATCTACTTGTAAAGTGTTATTTTGGCAAATGTGATTTTAAAAAGTTTATTTGAAAAGGAATATAGTTTCAGGAAATTAAATGTAGGTTATCATTTGTTTTAGAATGACAACGTTTTTACACTACAGAACCAAGTTTTACTGAAGTACCAGTGTTTTGAAGCACTAAGGATCTTCTCAATAATTGTTTTTTCTGAATTATATTTGAACTCTATGACAAGTATTCCTAGCATTGGTAGACCAATTATGGATCTATCATTCCAGGAACTATTTTTTGGCCTGCTGATGCTGGACTTAAGTCATTCATTAATCCTTAGGAGAGGGGTATTACAAATAATTTTGTGACATTTGTTTTCTTGTTCACTCATATGGGATGGTCTTCTGAAAATTGAAAGTTTGAATTACTGTACTTTCACATTTTGTGATCTCATCTTGCATTTTAAGTTGCCTTGCATTTTCCAATTGCTTACTGCTAATTCCTGCATTTCAAGGAATTGGAGCCCTGAAATATAGGAAATGAGAAATTGAGATGGGTCTTCAATTACTTTCTGTTGGCATGTTGCATGGGCCTAGGTGAGAACTCTTGCTCTAGTTATCTGATGACACGGATAACTGGGACTTGGGATCCTAGGTCCCGTGGATCCTGTAGAAGAATAATACCTTTTAGACATCATATCAGCAAAATTTGAGTATAATCAGTAGGAATGCTTCAGAAATATGGAGAAAAACAGTTTAGGACCAGAGAGTTTAAACAATAAACAGAGCAGAAGTGTAAAATCCCTTATAGATTAGAGGAAAACAATATTGTTTTTTTTTTTACCATGTGAATTCAGAAGACAAAGAACACTTAGAAGGTATCACAAGTTTATACCGAAAACATTGCATTGATACTTTTTATATTCTAATATATATTCTAATCCTGATTATTTATATTCCAATCTATTTATTGGAGTAAATATCAATTAATTTGTCAAATTATCAATTAATTCCAGTAAGATTCACTGTGTGAAATATAAAATCAGCACATATAAATATAAAATACATAATTATATATAATATAAGAAAATGTTTTGCATTGTTCTGTTGTGGTTAGGGTAACAAAGGCAACTGTTTTAAAATATTATTCCATTACCTATACCTCAGTGTTTGGTAGAATTAGAACTAAAGCTTTACCATTCGGAGATGTACAGCCTAGAGGGAATAGGAAACACTGTGATTAAAACAATTTAATGCCTAATAATGAGGAGAAACATATGGACTTTTCCTGGAGCTATGGAATATATTTTGTGATAGAAAATCATTGCTGTAAGTTCCTGCCTGGTTGGATGGTAGACAAGCCAGGACATGAGGTAATCATGCATATGAATAATTTTTTCACCTTCTTGGCTTTAGCTACTTTTGAAATGGTAGGGTGTAATAAACAATTATATTCAGAAAAAGAAAAAATACCTTCTAGTCTGAACACTTCTTTTTTTTTTTTTTTTTTGGTCAGTCACGGGGCTTGAACTCTGGGCCTGGGCGCTGTCCCTCAGCTCTTCAGCTCAATGCTAGTTCTCTACCACTTGAGCTACAGCGCCACTTCCTGTTTTCTGGTGGTTTATTGGAGATAAGAGTCTCACAGTCTTTCCTGCCCAGGCTGGCTTTGAACTGTGATCCTCAGATCTCAGCCTCCTGAGTAGCTAGGATTACAGGAGTGAGCCCGGCTTAGTCTGAACAGTTCTGTCTGAACTGTTCATCTCTCTATGATCCTATGTAACTAAGATTAGTTTTGCTCCAATAAGACAATCTGTGCTGTCAGGGTAAGATATCCTGGTTGGTCTGTTCCTACATGGAGTAAGGGTAAAGTGTCAGGGAGACATTTGTGCCAGTAAGACCTCATTTGGGAAATTTTAAGCTGCAGGATTTTAGAAGTAGCTCTTAAGCAAGGCTTACTTTGAATCCATTAGCTCCACAAAGCTAAATCAGTTCATAAATAAGTATTTGAAAATCCATCACTTTTGGACGTAGGTATAAAGGCTTCAAAGTACGATCAAATTTCAAATGAGAAAGACTTAAAATAGTTATTGACAAAAATTGCAAATATGAGCAATCGAACAAACAATATAATTTTTTCCACCATACACAGAATTTTACAGAAATAAGATGAATAGCAATTTAAGGAACAATAAGGTTTCCTTGTTGCAAATAGGCAACCAAGGATATATGCCTGTCTTAAGATTGCATCATTAACTACTTAAATTTACAGGATACTACATGCTTCAGCAGCACGTCTACCCGAATTACAATACAGAGATTAACATTGCTTTTGCAAAAGGATGATATGAAAATTTGTGAAGTATTCTATATTTTTCGTTCTTCAGATGCAAGAAGTGAAAAACAGTTATTAAAAAGTTGATTACAAATATACAAGTGTAATAATACATGTAATTCGTAGAAATAACAGTTATTTTGTCATCAGTGTATTCAATCTTCAATTTTTTAGAAAAGCCTTTACATAGCATAACCTTTATAAAACTTTTGAAATAAGATAGCATTGTCATTTTAACCTAAAGAAATAAAATTCTATAAGGACCTAGGAATTAAAGGAATCTTAAACTGTTTCTATATGGAAAGCAATCTGAAAGGACACATTTATTAATGAACCTATATATTATAAAACAATGTCGAATTCAAAGTATTATATCTAGGAGGGAAAGAAATAGATTATGGATATTATACAAACAGAATACTAAATATTTTAAAATATACTTTTTTCAGACAAGCACCAGAAATATCTTCAGTTTCTGTACTACTCATTTCAACAGATAAGTTAAAATTATTTCTGATTAAAAAAATCACAAACACTATAGAAATCATTATTGATGTATACAAACAACTCGAATATATTTTGACATCAAAGTCAGGCAATTCACTTGGAAGAATACCATGGAATCCATGAATTTTTAAAGTAAGATATTGCTGTTTCTTTGTATTGTGAAAATATTTTGTATGGACACATGGGACGGACTGGCAATTTTGAAATTTAAGAAAGTTACCCAAACCATTAGGACTTAGGAAAACAATTTGTACAGCATTCCACAACTTCAAAGAGGTAGTGATACATAATTATCCTTTTGGCAAGATCAAATGCAGTTTCTTCCAAGTTGTGCTTCAGATCTGGTTTGATATAATGGTTCAACAGAAGGAGATGCAGCTTATCTTTGCTATATCTATTCCCAGCAGCAAGATACAAGGGGGTCAAGAGGCCTTTAGTTTGGCCATTGGTGTCTGCATCATGATGAAATAAAGAAACCACTCTGGTATTATTCCATGTATAAGTACTGTGCAGGGGTGACCAGCCATTCACAGTTATTACATAAATATCTGCTTTGAGCCACCAACTCATAGACAGTGTCTAAGTGTCCACTGTAGGCTTCTCGATGAAGAGGGGTAGACTCATCGTTATCCCTAGTATTCACATGAGTGGCCTTTTTGGAAAGTAGTCTCTGCACTGTAGTAAGGCCATTATTTTCAGCAGAACAAAGAAGAAATTTGCTTGAATCCTTCGCCATTTTTTTTCTTGCAGTTGATACCATTTCTCACTTTTCATCTTATTCCTCAATTTCATCAGAATTGCCTAACCAGAGTTTTTGAGTGCCAGTGAGAATGAGGTGTCCATGTTTTCCAATAGTTCACATTGGATGAACTGGTCACAAAAATACGGTGAATTTCCTGCACCTGTTTTTTTCACTATTATTTATTTTCTCTTTTTTCATTTTTACTATTCTAAATTATTCTAACTGGTGAGTAGGGATTTGGTAGAGAGCAGAGGAAAGATTTTCATCCATATTCAAAGGGACAGACTGAAAATGAGGACCAGTGGTGTCTTCATGTGCAGCTTATTCTAGGAATGAGAAAATAGGAAATAATGCCTTATATGTAAATGAATTGGGAAATGACAGAGCAGACAGTGAAATGATGCAACCAAAAATATAAAAGCAAAATACATTAGGATAATTATGGAGCAATCATATTACCTATGAGAACCATGAGAGGGAGAGATGAAGAGAGAGACAGATGTGCAATGATCTAGCTAACCACAAAATCCATCCCTCTGATCAAATTATAGAGCAAATAATTTTATTTTTTAAAAGAGATGGAAATAGAATTTAAGATCAGATGTCTCCATTGTTTTTAATTATATTTTAATTATATTTAATTATATTATTTTAAATACTTGTACAAGGGAATTTCCATTCAACGTATCAATTTTTTAAATATATTGGATCTTTATATAACTTGTCCACACCCTTCTAAACCTCACCCCACTTTAATTTTTTCTAGTTTCGTACATCTGCATTGAGTATTATACGTTCACTCTCTTCCTCCATAACTCTCTTTATTCCTTCCTTTTGACTTCCACTCATTTCTTCCAAGTGATAGTTTCCTGGTATTCATTTTGTTGGAGTAAAGTTCAATTTTTATAAGAAATTACACCTTTGAAATACTCCTCTGCAAATAGGATGCTTTGGTTAATATTTTTTTGTAAACTTGTATAAATTTCTAGCTTCCAAATATGAGACAGAACATGGGTCCTTTGTGTGTCTGGCTCTGACTTAGTTCACTTAATATATTTTTAGATCTATCCATTTCTTTCCAAATAATGTAACAGTCGTCAAAATGGATGGGTGCAATCCAATTGTGTATATGTGCCACACTTTCTCCAACCATCACTCCGCCAAAGGACATCTGGGTTGTTTCCGTAACATGGCTATGGTGAGTAGTGCAGCAGTGAACATGGTGGTGAAAGTGATTTTACTGTAACCTTTTGGAAGAATTCATCACTACCTTTATGGGAAGAATCCCCTAGCCAGTTTTCCAGAATAAGCACATCACTCCCTTCATATTCATCACAATGTATTGCAAGTCCTCAAGAACAAACTTCCCTCTACAGGTCTCAAGAAGCTAAAACCACACTGTGCCCATATTCTTTCAATAAATTTTTTCATAATTGTACATATAATTCAATGAAAACCTTCTATATACTTTCCTAATGTGGGAATGAGGGACATGACAGAGTAAAAGTAAGAAATATGCAATTTACTTCGATATTATCATATTTAAAATCATTTTCAGCTCTAATTCATAGCCTCACATAACATTATTTTAGTCTTTATTTGATTACAACATCTAATCCATAAATTATAACAGGTGAGTTAAAAGCAAAGGCAAAAAGTGTTTTTTGATTTTGACACTCATGTGTGAGGTTGCACAACATGGGCAAATAGATGGATAGGAATTAATAGCTCTTATCCATTTTGTTAACGTGGAGATGGTTTTCCCAAACTGATTCTCGCAATTCATATTCCATTCAACAACAAGAAACGTGATATTTTCCTTTGTTTTGACCCTTATTAACTTTTGTTTCCATTTTATTTTATAATGGATGATTTCATAAATCTACCGTAGATACAAAAATATGTTAAAATATTTCTATCCGTATGCATTGATATATACATACACACATATATTACACAGGTTATAAAGATAATGAATAACTTCAGTAACTGTACAATTTACTAAATTATTAAAACTACTGGAGGCTATTGCCTGGCATCCTGGTTAGTCGGGAGGCTGAGATCGGACGATCATGGTTTGAAGCCCTCTTGGGCAAGAATGTCCAGGAGCCTCTTATCACCAAACAGCCAACAGAAAATCAGAATTGGAACTGTTGCTCAAAGTAGTAGAGTAGTAGCCTTGAGAGAAAATTCTCAGGGATATCATCCAGGCTCTTAGTTCAGAAGTACAATCTACCCAAATAAAATCAATTTAATTATACCTGTGTAAGTAAAGTATTTCCATCACCCAAAAGCACAACCCTGCTCATTTGCAAGGTAACTCTGTTTTGTCTGAAGTACCATAAAACATTTTCACTTAAGTTGAAAGTATTGCACCATGGGTTCATTCTATCTCTCTCATGCATTTTTCCACTCAAATACTCAAATCTTACAATTATTCCAATTATTTAAAATCATAGCTTTTTACTTTAATACCCAAATATTAGAGTTTGAATTGAGTGTCGCGTGCCCCTAAGTGAGTGTCCTTACCACTTTGTCATGTCCCAGCCCTAAATCATCCTGATTATTTTTCAGATAATTGTGTATGACCTTGGGCTCAGTCCATGTTATGTTATTCTTCCTGGAATTTAGAATAATAGGTGCATGGCATTGTGTACAGGTATTTCTGTCCAGTCTGGACTTTAACCTCTATCCTCACAAAAGGAGACTCCCATGTAGTCAGGATTTCCATAAGCTTGTCATAGCTGATGTTTTTTTAAGCCTTTGCATTTCCTGCTGGTTCTTGAGTACTGTATGTGTTTAGTTGTTCTTCACTTTTTCTTTTATTTCTTTCAAACAAGTTCTTATGTTAAGTGCTGAGAAACCAATTCTTTTTCATGATAGTCAAGGTGAACATGATTTGTTCCAAAGCAATTTCAGTAATATTTAAACACCTTCATATCTATTGATGGTATATAAATGATAAGTGCTGCGAAGGGTCTTTTTATTTTCACAGCAGTCTTTGTCATACACAGACAGATCATGAAATATATGAAGATAATAAAACTACAGATGCAAGGAAAGAGAAGGAAAACCTATTATTAATTCTTTGACAGAAGTTTCCCTTCTAGTGAAAGAAATACTTTGCTTGATGCAGGATTTCACAATATTATATTGCTTGGAGGAAGCTAAACAATCATCTAATTCTACAGAATTGAGGGAGAAGAATCAAACTCCTAAGTAGTTTACATTTGGGTCAAATAAAAGCATGCTTCCAGAAGGAGAGTTGACTTTAGAGAAACATGATGAGTTGTAAGTAAATAGGTGCTTAGTTGATTTTGTTACTTTGTAAACTAATACAGGGAAATAGATTACAGCAAGGTAAAAAAAGAACTTCTTATTGAAATACTCATGTGTGTATGTGTGTGTGTGTGTGTGTGTGTGTGTGTACATGCATGTGTATACACACATGCACATTTGCAAGTGCTCATTCATTCTGTCATCATCCTTAAGCTTCTGTGACCAAGGATTATGGTTTACCACTTGAGCTATTGTTCTACTTCTGGTTTTTTGGAGATAATCGCATGTATTTTCATGATTGGATTGGCTTTGAATAGTGGTCTTCATATCTCAGCCTCCAGAGTAGCTAACTAAGTTTATCCAGCCTCCAAGTAGCTAGTTAAAATTGGGCCTATCCTCTACGCTTCACTGCTCTTTTATTCTTGTCCTGAGGTGTTCACATGCCTAAGTCATATATATGTCTATTTGCTTTAAGAAATACTCTTACTGCTTGGCACCAGGGGCTCCCATCTAAACTTTTAACTACTGAGGAGACTTGAGAACAGAATCCAGGCCAAAAGTTTAGTGGACTTTCTTCCAAATCTATAGCTGGGTGCATTGGATCATTTCCACCATCCTGCACTATCTACAGGTTAAGATTGGAAGGACTGCAGAATCCAGGCCAGCCAAGGTAGGAAACTAGAAAAGTTGGTGTGCAACTCTTATGCCATTGATAATGGGAAGGCTAAAAAGACAGATTACGTGCATGTTCTTGTGGAAAGGGAACCCCTATCCTAAAATTAACCACTGATATGACACCAGTCTAACAAAAACAATACCCCAAGTTGAACACAGTTTCCCTCAACCAAAATAAGTATATACTTTAACATCCAAAAACTTAGCACAATCTGCTCTTTGTTCTAATATCAGCTTCATCTAATTATCATATGATGTGACAGAATAGTTTCTTCATTAAACTTACTATATATTTAAAAAGACCTAGAAAATTCTTTCTCACTAAGTGCAAATGAATGGCAAATTGCCTCATTTCTTACATATTTGATTACCACTATAAATTTATCTTATTAGTAGTAGTAGTAGTAATATATTCTGATTTATTACTTTACTTTGTAATAGTTTTTAAACTTTTGGCTTCTCTGTTGAAGTATTTAAATAGTATCACCGAATTATATTACTTGGGTACTTAGGGCAGTCTTTTAAAAAGTTTTTAACCAATGGTTCTAGTAATTCTGTTTTTATTTATTTATTTTTTTGGTGGGGTTCCGGCCATGGGACCTGAACTCTGGGCCTGGTCGCTGTTCCTCAAGGATAATTCAAAGCTAGCACTTGACCACTTGAGCCACAGTGCCACTTCTGGCTTTTTTTTCCATTTATGTGATGCTGAGGAAATGAACCCAGGGCCTCAAGCATGCAAGGCAAGAGCTCTACTACTGAGCCACCTTCCTAAGTCTCCACGAAATCTTAATTGGTATATTATTCAGTTTATTTTTAATTTCAAGTTAATTTTATTGTAAAAGTAATGTACAGAGGGGATACAGTTACATAAATAAGGTAATGTGTACATTTATTATGGAAGGAACATTGTTATCTCTTCCATTGATTTTTTTGCACACTCAAAAAAGAACTACTGATGCTTTTCCTGTCGCTATTGTCCAATGGGTACTTTTCTTTCTTTGTTAATGCATTTTTTATTATAAAATTGATATACAGAGGGCTTATAGTTACTTAAGTCAACTAAAGAGTACACTTCATTTTATTTTCTCAATTTCAAATTTTGAACTAAATTGTTTAGTTTTGTTTATGGTAATTCTTTTTTCAGAGTTGTAGGATTAGTTAATTTAGTTTTGCATAATTTTAACACATGTAAATTATTCACACATATATTTTGCTTTCAAAATAGTTAACATGAATATGTAAAAATTATTTTCTTAAATTTTATATGGTTGCTGAATTTAAACAAATTTATTTTCTCATAATTCTAAGCATACTTTTCCAGGTAACAAATACTGTATTTTCAAGAATCACATACATTATTTAAAAAGGCTTCATTACATGGTCACTTTTTGGAAATATTTGTATTTGAATTAAAAAAAAAACAGCTGGGCATAATGATTTGAGGTTTCCATTTTTTAACTATGGTGGGAAGTATAAATAGGGTTTGTAATTCTGGAGAGACTGGGAAAATATGAGATATTATCATAAAATTTCCATAGTGAAAAGATTAGAGATATAGCCATCCCTAGCAAGATTTAGAGCACCTGGTTACCATATTCTAAATCTGGAGTTAAAACACCAGTAACATCAATCTTTTTTCAAAATGAAAGGACACATGTTTTAGAATGTTTATTATTTAAAACTTTTTTTGCAAATTTCACATGTCTTTTATGTCTTAATAATCAACTTACTTAATCTATAAGAATCCAAGTATCTTGTGACTATTTTATTTCTACTAAACTTTTAAATAGTATGAGCAATATTATGATTTCACGTATTAAAATACTTTTATTGTTTGTGATAATTTCCTCTGTTTAATATGATAATAACAATATTCCAAATATGTGTATGTGGTGTGTGTGTGTGTTTATGTGTGTTTTTTGTGTGTGTACTTCTAATGCTTGGGAAATCACACAATTTCTTCACATATGTTAGGCCAATGTTTTACCACTGAACTATACTGTCTAGTTATAATACAAATTGTGTTTTAAGTTATTACTTTTAAATTTTCATTCCTAGTATGCTTTCTCAAAATTATATATGATAAAATGTGATACATCTTCTATCCACATTAGCAATTGTTATTGTTATTCTTTCTTTACTTCTTTGGAAATTAATTATATTCCTATTACAACTTTTTTACATTGTAACAGCTCTATACAATGCTTTATTTTCTATTTTATTTTTTCCATGTTATCTGACTTTCATTCCAAACTATCAGGTGGATTAAAAAGAAACTAGATTCAGGACACTTTATTTTTCTCCTTCTCTTCTCTGAAGTCTTTCTGTTTTTTGAAACAATACCAATGACATAGGGCTCCTATGTGATCCCCATTCTTCCCCCCCTTCTTCTGCAGTACAGCTCAAGTCATTATCATTCAACTTTTTCATGCTATAATGTTATCTAAAACTTAACTCATTCCTAAATTAATTTTAGTTGCTTTGAGCAATCTTTAAAGACATTTTTCTATATATAATATCAGGGGTTTGTGTTTTCACAAGGTGCGAAATATAAGTGCCTATCAAACATCGAGATATCTCTGGAGAATATTGGTCCACCTGCTCAATAATCAATTCAAGGAATACAGGTCAGACAGAACAATCTTGTAAAATAGTGTAGCTTGAGCCTTCATACTATCTTTGAATCGTATTACCATGTTAAGTGAAGATAACATAGTTCTACTATAAGAACAGACACATAGAAGAAGTTAACAGATTTTTCAAAAATAAATTATTATTTTTATGGTCTACAGATTTTGAAAAGGATGCTATGTCTTTATGAAATAAAAACAGAATCGTAAATGGTTGTATTGGCACTATTGCCTCTCTAGATTTAAAGAATGATTTTAGACTACTACCTCAATCCTTTGTTTGTTTGTTTGTATGTCGGTCATGGGGTTTGAACACTGGGCATGGGCGCTGTCCTTGTGTTCTTCAGCTCAAGGTGAGCACTTTACCGCTTGAGCAACAGCAAAACTTCTGGTTTTCTAGTGGTTTATTGGAGATAAGAATCTCATGGACTTTCCTGCCCGGGCTGGCTTTAAACCACGATCCTCAGATCTCAGCCTCCTGAGTAGCTAGGATTACAGGCATGAGCCACCGGCACCTGGCCTACCTCAAACCTTATAAAGAATGATTATCAAACTAAATGTGAGATGTAAAAACCTATAAAACATAAATGTAAAAATTCATGACATTGGATCAGTAAAGGTTTCTAAAAATTTGACATGGAAAATATTAGTGGCTAAAGAAAAGCAAGAACTGGATTATATCAAGTGATAACCTTTCATAATTCAAAGGCAACTATAACAGAAATGAAACCATATTCAACAGATAGAGGGCACATATTTTTTAATGCTACAATGTTAATGCTACAATGATTCTGAAACTTAAGTATTTTTATATCTTCTAATTCTACAGAAATTTTTTTCCTGAATAGGATATTTCTTTAAATAACATATGTAAATTAATAGTCAATAGGAGGAGCATATGAAATAAGCTCCTCTTTAGTGTCTAAGAAATAATAAAAAGAAAACTCACTAGTATGACCATAATATAAAAAGACAACGCAAAATATAATAATGCATTTGTGGAGAAATTGATATACTTCTCATAGAGATCTATTTGTATAATACTACAATCATTTTAGCAAACAAGTTTTCAAGTCTTCAAAGGTGAAAGAGTATTGTATAGGATACAGGCATTACACTTCTATGAATGTATTCAACAGAAGTAAAAAAATTTTGGGGCAGAGAATGTGGTTAATTGACAGTGAACTTGAATAATATCTGTGAGACCCTGCAAATAATCCCCAAAAACAAATTTTGAAAAGACACACTATAGAGGATGTATGCTGGACAAATTCCTGTAACTGAATTTTATATCTATTTTAATGTCTGTTCTAAAATTTACAACATTTCTATTTGAAAAAATGCAAGTTTGTGAAAATTAAGCTTTGAAAACCTATGAAGGTACAATTCACTTCCAAAGCTCTAAAATGTATACAATAAAAGGATATAATATAATGCAAGTGAATTGCATGTCAGGAAAAAAAAAACTATTGTTAAAAGTTGTTCACACAAAATATTGAATAGCTAAAAAGATGATTTTGGTGTTGGCGAAAAACTCTTTGTAAACTACTGCATTTAAAAGAAAGATGTGATTTCTGTTTATTTTGAGGGTATTTTGTCCGTTTGAGTTTATACAGAGATAACTCAATCCAAAAGTATATGTGATAACTGGAATACCTAGGAATTATGCATCACTTCTAAGTATTTTTTTATTATTTTTATTTTTTATTGTGAAAATACTGTACAGAGTGGTTACAATGACATGGGCAAGATAATAAGTACATTTCTTATCAAACATTGTAGCCTCCTCCTTTGTTTCCCCTTCCCATCTCTTCCCAACCTCCCCTGCCTCCCCACCCAATCCTCCCAGCTACCCACCCCACACCAAAGTTGTAAAGTTCCTTTTATGACATAACGGCTTGTACATGTCATTCTTGCAATGGGTACACCTTTTCCCCTATTTTTCCCCCATGCTTTCCCTTATTTGCAATATCTAGTATATGTCTGAGTCAAGCAGAAAAGGTCAGATAAGGTGATGCTAGGGAAATGCACCCTAAGATATGTATTCAAATGTTTTTTTTTCTTTCATGTAATGGTTTCTAACACATTTATAAGAATATTTCTTCACTTAATATAATTTTTTCCAAGTTTTTCCCATGGGTTCCCTTATTTGTAATATCTAGTATATGCATGAGTCAAGCGGAAAAGGTCAGATAATGTGATGTCAGGAAAATGAACCCTTAGATGTGTATTTTAATGTTTTTTTCTTTCATGCATGTGTTTCTAACACATTTATAAGATTTTCTCTTTGTTGCTTTGTATGTCCCTCCCCCACAGTATAACCCCTGCTTTCACTATATTTGATGTCAGTATAACTTGTGGAGGAGATGGGGAAAAACCAGTTGTTTAAGGATACAGGTGGACCTGTTGCAACAATGAGAAGTACAAGTTGTCATGTCCAAAACAAGCTTTACAACTTTGGTGTGGGGGGGGGGGGAAGGGGGGCAAGGGGGGGAAGGAGAAGGATTGGGATTAGGGGGGGAGGGGGGAGGCTGGGAAGGGATGTGAAGGGTAAACAAAGGAGGAGCCTGCAATGCTTGGTAAGAAATGTACGCATTATCCTGCCCATGTAACTGTAACTCCTCTGTACAGTATGTTCACAAATAAAATTAAATTAAATTAAAAAAAAAAAAAAAGAATATTTCTGCCAGGCGCTGGTGGCTCATGCCTGTAATCCTAGCTACTCAGGAGGCTGAGATCTGAGGATCGCGGTTCAAAGCCAGCCCGGGCAGGAGAGACCTTGAGACTCCTATCTCCAATAAACACCAGAAAACCGGAAGTGGCGCTGTAGCTCAAGTGGTAGAGCACTCGCCTTGAGCTGAAGTGCTGAGGGACAGCACCCAGGCCCAGAGTTCAAGCCCCACGACCGACAAAAAAAAAAAGAAGATTATTTCTTTGTTGCTTTGTATGTCCCTCCCCCACAGTATAACCCCTGCTTTCACTGTGTTTAATGTCTGTAAATTTTGTGGAGGGGAAGGGGAAAAACTTCTAAGTAATTGAGAAAATTTCTAGAAGAAACTTTTAGCAAATGACAGAAGACACAAACCTATGCATCTGCATTTTATGAAAGTCATATGTTACTTACTCAATCCAATTGCTTATCTCAACTTTGCTAGGAAAAATGTATTCTCAAAATAAGAGCCAAAAGCAGTGAAAAGAACAAAATACACAATCATCTTGATTTATTTGTGAGTAACAAATGAAATAAAACAATTCCACTTAAGGGACTCTAATATTAGTGTATGTGAAGATGTTCGGGAATGCATATATCCATTAAATTTTTGGAATTTTAATTTCCTCTAACGTATGAAAACTAGAACGAGAAAACAAATATAGACTTAGAGTGAATGAGCCTTGAAATCATTTTCTTAATTGTTTTGAAATTACAAAAGAATTGATACTCCTTTGCTTTGGAAATCATTTAAAATATTTATCAATTATGATAATTCAAATACCAAGTAACAGTAATTTTATATAACCATTATAAATATCATTTTATTACTATTGTAAAATAGAATTTAAAAAAACCCACCTATCATTACCTACCTATCATTATTCTTAACTTCTAATCATTATGTAAACATCTTAAACAATCTAAATAGTCACGTCTTTAACATAGATGTAAATATTCTATACTTTTTACTTAACATTTTCCAGGGGCATGTAATCATGTTTCTAAGAAATGTTCACAACAGTGAAAAGAAGCTTTTGTAAAATTAATGTGATACGTTATGTTGTTGTTTTTAATGGTTAACTGGAGATAAGAATCTAACAAGTGCTTTTCTGTCTGGGCTAGTTTCGAAAAGAATTCTAAGATCTCAGCACCCAGAATACCTCTTATTAAACGGGTGAGTTACCGGCACTTGGTTTCATGTTTTTTTTTTTAAAGTATATTTTAAGATGCTTGTTTTACTATAATGTATATCATTCTACACATAAATTTAGATATATATATACGTTTCTGAGGACAAATAATCTCTAAAAATGTACCATTCTACACATAATATTTATATATATATATATATACATATATATATATATATATATATGGAGAGAGAGAGAGAAAACAGACTCCCTCTAAAACATTTATGCTACTATTTTTGAACTTTTTCATTTCAAAGATATACAGTCTATTTTTCTAAAAGTTTCTTAGAATAAAATAACTAAGATTTCAATAGAAAGCAGAGTGTATTACTTTCAAGGGAATTTTAGATATACACATGACATTGTAGTAACATTTTCAGCATATTACTTGAAAAGGTTCTGCTCACACTCTTAAATATTTGATTATAGTTAGGGGGAAAGAGGAAGTTAATTCATACTGATTAGGAATTTGCAATGCTTCAAAAAATCTATTCCATAATTTGTTATAAGCACATAGTCAAGTTACCTGATATGGTTTAGTTTTTTTGTTTATTTGTTCAAAATTTCAATATGGATGCATGCACAGTGGTAGCATTAAAATTATTAATCAAAAGACAAAGGGTAATAAGTAATAAACACATATATGACGTTCAATTAGCACTTATAATGCTAAAAATAATTTTGATGGAGAGGATGATGACCACAGTGTAGCCTGATAATGACGATGTTGTGATTGAAAAGGAAAAAAAAACTTAGACATCTTTGAAGCTGGATTTACCACATTGAATGCATAGTTATAAACAGCGTTGGATTACATACAATAAGAATAACCGGAGGGGCTGGGAAGGTGGCTCAGTGGTAAAGTGCTTGCCTTACATGCATAAAGCCCTGGGTTCTATTCCTCAGCACCACATAAGCAAAAAAAAAAAACCCGGAAGTGGCGCTGTTGCTCAAGTGGTAGAGTGCTAGCCTAGTGCTGAGGGACAGCGCCCAGGTCCAGAGTTCAGGCCAACGACCGGACCGCCCCCCCAAAAAAAAGAATGACAGGAGGAGGGCTGGGAAGGCGGCTCAGTGGCAGAGTGCTGGCCTTGCCTACTTGAGTCTCTGCGTTTGATTCCTCAGCACCACATAAGCAGAAAAAGGAGGAAGTGGCACTGTGGCTCAAGTGGTAGAGTGCATTGAGCTGAAGAGTTGAGGGACAGTGCCAGGCCCAGAGTCCAGGCCGCATGACGAAACAAACAAACAAACAAACAAAAAACAGAATAACAAGAGGAAAGTTTGAATATCAAGAAATACAATCACATAAACAGGTAGAGACAGTAAAACCCCTAATGTTATTCCAGCAGTCTTTCTAATGTATACTCACCTTTCTTGGTGGTATTATTTTCTTACAAATAAAATCATTTATTTCCACATTTTGATGGACTAAGATGTAGGTTCCAACTTTGTGTGATTAGTTCAAATAACATTCTCATACATATACCATTCAATAACCAATGTTTTCCAATGATATATTAAATGTATGTTCTTCAGTACAGCTGTAAATACATGACACAATTTACATAATACTACTTACATAAAAGGACACAGGCTGTAGAGCCAGGAGTTAAAATTTATTTTTATTTAAGCATGAAACTATTTCTGGCTTTATACCAACAAACTGAATTTGACTCTTTCCTTATTTGAAATCTAAGGTAGAAAATGTAAGGACTCTTCACTTTTCTTTTTCATTGCTCTAGAATTCAACAAATATATTCTTCAATATTTCTGGTAGATTACATCCATTTACAGATGAGAAATATAAGACCACCAGCCAATGTTGTGAGTAAATAATGATACTAGAAGTTTTGTCTGAGATCTTCACTCTGTGTGCTTACAAGGAGAGTCATTGGGTGATGGAGAGGACCAATATGAAAAGATTATGGGGAGAAATGCATACTTTGTAAACAGTTGTTTTAAGACTGAGTGACTTGTGATGAGTATTTGCAATAGGCTTGTGTCAGGGGCATAAAAAGTAGTACATAAAAATTACATTTGTGACAGAAAGAGAAAATCTTGATCATTCATCTTATCTAATGGATGGATGTAGGGTAAGAGGATATCTAAAGTGTTTCCACATCTCTGTCTCCTAACTATGTTAGTTACATTCTTGGTGATAAGGACTACACGTGGAAAAGATGGATTTAGAGGAAAAAAACTCTCTGATAGTTCTAAGAGTTATGTTAAACAGATTCAAAGATAGGTCTGTTTGGATATCATCAAAATATTCACGACCATGAATATGAAAAATAATAATAAAATCAGGGATATTATTAAAGGGATGAGTAAAAGGAAAGTTCTGACGAAAGTGTGAACAATGTGAGTACCAGTGTAGAGAAAATTGGAGGAAAGAGATAAATAAGGAAACAAAAAAGTAATAAACACAGATTTACAGAAGAAAAGGAAGGAAAGAATTTTCAGGAAGATATTGAAGGAAATCTACTATTTGGATTTGAAAAGTAAAAAGACATAGACAAGTTCAATAAGAACAGTGTTTTGGTGAAAGTCATTTGATAAAATGTTGAGATATGAATGTGAAGACATAAAATTCTGGATCCATTAATTCAACAGATCCTGTTGATACTAAATGTTGAGAACAAATGCTTTAATCCTGACCTTAGAAATATTATACAGATATAACTGTCATGAAATTTTCTTAGTGGTATTCTGTGAATATTTTTGAAAACTTTATTTAGCCAGGAGATTATAGATTGAACTGCAGCACAGAAAAGCCTTATTTTTCCTACAGTTCCAATTAGTGACCCATCTATCCATATCAGTTTGGGATGTTATTGAAATATATTTAGATATGTTTGTATATCTTATCAGCCTACTCATTATAAATGTAGGACAAGTAACACCAAGTATTTAGTTGAACATACAGCATTACTGATGTGACTGAAGACTCCTGGAATTGATTCTTCTTTAGAATAGAAAATGCTTCAATAGCCATTGACACATCATAACTGCCATATATATTATTGAAATCTAATTCTTGTTAGGTATATCTCCATGCTGAAATAACCCTGTCAACCAACCTGACACAAATTCTTATTTGTAGGACAATATTCTTATAAACTTCAAGCTTTTATTGAATGGAAAAGTTTAGACATTAATCTCACCACTATGATTAAATTCCTAAAAAGATAAGACATTTTGCTTTAATACCTTTCTTTCATTTTCTCATACACATTGTCAAGTAGTGAAGGATTCTGATTTAACAATAATACAATCGTGACTTGTATTAACACAACATCTAGGATCTAATGTTAATTCGGATACTTACTAAATAGCTCCAAATTTTGTGGATATTTATATTTCTCCTGGGTAAACTAATGAACTCCAGGAAAATGTCCCTAAGAAGCCTTTCAAATCTAATATCACTGTTTGTCTCAAAATGCTTTAAATTCTACATCCTTTAATGTGGGAATAGGGTTGTATTGTGGAACTTTTCTCCTCGGAGAGTGAGTATTATCGTATTGCTTAACATGGACAAAGTACCTTTATACATAGACTGTGCATGAACAAACAAGAAGTGGTAGTTGAACAATGTTCTTAACAGTTTGTACAGATGAAATGGAAATAGAGCAACTATGAACTCAAAAGGAATGTGCAAAGAAGACAAAGGCACAAAGTAGAATGTGCCAAGGAAAGCTGAAGCATATTTTCAAATAATGTGCTCAGGTGTGAGGATGTGTTCAAAGTACAGGTTCAGACAATGTAGTTGGATATCTTGGGGGAAAACTGCTTTAAACTATTAGGGGATAATTGTACAAGTAGAAGCCCCTAACTCTGACTCTAATTAGCCACAACATCATCAACGTAGGGACTATTTTCCATGTGCAAAGTGAGAAAATAGGGCTGATCAGTGTTAGTGTTCAAGTTGAAGCAATGGCAATCACACAACTTTTCTTATAAGTGTTCATTTATTTTGGAGCATTCAAGAAGTTATTAAGTAGTAATTATTTTGCATATACCTAAATTAAGTGGACGTATTATATTGGTCTCACTTTAACCTAGAAGTTATAGATTATATCTTTTTATACTCTAACTTGGGACAATGATCTGCTGTCAGTTATTTTCTTCTCTTACCCTTCTTTTGCCCTTCCACTTACATAATTATTATTTAAAGAGACATAATTGAGCTTGCATTTCTAAATTCTTCAAAATTATCTGAACTACTTCATACTTCTGGCAGCCTCCGATATCTTTCTCAAGGGAAATATTTTGTCACTACCATTTTTATCCTACATGATATTGGATATCCTCCTGTATCATTCAGTGCAATATATACCTTAGACATCCTATATCTCAACACTTGTACACCATAAAATACTATCTTACTAAGAAATCATGATATTTGTAATTTGGTGAGGTGACATCTGTCATTTTTGAATGGTCTTAAGTGATACTTACATGCAATCATATTTTAAACCAATATGCATCTTAGTAGATGAATAACTTGACAAAATGTGGTTTATATATGTATGGAGTAAGCCTATGCTTCCAATTCATAGTGAAATGGAAAGACTTGGAAAAATCCTACTAAGAAAAACAGCGAGACACAAAGAAACAGATTCCATGGATTCCCTCATTTGTAATAACTAGGAAATATCTAAGATAGTCCTAGCAGATGAGCAGAATGAATCAATATCTATGTATAAATGACCATATAAAATGATGCTGAGCAAAATAAATTCCTAGATAGGGAAAGAGAGGTTTTTCTTTGTGGTTGTTGTTTTTAATGTACTATGTGATTTATTTTTTCTTTTGTGTTTTCCCCTATGGTTTGTCCATTGTTGTATTTGATTTCAGTATCCTTTGTATTGTATATACATTTATCTTCATTTGGCAAGGGAAGCAGAACAATAAAATGGCGAGACAAAGGACAAAAGGGAAACCAATGCAATAGAAATACTCACAGGACAACATGTTGAAAATTTACATTACAACTTGTGAGGGATATTGGGGTGAAAGAAAGTGTGAGAAAAATGAGGGAGGGGGTAAAAATTTTGACGTTATGTATTTAATACCTTACAATTACTGCAACCCCTTCTATATATCAACTTGACAATAAAATTAAGTTATAAAATGAGCTATGTAAAATATAATTTCACTGTATTGGCTGTATTGGTATAGTAAATATTATTCTATGTGTATTACCTTTTAAAAAAATGAACATTTTGGCTGCTAATTTGAATTAGCTCTTTCTTTATCAGAGGGACTTCAACTGGAATGTTATCAAACTATACAATAATTTCAGAATATACTTCCCATTATTTTGAAAAAAAACATTTAGTGTTGTCTCATACTAAAACAGAAAAGAGTTCAATTCTATGGAAAATCCTAACTTTGAAAACTAATTGTTAAGAGGACAGAATATATCTGTTCCTCAACATTCCTATGACTACTAACTACACATTTTCAAATCCTGAACATGCCATACCAGAGATATTCAAAAAAGTACCTCTTTGCATTTTATCTAATTCTGCAATAGATGCAGTTTTCAATGAGGCATTACATATTTAAAAGTCAACAGAAAAAATAGACACGTTCTTGTAGAGGATAAAACTATGAAGTACCTTTAATAATTAATTCCTTTTTTTATTTTTTAGTCAGTAGTGGGGCTTGAACTCTGGGCTTGGGCACTGTCCCTGCGTTCTGCAGCTCAAGGTGAGTGTGCTACCGTTTGAGCTACAGCGCCACTTCCAATAAATAATTCCGTAAGAGTAAACATTTGTTCATCAGAGTAAGCTATTATTTCTATGACAATCAATCCCAAGGTTTTATGATGTAAAGTCATCCTAGCCCAACAGCTTCCAACTTGTAAGGTGCACCTTAAAATTCCCTAAATTCACATCATGACTAGTTTATCACTATTGTGAAAAAATTCTACACTTCTGCTAATGTGATGCCCTTCCTATTGTGGAAAGAATACTACACTAAAATTTGCTACATCATTTCCCCCGCAGTGGTATTCTTGAGATCAGAACACTTGCAAATATTATTTATTTTTATTTTATTTTATGTTTTTTATTACATATATATTATCTATCGTAGATATTCAGGAGATCTTTATATCTTAATATTAAGATTTGAAGTTGCTGGTTAAAAGCCCACCCAGGTAGGAAAGTTCCTTGGATTCTTATCTCCAATAAACTCATAAGGAAAAGCCAGACCCAAGTTGCACTGAGGTTCAAGTGGTAGAGCAGTAACCTTGAGCAAAAACAGGTTCAGGGACAGTGCCCAAACCCAGAGGTTAAATCCTAGGACAAACCAAACAACAAAAACAAAATAAAAACAAACCTCAAACCTAGCATTTTTCTCATTGTATACAAAGGTACATAATTAAGTAAAGTTCTTCCTGTGTTATGTATAGGTAGAAAAAAAAGATGTCACACAATTACTCTCTTACATTACCATGTTACACCAAAGTTTCAAAAGATTGCTCTTTTTCTATATTTATAAATTAATATCATCAATTTGTTGGCAATATTTCTAGATTATTCACATTATCATTTTACACATGAACTGTTGGGATTATCTATTAACTAAGTTCTTATTATAACTCACTTGAAAGACTACTCTAGTCAATTAGAATGCCAGAATCATTTGTGAATTTGTAACTTAAATCTTTTACTTGAAAAGAATTTTGTAGTATCCTATAGAATATTAAATTACAAACAAAAAATATCTATTTTAAATCTAAATTCTACTTTAGCCATGTCTACAAAGTCCTACATTAAATGAACTTTCCTATTCCTCCAGGCTTAAACTATTGTAATCTTTCTTTATTTCTTTGGAATCTAACAGAATGATGCTTACCTTTTCAAATTTTTGGTTGGGAATCATGAGCTCTTTTGCATCTAGAAATGTTTTGTAATTAACACAACATTTAAAACACAACTGAGGAATATATATAAGTTGCATTTCTATAGGGAACTTGACTTCTCAAAACATAATGACCAAATTAGCTCAAATTTCCAACTGTGTATTTCTTTCTTGTTTATTTTTTATTCCTTTCTTGGTTGGTTTTATTGAGACAAAATTATATTCTGCTAGTTGGCCAAAATTTCTGATCAGCTCAAGTAACTTGAGAGTGGAGTCCATGGAGTCCATTAAATACAAGATCATGTCCTCTTCAGGTTTTGTTTTCTTCTTTTTTTAAATTAATTATTTTTTTCTTGTGAAAATACTGTACAGATGGGTTAAAATTACCTGGGCAAGATAATGAGTACATTTCTTCTGAAGCGTTGTAGCCACCTACTTTGTTTACCCGATCCATCCCTTCCCATAGTCCCCTTGCGCCGCCACCCAATCATCCTCCCCACCACCAAAGTTGTAAAGTTCGATTTTGACATAATGACTTGTATATCTTATTGTTGCAATGGGTCCACCTGTATCCCTAGTGAAATGATTTGTTTGCCATTCCCCTCCAGAAATTATACCGACACCAAATACAGTTAAAGCAGGGGTTATACCATGGGGGAGGGACATACAAAGCGACAAAGAAATAATCTTATAAATGTGTTAGAAACAATCCCATGAAAGAAAAAAAAAACATTTGAATACATATTTTAGGGTTCATTTCCCTAACATCAACTTTTCTGACTTATTCTGCTTGACTCAGACATATTCTAGTTACTGCAAATAAGGGAGACCATGGGAGCTTTGTTTCTTTGGGTCTGGCTTACTTCACTTAATATAATTTTTTCCAAGTCTTTCCATTTCCTAACAAATGGGGCAATGTCATTCTTTCTGATACAGGCATAGAATTCCATTGTGTATATATACCACATTTTCTTGATCCATTCATCTACTGAGGAGTATCTCTGTTGGTTCCATATCTTAACTATGGTAAATAATGATACAATAAACATAGTCGTGCTGGAATTTTTACAGTGTGTGGTCTTGTTTGTGAACATTTGGGTAAATGCCCAAAAGTAGGATTGCTGGGTCATATGGGAGCTCTATGTAGAGTCTTTTCAGGAACCTCCATATTGCTTTCCAAAGTGGTTGAACAAGTTTACACTGCCACCAATAGTGCAGTAAGGTTCCCTTCTGTCCACATCCCCTCCATCATCTGTTGTTATTAGAGTTCTTTTTTTTTTTTTTTTTTTTTTTGGTCGGTCATGGGGCTTGAACTATGGGCCTGGGCGCTGTCCCTCAGCTCTTCAGGTCAAGGCAAGCGCTCTACCACTTGAGCTACAGCCCCACCTCCGGTTTTTTGGTGGTTTTATTGGAGATAGGAGTCTCACGGTCTCTCCTGCCCGGGCTGGCTTTGAACCGCGATCCTAAGATCTCAGCCTCCTGAGTAGCTAGTATTAACAGGCGTGAGCCACCAGCGCCCGGCATTATTAGAGTTCTTGATTATATCCATTTTAACTGGGGTGAGGTGGTATTTCAATGCTGTTTCGATTTGCATTTCTTTCATGACTAAAGAGCATTTCTTCATGTGTTTATTGGCCATCCTTCATTCCTCTTCAGAGAAATTTCTCATTAAGTCTTTAGGCCACTTATTTATTGGGCAGTTGTTTCTTTGAGTATTTGTTGTTGGGGGATTTAATTTTTGAGTTCCAGGTATATTTTAGATATGAGACCCTTGTCCGTTGTATGGCTAGTGAAGATCTCCCAATCCGTGGGCTTTCTAGTTATCTTGCTAGCTATGTCCTTTGCCATGAGGAAGGTCTGCAATTGCATGCAATCCCATTTGTCCCATTTGTCTTTGATTTTGTGTTTCTGGATCTCTATTAAGAAAATTTTGGCCTGTGCCAAGGAGACCTAGGGTTTCTGCTATTCCATCCTGTAATTTTTTCAGAGTGTTTTCTTTGACTTTGAAGTCTTTGATCCATTTGGAGTTAATTCTGGTGCAGGGTGATAAATAAGGATCTAGCTTTAGTGTTCTACAATATTTAACCAATTTTGCCAGCACCATTTACTGAAGAGGCTGTCTTTCTTCCATTCTATTTTTTAGCTCCCTTATTGAAAATTAGATGCCTATGGGACTTTAGATTCATTTCTGGGTTTTCAATTCTATTCCATTGGTCATCTTGTATGTTTTACTTCATCTTTCCGTATTTGGATTCCCTTTAATTTTCCATCTTGTCTTATTGTCCTAGCTAGCATTCTTATACTAAGTTGAAGAGGAGTGGAGAAAGCAGACATCCTTATCTCTTTCCTGAATTTATAAGAAATGACTTTAACTTTTCACAATTAAGTATAATGCTGGCTGTAGAATCTTCAGTCCTTAGCCAAAAGAACAGCACTGGAGCAATATCAGTTCCAAATTTCAAATTATAGTGAAAAGCTATAGTAATAAGAACATCTTGGTACTGGCACAAGAACAGACCTGAGGACCAATGGAATAGGACTGAAGACTCAGAAATGAACCAATTGACCTATAGCCACCTGATTTTTGACAATGGAGCTAAAAAAAATAGAATGGAAGAAAGACAGCCTTTTCAGTAAATGGTGTTGGCAAAATTGGTTAAACACCTGTAGATCCATATATATGTATACATATATATATCAGCCTGCATGAGAATCAAGTCCAAATCGATCAGCGACCTCAAAATAAAAGCAGACACCATGAAAACATTACATGAAGGATAAGAGAAACTCCAGGGCTCTTTAGCACAAGCCAAAATGTTCTTAATAGAGAACCAGAAACAGCAAAACAAAGAAAAGTTGTAGAAATGGGATTGCATGAAATAGCAGAGCTTCTGCAAGGTAAAGCTCATAGATAGCAAGATCAATAGAAAGTCCACTTACTGGGAGAAGTTTTTCATGAGTCATAAAACAGACAGTCTTATATCTAAAATACACTTAGGACTCAAAATCATAAATCTCCCAACAACAAATCCTCAAAAGAACAACTGCCCAATAACCAAGTGAGCCAAAGTATTAAGGAGAGACTTCTTTGAAGATGAAATAAAAAATGTCCATTAGACACATGAAGAAATGCTCAACTTTTCTAGTCATAAAAGAAATGCAAATCAAAACATTAAGATTGCACCTTACTCCAGTTAGAATGGCTATAATCAAGAAATGTAATAATGACAGATGCTGGTGGGGATGTGGCTAAAAGGGAATCCTACTGCATTATTTGTAGGAGTGTAAACTTGTTTAACCAGTTTGGAAAACAGTATGGAATGTCTTAAAAGACTACATGTAGAGCTCCCCAATGACCCAGCAACCCCACTTTTGGGCACTTACCCAAATGATCACAAAGTTACCAACAAAACCATGTTTATTGCAGTATTATTCACCATAGCTAGGATATGGAACCAACCCCGATGCATCTCAGCATTTGAATGGATCAAGAAAATGTGGTACACACACACACACACACACACACACACACACACACACACACATTGGAATTCTATGCTTCCATCAGAAAGAATGACATTGTTCCATATGTTAGGAAATGGAAAGACATGGTAAAAAATTATATTAAGTGAAGTTAGCAGACCCAAAGAAACATAGGACCCATGGTTTACCTTGTTTTACCTTTGTTTGCAAGGATTAGAACATGTCTAGGACAAGCAGAGAAGATCAAAGGCTAAGAACATATGACTATAGAAGATGATGTTAAGTGAAATGTACCCCAAGTCAGAGACACAAGTGGTTTTTCCTTTCTTTCTTTTGTTTTTAATATGCTTATCACTATGTGATTCTTTTGTAGGTTCATCCCCCCACGGTATACCCCTGTTTTCACTGTATTTGATTCAAGTGTTCTGCATCATATATATACATATATTTGTAATTTGGGGAGTGGAAGTGATATGGCAGAATGTTTAAATGGGGATGCGGGTTGACCCATTGTGGCAATGAGATGTACAAGACACTGTGTTGAAAATGAATTTACAATGTCAGGCAAGGGTCGATGAGGGAGGAGTTGGAGATGTGGGGAGGGAAAACATGGCAGGGGAAAAACAAAGAAGTAGGTAACAATGCTGTATAAGAAATGTACTCATTACCTATTCCTGTAACTCTGAGCCCTCTGTACAGTATTTTTACAATAAAAATATATTTTAAAAAATCTCTGTCTGCTGTAGATTTCCAGTGCTGCCCTCGGAACTGCTTTTTCTGCATATTTTGGCTGTGGTTAGGTCCAACTGCTCTATGGATCAGTAGTCTTCAAGGCATCTTGTTCCCGAAGTGGGACTTGGATTATCCAGTGGTGTTTAGAACCAGGCCAAGGACAGGACAAAACCACTTTCAGAACATGGCTTCGTCATGACCCATGCAACTAGGATTGCAAGCATAATTTATCTGAATTTGACTCCAGAAAACAATCAGTGAATCAAAGGCAAGTCCACCAAACACCTCACTCCCCCCCCCCATTTCCTCCTTTCTCCCTCCCTGGGAAAGTATAAAATAATTTTGCAGGCTTTGGCACATACACAAAATGCCCACCATCTCCCCTGGTAAACTAGGTTTCAATTAACTAAGTCATGTAAACGGATAATGCTGCATTCATTATTCTGGACAACATCTTCAGTTGTTGCCACTTCCAGTTTTTTCTGCTTATGTGGTGCTGAGGAATTGAACCCAGGACCTCACACGTGAAAGACAAACATTCTACCACTGAGTCTCCTTCTGGCCCTAATGGTTTAATTCTTTAAAATTTCTTCTTGTCAGTCATGGGGCTTGAACTCAGGGCCTGGGTATTAACATATCCCTGAATTCTTGAGCTCAAGAGGACCCTTCTCCCAATTGAGCCACAGTGCCACTTCCTATTTGGAGATAAGTGACTCACAGACTTTCCTGCCAGAGTTTGCTTTGAGCAGGTGAATTTTTAAATTATATTTCTCCTAGGTGTTTATTGGTACATTACAGTTTTTCTGGAATTTAAAGTTTTCTGTAAACCTTTGTCTTCAAGTAATCCAACAGCATTAAATATTACATTTTGAAGCTATCCTTTAGCACATCCATTTTGAAATTATTATCTTAAGATGAAATTCTAATTCTTTGTAGTAACAACCCATTAAAGTCTAAATGGGAAATACGCTAATTTCAGCAGCCTTCAATCTCCTTCCTCTTTTTTTTTCTCTCCAGTATCTTTTCTTGTTTTGTAACAAGTGTCATGGACTGTCCAACCATTCAAAAGGAAGCTTATTCCATTAATGTAATAGGAAAGGAATCCAGCCTGCCTGTATCTCAAGGCAACTTTGAGTATAATGTTAATCTAATAATTCATGACAGTGGATTTTCAGTCATTTCGATAAAATTTTGTTTAACTACTCATTAAAGAGGTTCCAAAATGCAAGAATCAAAAATCATGTTTTGCTTTCTAAGAATGTTTAAAAAGCTAGTAATTCAACAAAACACATTCTATTCTTCCAATATTCCATGGTAAAGAATTTCTCTTTTATCATAGCCCTTACCACTGACCCCTTCCCTTCAAACTTGTAGCTTTGTTCAGGTTTCTTTACCAGCTTTCGTTTTTGTATTAGCCTCAGTAATCCCCTTGTAGTATTTGACAATGCAATTCCATTTATTTTTAGAGAGCTCTATTCATATTGCCAAAGGTAGAGTAATGAGCATATCATAAAGCATAAACTATTGAATATCATTAACATGATCATATGTAACAATTCCATAAATTAATATAAGTACCACATAAATGTGCAACTTCATGTACTTTTTAAAATGCCAAGTAGTTACATATCTATGTCGTAAAATAATTTGTATCACTGGTACAAGAGACTCAGCTAAAACTCTTATATCACCCCCAATATTTTTGTCAAATTTTCTTTTCTCATTAACTTTCACCTTAGGGCCTGCTTTTCCTAGCAACAAGTTATAAATTGATATCCTTGGATTTTAGTCCACTCTGAGGAACCTCTTCTCTTTCACCACTAGTTAGTCCCTCATGATAAATACCTGAGGAATAACGTCCCATTGTGCCTGCAAGAGGAGTAACCAAGTCGACTGTCTGTGCCTACTCTTGCCTTGCTTTGTTTGGGAATGTGGTAGCAGAGCCAGAAGTGTCAGGGATCATGTGGCTTGAACCATGGTGATAAGATTTATGGGTAGCAAAATGAGTAGCAGAGGAAATTGGGTAGCAGCAAGAGCTTTGCAGGGGTTGGGGTAGCTAATACAAGCATCCAGAAAAATTTAGCAAGGAAAAAGACGCATAGACAAAGTGAAATATAAAAAAAAAAGTTTTTAGGCATTGTGGGAATTCTTTGTCTACCCATGCTAAAAACATGGAAGAAGGTTATTTTAAACTAAAACTACAAAAGAAAATTTAAGGTCTTGGTGCTAACAAATCTGTCCAGGGTTTATTACATGAAACAAAGAATTCAAAATGGTTTTTCTTCATGAATACAGAGATCAAAGGTATTATAATGCTTATTGCAAAATGCAAATTAAAGGGGAAAATCAGTCAGGAAGTAAAATTTATATTGAATGTTAACATTTAAGAGGAAAAGAAGATCGTAGATGGCAGACTAAAGACAAAGCAATATCAGAACACTATAAGTTCAATAATAATTAAGGAACTTTAATTGAAAAATTGAGCTGGATTGTACACGTCAGGCAAAAGCAAGAAATCAGTGACTACTACCAACAAAGAATCACCATAATATATATCTCAGAAAAAGAAACCAAGTTCCTTATCATTGATTTCAATAATAAACATAACCGGCCCTCCCCCACACGAATTTTGCCAGAGCTTAATCTACTCACATCCATTCAACATGAATCAAAGATCTTCCTGTAATATTTGAAACTCTAAAAGTTTCAAGTCCTACTCTGAAAACATTACAGGACAGAATCGGAGAAACCCTAGTTCTCCTTGGCACAGGCCAAAATTTTCTTAATAGAGACCCAGAAATAGAAAAAAAAAATCAAAGGCAAATGGGACAAACGGGATTGCATGAAATTGCAGCGCTTCTGCATGGCAAAGGACATAGCCAGCAAGATCACTAGAAAACCCACGAATTGGGAGAAGATCTGCACTAGCTATACAACGGACAAGGGTCTCATATCTAAAATATACCTGGAACTCAAAAAATTAAATCCCCCAACAACAAATCTTCAAAGAAATAAATGCCCAATTAATAAGGGGGCTAAAGACTTAAAGAGAAACTTCTCATTGTTGCAACAGGCCCACTTGTATCCTTAAACATCTTGTTTTTCCCCATCTCCTCCACAAATTATACTGACATCAAATATAGAGAAAACAGGGATTATACTTTGGGGAGGGAGGATTGGGTGGGGGCCGGGTGGGATGTGAAGGGTAAACAAAGGAGGAGGCTGCAATTCTTGATTCTTGATAAGAAATGTACTCATTATCTTGCCCATTTAATTGTAACCCCTCTGTACAGTATGTTCACAAAAATTAAAATTAAAATTAAAAAAGAGAAACTTCTCTGAAGAGGAAAGAAGGATGGCCAATAAACTCATGAAAAAATGCTCAACCTCTCTAGCAGTAAAGGAATTGCAAATAAAAACATTGAGGTACCACCTCACCCCAATTAGAATGGCTATAATCAAGAACTCTAATAACAACAGATGCTGGAGGGGATGTGGACAAAAGGGAACATTACTACATTGTAGATGGAGTGTAAACTTGTTCAACCACTGCGGAAAGCAATATGGAGTTTCCTCAAAAGACTCCACATAGAGCTCCCCTATGACCCAGCAATCCCACTTTTGGGCATTTACCCACATGATCACCAACAAGACCATACTAAAGCTACCAGCACCCCTATGTCTATTGCACAATTATTTACCATAGCTATGATATGGAACCAACCCAGATACCCCTCAGTAGATGAATGGATCAAGAAAATGTGGTATATATACACAATGGAATTCTATGCCTCCATCAGAAAGAATGGCATTTCCCCATTTGTTAGGAAATAGAAAGATTTGGAAAAAATTATATTAAATGAAGTAAGCCAGACCCAAAGAAACAAAGGTCCCATGGCTTCCCTTATTTGCAATAGCTAGTATACCTCTGAGTCAAGCAGAAAAGGTCAGATGAAGTTGATGTTAGGTGAATGAACCCCAAGATAAGTATTAAATTTTTTTCTTTCACGCAGTTGTTTTTAACATATTTATAAGATGATTTCTATATTGCTTTGTATGTCCCCCCCCCCATGGTATAACCCCTGCTTTCACAGTATTTGATGTTGGTATAATTTGTGGAGGGGAAGGGCAAAAACAATTCATTTAAATAGGAATACAGGTGGACCCATTGCATCAATGAGATGTACAAATCCCTATGTCGAAAAATGAACTTTACAACTTTGGTGGGGGTAGGAGGGGTTTGGCCATCTACTTTCCAGCTGATCTGTAGGTGTAGAAGCAATTCGTAATACAAAGCAATACAAGCCAGTTCTTACTATAAATAATTTTTCTCTGAACATCTTAAAAATAAATTCCGACAACATGAAATAAAAAATGTCTAAGTTTAAAACAGTCTTCTAGACAAGTTAAAGAATTACTGAGAACAAGTATTTTAAGAATAATTTCAGAGAGCTTGAACTCAGGGCCTGGGTTCTGTCTCTGAGATTTATTACTCAAGATTAGTGTTCCCACTTTGAGCCACAGTTCCACTTCCAATTTTCTCATGGTTAATTGAACAGAAAAGTCTCACCAATTTTCTTCTCCAGACTGGCTTTATACTAGGGTCTAGAGGTCTCAGCTCTCTGAGTAGCTAGGATGATAGGCATGCGCCCCTGGCACCTAGCTAGAATAATTGCTTACCTGAGACAGAGGTCAGTTAGTATTAAATGTCAATCATGTTTAACTTTGTAAAATAAAGTTAACTGAAATGCCTTCTGCTAGAAATAAGGAATCAAATAAAAAGGTGGGTTACAAAGTTCTTACCAAAAGCCACATATTTTCCTTGTTTTTTTTTTCTTCCAAAATTGTGTGCTTTCTAGAATCATACCTTATCTTTCCTTGCTGGAATCTTTAGTTTATCTCATACATGCCCACAGCTCCTTCAACTATCCATTCTTTATGTGAAGAGATTGCAAATACCTATTTTCAGTCCAAACACCTTGTATGCACCTCTCATCCATATATTCAACTGACATAAAAACTTGTGAAACAGTAATCATATCTTATCATTACTGGATATTAATGTGTAAGTAAAATTTCAGAAAATAATGAATAACATAAATAAATATATCACGATTTTAAAATTAATGCTAAATATAAATACAACGTTGATTATTTTCTGAGCAATTTAATAAAAACCTCAAGGAAAAGAAATCAACTTTTTTGAGTGCTGATATTATGGTTTAAACTCAGGACCTTACCTTGTCACTTAGGATTTTTCCCTCAAGGGTGGTGCTTTGTATTTGAACGACAACTCCCCTTCCAACTTTATTTGGGGGATTATATAGAGATAAGAATCTCATGAAATAAAAATCATTTGTGTCCCTATCTTGGGGTTCATTTCACATAATATCATCTTATATGGTCATATGGTACCAAGTACTAGTTACTGCAAGTAAGATTAACCATGGGACCTATGGTTATATGAGCTTGGCTTATTTCACTTAATACAATTGTTTCTGCATCTTTCCATTTCCTAGCAAATGGGGCGCTGTCATTCTCTCTGATGGAGGCATAGAATTCCATTGTTCCATTGTGTGTGTGTGTGTGTGTGTGTGTGTGTGTGTGTGTGTGTGTGTGTATCACATTTTCTTGATCCATTTATCGACTGAGGGGCATCTGGGTTGGTTCCATACGTTAGCTATGGTAAATAATGGTGCAATAAACATAGTCGTGCTGGTAGCTTAATATGGTCTTGTTTGTGAACATTTGGGCAAATGCCAAAAATGCGATTGCTGGATCAAAGGGGAGCTCTAAGTGGAGTCTTGGAAAAAATTATATCGAGTGAAGTAAGCCAAACCCAGAGAAGCATAGGTCCTATGGTTTTCCTTATTGCAATAACTATTATATGTCTCAGACAAGCATAAAAGTTCAAAAGCTATGTACATAAGACCAGATAAGATGACGTTAAGTGAAATGACCCTCAAGATTGGGTTTAAAATCTACCATGTGTTTTTTTTTTCCTTTTTAAGTTTCTCCCCCATGGTGTAACCCGTTTTCACTGTATTTAATGTCGGTGCCCAGCATCTTATATAAACCCTTCTCTAGCTTGGGGAGGGGAAGGGAAAAAACAAAATAATTAAATAATGATACAGGCTGACCCATTGTAACAATGAGATGCACAAGACACTATGTTGAAAAAGGATCTTTAAAATATAGGCGAGGAAAAGGGGAAGGGAGGAGGGGGGAGTGTAGTTGTGGAGGTGGGAGGGGAGGGTTAGGGAAAAACAAAGGAGGAAGTAACAATGCTTGATAGAAAATGTACTCATTAACTTGCTCATGTAAATACAACCCCTCTATACAGCATTTTTGCAATAAAAACCTCTGTTAAAAAACAGAAGTTGTGCCGGGCACCAGTGGCTCACGCCTGAAATCCTAGCTACTCAGGAGGCTGAGATCTGAAGATCATGGTACAAAGCCAGCCTGAGAAGGAAAGTCCGTGAGATTCTTATCTCCAATAAAACCACTAGAAAACCGATACTGTGGCTGTGGCTCAAGCTGTAGATTGCTCCCTTGATCTGAAGAGCACAGCGACAGTGCCCAAGCCCAGAGTTCAAACCCCACGACCGACAAAAAAAAACCCCACAAAACAGAAGGTGTCATATACACCAAGTATAGTAGCCGACATCTGTATTCCCAGCTGATTGGGAAGCAGAAATGACGAGCGTCACGGTCTGAGGCCAGGCCAGAGAAATAACTGCCAAGACAACCATCTCAACAAATGAGCCGTCCATAGTGGTTCACATCTGTAATCCTAGTTAATTATGTTATGAGGCATAGGTAGCAAGTCTCAGTCAATCTAAGATCAGACCAGCGCAAAAAGTTCAAGATCTCAAGTAAATAAAATGGAGTAGAAGTATGGCAAAAGTAGTTGAGTTGCTTGGTACTATACAGACAAAGTCCTGTCTAGCAAACAGAGAACCCTTGAGTAGAACCCTAATAATATTCCTTTCTTCCACCAAAAACCCTAAATAATTTTGTCTTATTTGAACATCTAATTTCAAGGCCACTGACAAATCAGAGATGGTGATATTCTCTTAAAAATTAGGTATTCAAAAGAGACAAAGTTCTTTATATTTTGAAAAAAATTGAAAAGGAAGGAAAATGCATGTGATTTTTGTTAGCTCCATAATTCTTGAAAACATAAAACGTACTCAAGTATTTAATATATATCCATATGTGTGCATATATCCATGTATGTATAAATGTGTGTATGTATATAATCATATATATACATACATATATATGTATAGTTCATCTCTTTTCTGTGTAGCAAATGGTACAAATGAATCTGTACAATCACTACTCAAAGGCATGAATAGACAAAGAGAATGAGCAGAGAACTCATACTCAGAAATCTATGGTTAGCCTATAACCCTGAAAATCATTTACATCAGTTTGCATGTGTCAGTTAGTGCAGGACAGGGACAATACAATGTTAATGAGATACCAGGCAGATGACATGAGAAATGAGAGATACAAATGGTACAATATTCTTTTTGATGGGTAAGTAGAATTTCCAGTGTTTCTGTGTGTGTGTGTGTGTGTGTGTGTGTGTGTGTGTGTGTGTGTCTGTGTGTGTGTGTGTGTCTATGTGTGTGCCAGTCCTGGGGTTTGAATTCATGGCCTGGATGCTATCCCTAAGTTTTTATGCTCAAGGCTACCATTCTACTACTTGAACCACAGCTCTGGTTTTTTTGGTGCTTAATTGGAGAAAAAAGTCTCATATAGACTCTTGCCTGCACTTGCTTGCAGTTATAATCTTCAGACCTCAACTTCCTGAGTGCTAATATTACAAGGGTGAGCTATCACCACCTGCCCTCTACCTCTTACCTATAACCTTGGCCATCCTCTGAGTTCCAGAAGTGTATGTCTTACCAAGGTCACATTTTTATTTTGCCAGTGTTGTGGCTTGAACTCAGGGTCTGGGTATGTTCCTGAGCTGTTTTTGCTCAAGGCTACATTCTATCACTTAAGTCACAGTTCCACTTTTGGCTTTTTCTGTTTATGTAGTACTGAGGAATCCAACCCAGGGCTTCATGCTTGCTTGGTAAGCACTCTTCCACTTAGCCACATTGACAGCCCAAGGATTACCTCTAACAGGAACTATGAGGGTGCAATTTATTGACCTACTCTTTTCAGCACAGAAATCGCTGGCCATTTCATATCTTTGCCAGGATTTGGGACCAGTGTGAGACTCAGCAATGAGGAATGATGAATGAGTGATAGCCACCAGGCCTCAGAGGTCTAGGCTCACATCCTACAGAGGAATAGAGAATATGGAGCCAGAATTTTCTACAACTCCTACAGCCTAGCAACAGTGGTCTCCCTTAGAGGCAACAGCTAGCTGCTAGATGTCCCAATGGGACACCTCAGCCAGAACATAATTCACTCATTGCATACCCCAACCAAGGCAAGCATTCTGGGCTTCAGTTATTAAATGGCAGAGAAGGATGCTTTGTTCAAGCTACTGGCTCAGACTTAGTACTCTCTGAGGGCTTGTCCCAGCTTGCCCAGGTTGGGGCTCTGATCATGGGCAACCTGCTGAATGCCCATCATCCATACGTCATCCATAACTACACAGAAACTTGGACTTACTGCCTTCTTTTTTTTCTTTGACAGGACTGAGGTTGAAATATGAGCCTAGGCCCTATCCCTGATCTCCTCTTTCTCAAGGGTAGCTCTCAGCCCTTGAGCCACAGCCACAACCCATAGGGATATTTTGCTGTGACCTCTTAGAAATAAGAGTTTTGCGGACTTTCCTGTCCTGGCTGAATTTAAATTGGCATTCTCTACATCTCAGCCTCCTGAGGAGCTAGGATTATGTGCAGGAGCCACTGACACCTGGCTTTCTTTTCTTCTTATTGTTCTTTTTTTTGGGGGGGAGGGGGTGGTCAGGTCATGGGGCCTGAACTCTGGGCTTGGGCACTCTCCCTCAGCTCTTCAGCTCAAGACTAGCACTCTACTACTTGAGCCACAGCGCCACTTCCAACTTTTATCTTTTTGCTTATGTAGTGCTGAGGAATCAAACCCAGGGCCACGAGCATGCAAGGCAAGCGCTCTACCACTGAGCCACCTTCCAAGCCCTCTTGTTCTTTTTTAATCGTGAAAATCTGAAATCTTCAGTGTCATTCCAATGGTTTGCATTCGAAGTAAATTTCCCAGGCCTGGAGTTAGAATACCAGGACTGCCACACACAAATGGAGGGAGATCCTGACAAACTCATTCATATTTATGTGAATGCTAGTGGAATGTTATAAAAGTAATTAAATTTGCAGTTAATTCATGATTCTATTTTAGAAAGCCACGCAAAAATTATTGGATTTACATCTTCTATTCTAGCACCATGCTATGATTCCCCTAATGGAAGGATATTGATTAATTTTTAATTAATGCTTTCATAAGTATTCAAGTATGATACTTCATTAAGTGGAGACATAACTTAATAACTAATTATTGGTAACTATATATATATATATGAAATTTAGTGATATCCTCACATTCTCTCTCTACATATATATATATATATATATATATATGCATATATAAACAGCAATCTACACATCTCTCACTCCATATATATATATGGCACTACTGTGGCTTGATAACAGGTCATCAGAACTTCCTGGCAGCTCAGTTTGTCAGAGGTTGGTGTGCTAAGACTGTGACCCCATTTATGGGTTGGGCATTGTAGGCTGTAAGTTGAAATCCCAGCATTGCCAAAAATTTATTCATGGAGTATGAAGCCACTTTTACACAGTTTTTTTTTTTTCCTGAAAAATGTCCTGGGTCTCAAAATGATATATACTTCATATGCAAATATATCCTGTGTGATAGGATGTAATAAATGACATGTTATATGTGTAATAATACTAAATGAATAAGGGTTATAAATGTCATACTCACTAAACTCATGTATTTTTTTTTCCAGTGTTGGAGCTTCAATTCAGGCCCTGGGAACTGGTCTGAATTTCTTGTCTTCAAGGACGGTGAGCTTACCCTTCACCCACAGTGCCACAGAGATACCCAGATGCTGAGTTCAAATCCCAGGCCTCCCAGAAAATTGGTGCAAATTCCAAGCCAGGGCCTTTTTTTATTTTATTTTATTTTTGCCAATCATGCGGCTTGAACTCAGATCTTGACAACTCTGCCACAGCTACACTGGGATCCTAGGACCCAAGTTCAAATCTTGATTTTGGCAAGAAATAAAATAAATAAGAGAAGGATAAAATGGAGAAATTCAAGAAGGTGGTTTTATATTTTTTTCCCTTTGCATTGTGACCATCCTGCGTGTAAATGACAAGGCCCAGAAAGTGTACATGACATTGCATGATGATGTTTGGCTGGCTAATAGGGAAGCCATAGCCAAAACCTCAACTTAGGCCTGGAGGTCGAATCCAGGGACTGCTACTAAGTATTGGCATGAGGCTCTAAGAAACCCATTCCCATGTACATCCATATGAATGGAATTTTATAACAGTAACAAATTAGTAATTAGTGTATGAGTATACAATAAAATTATACACAACAATTATACTACAATGACTAATTTTCAATTAATACTTTATTATGTATTCAACCATAATACTTAAAAGTGGAAGGAATAATTTGATTGTCAATAATGGGTAGTAATATTATATATGTAATTTCATACTATACAGACAGCTTTCTCTTATTTTATACATATATGTATATATATGTGTGTGTATACACACACACACACACACACACACACACACACACACACACATATACACATATATGACAATCTACAAATTTATCTGTTCACACTTGTCACTCTTGGGGCTCAGTAGTATAATGATGGCTAGTACATACAAAACCCTGGATTCGATTCCTCACTACCGTATGCACATAAAAATCCAGAAGTTGTGCTCTCACTCAAGCAGTGAGCATTAGTTTTGAGGATAAAAGCTTAGGGACTGTGTCTAGACTCTTACTCAAGGTCCAAGATGGGCATGAAAAAAAGACTAAATGTTGTGACTGCAACTCTATAAGGATAGGACTTCAAATACCTCATCACAGAGCAAGCCGGGAGTCTGGTGCTGACAGCTGCCATCTAACCTGACTTAGACATAGGTATACTACTGCAACTCAGCCTCACAGAACCAGATGCGGCTGGCTTGCTCACCCCTGTCATCCAAGATTCTCATAGGCTGAGATCTGACACTGGTGGGTTTAAAACCCAGCCCTGGTGGGATGTCTGTGAAACTCTGAGCTGTGGATCAAAGTGATAGATCTCTAGCCTTGAGCAAAAGATCTTAGGACAGTACCTCCAACATTTTAGTGCAATTCCTGTGGCTGACTCCCCCCCCCAAAAAAAAATACCCCTCTGAATCATTAGATGTGAACTTTGTGCAGTTTGTGATGTCTTTCTGAAAGAATGGTGATACTGATGAAAGCACCCTAATACTAATGACAGCTTGTGGGATACATCTATGTGATGAGTCCTTCCTGGGGTGCTGGGGCCCTCACGGGTTGCTGTGTGCTGAGTCCTGCACAGGATGCTATGTGCTGAGTCCTTCACAGGGTAGTGTGCTAAGTCCTGCATTGGGTGCTGGGTGCTGAGTTTTAAACAGGATGCTGTGTGCTGAGTCCTGTAAAGAGAGTTATTTGGAGCCGGGCACCAGTGGCTCATGCCTATAATCCTAACTACTCTGGAGGCTGAGATTTGAGGGTCATGGTTCAAAGTCAGCCCGGGCAGGAAAGTCGCTGAAACGCTGATCTCCAATAAACCACCAGACAACTGGAAGTGTCGCTGCAGCTCAATTGGTAGAGCACTAACCTTGAGCTGAAGCACTGAAGGACAGAGTTCAGGCCCAGATTTCAAGCCCCATGAGCGACAAAAAAAAAAAGAGTGTTATGTATTTTGTCCTTCAAAGGGTGCATTCTTTCATCTTGTCCTTGTAAGAACTCCACAACTGACATGACCATGCAGAAAAGAATATTGAGGGTCAGATCTGTCCCCAGGGCAGGGACAAAATTATGTATTACTGAAGACTAGTGAGGTGTCTATAGGAGACAATTGTTTGTCTTGTTTTTTCTAACTCATGTACCTTGAACTAGGGCCTAGGCACTGACCCAAACCTCTTGGGCTCATGGCTAGCACCCCACCACATGGAGCCAAGAACCCCCTTGCAGCAGAGTGCCACTGCTTAGGGTTCTATAACCAAGGTCTGTCATCCTGCCTTCTCAAGAAGCTGAGATCTGGGTTCCAAACTATCCTTGACACAAAAGGTACCAAGAGACTATTATCTCCAATTCACCACTAAGAAACCTGAAGTGGAAGCTGGTGCTTGTGGCTCATGCTGTTCATCCTAACTACTCAGGATGATGAGATCTGAGCATCATGGTTCAAAGCTAGCCTGTGCAGGAAAGTCCTTCAGACACTTACCTCCAATGAACCACCAGAAAACCGGAAGTGGCTCTGTGGCTCAAGTGGTAGAGCACAAGATTTGAGCTGAAGAGCTCAGGGACAGCACCCAGGCCCAGATTTCAACTCCTACAATGACAACAACAACAAAAAAAGACAGAAACAAACTAACAAACTTGAAGTAGAGGGCTGGGAATGTGCCTTAGGGGTAGAGTGCTTTGCATGTATGAAACCCTGGGCTTGATTTCTCAGAACCACATCACTAAGAAAAAGCCTGAAGGAGGTCTCTGGTTCAAGTGGGAGAGGGCAAACCTTGTACAAGAGAAACTAGGTACACTGCTCATGTCTTGAATTCAAGCTCCAGGATTAGTGTATGTACACACGCATGCTCGTACACACACTCACACACAGAGAGAAAGCAGGAGTGAAGCTGTGACAAAGTGGTAAAGCACTAGACTTCGGCTCTGAGCTCATGGTCAGCACCCAGGATCTGTGTACAACCCCAAAACCTAGCCACCCAGGGCCCAACTAGGAGAGGTCAAAGATTTCAAACCCTGATGAGCTTCACCAGTGCTAGATGACAGGAAACTTTGTGATATCCAACATGTGCTTGGATTTCCCAAGCATCTGGAAACCTAGGAGAGGCATTAGAGGCCCATCATTGCCGGCAATGAAACATTTCATTATGTTCAGTGCACTAGTTGTCTGCCTGAAGGACTACTGAATTATATTGAGCACCGTATCTGAACACTGGAATATAGTCTCATAAAGGCAGGATAAGAGCACAGAACTTGGCCTGCCATGGGAGGTGGCAAAAATGAAGGCCTGCTGTTAAATCAGAGCACTGGGAAGAGAGATAGCTAAGGGTAAAAAGAGGCCTTTTTCTCCTGACTTTCAGAGCCTGCCCACACATCCTCACTAATTGGCCCAGATGGAGTTACTTGGTACACAGATGTACAGGAGTGAGGTCTTTTGTGTTCCTGTCCAGACAATGAGGGAGACTTCCTCCAACAGTCCTGGGATGCAGAGAAACCCTCAGGTTACATTGGGAGCAGGGAGGGGAGCCCTGGAATATGCAATATCATAAAAGCACTTTCTGTGTTATGAAATCATTGTATTGAATACAATTTTCCTTGCTTGGTACCATTCATCAAAGCTACTCAGGAGTTTCACCTATAGGAATACATCCATACATACACAAAGAAATTGTGGTACAGGTTTTATTTTTTGAGGGGGCAGGTCCTGTGGTTGAACTATGAGCCTAGGCCTAGTCCAAGAGCTCCTTTTTCTAGAGTACTGCATTAAGCTTGAGTCACAGCCGCACTTCTGGGTTTTTCTGTGATCTCTTAGAAATAATATTGTCAAGGACGTTCTTACACTGGCTGGTTTCAAACTCAAATTCTCTATATCTCAGCCTCCTGAGGAGCAGGGATTACACTCAGCAGGCACTTTCACCTTCTTTCTTTTTTCCTTTGTTTTATAATCTGGACTGACTTCTTAATAGGGTCATTTCTATGGTTGGGACTTATAAGTAAACTACCCAATGTTCTTTATACCTGCTTTCTTTGAGAGTATTTTCTCTCTTCATCTTACTCTCTGGTCACAGGTTTGAAGCCAAAATGAGAAATGAGTTTTACAGGATTTAGGAGAAAATGTCCACAGGACATGCCAGTTCTGTCACTTAGCATTGAGCTGCAGTGAATTTACTGTCTCAGGATATGAGGACCAAAAGCTGGAGCAATCCTCATACTGTCTGCATTGCTCCTTTTGCCTATAAAATGATCTAATAATTATGAGAGCTGTGTGTCTCAAATCTTCATGATCTAGAACACACTAGAAGCATGTTCCTGTTTCTGTTTCTCTAGTACCTCTTGAGATTTAGACTAAAGGTTTGGGTGGAGTGGCTTCTAGGTGAATCCCTGAGGAAATCCACTTTAAGCCTGCTTAGGAGATCTCCATTCAAAGCTAGCCCTAGCAGGAAAGCTTTATTGTCTCCAATAAACCACAAGAAAACCAGAAGTGGAGCAGTGGCTTACAGGATAGAGCTCCAGCTTTGAGAGAGAAAGCCAAGCAGGAGATACAGGCCAGACCAGGCAGGAAATCCTAGGAGGCGCTTATGTCCATTGAACAACCAGATGGCTGAAAGTGGAGCTGTGACAGTGGTAGAACCTCAGCCTTGTGAAAAACAGCTGAAGAATTCATCACATCACATCCTCAGTTTAAGCCATCGGATGGTCACAAAAGAAAATTCAAAAAGAGAAGGCCAAGTTTATGTATCAGTGTCCTAGTTACTTACGTGGGTATATTAGTTCCCTAAGTGAAAAGGGGCTGTATGCAAAACTTCTGCTTTTATTTAAGATTTATGTTTTAGATATGCTCATTGTACATACTGCATCATTTTCATCATTTCAGCCCCATTGCTTTTCTCTTCCAGGGTTCTAGGCCTGTTTCCTTATATGATGCACGCTGAAGCTCTCAGCAGCCTTTATTTGCATTTTATTATGAGGCCAATGCAGGAGCAGTCACAAATCAGGCAGGGGAAGAGAAGATCAGAGTTCATAGAAATAAGCGGTATTCAGAAAATTATACTTGGGGACGCAAAATGGTAGCATATATATGTAAAAACTACCATTAAGAAAAAAAGGTGAGGGGGCTGGGAATGTGGATTAGTGGAAGAGTGCATGCCTAGCCTGCAAGAGGCCCCGTGTTCAATTCCTCAGCAACACATACACAGAAAAATCCAGAATTGGTCCTGTGGCTCAAGTAGCAGAGTGATAGAGACAGTGCCCAGGCCTTGAGTTCAGCCCAAGAAATGTCAAAGAGATAACTATGTAGGTCGGTAGGTAGGTAGGTAAGTAGGTAGGCAGGTAAGTAGGTTGGTACATAGATAGACGGACAGACAGACAGACAGACAGACAGACAGACAGACAGACAGATAGACAGATAGACAGATAGATAGATAGATAGATAGATAGATAGATAGATAGATAGATAGATAGATTGATAGATAGATAGATAGATAGATAGATAGATAGATAGATAGATAGATAGATAGATAGATAGATAGATAGATAGATAGATAGATAGATATAGATAGATAGACAGACAGATAGATAGAAAAATGATAGATGAATCTACTTCAGGAGGAAAGAAGAGAACAATTCCCAGTCATGAGGCCTTCTGTAGTGTGCCAGGACACCAGCATCACCTTCACACAAACACAGAGCCGGAAGAATATCTCTTTCCCACTTCTCAGGCAGCCGAAGCCCCAGAGCCAAGAGGGCAGAGCCAGGTTCTAACTCAGCTGCTTGGAGAAAAAAAAGAGAAATGACCCTGCCTCACCTAGGACTGGGGATTAGCATTAATGATGTGGAGAATGAACGAAGGAGAAATGACTGGCAGAGGTAGAAGAAGGGCCTTCAAATCTGATAGATGGAGAGTAAAAAACCCATTCAAAAACCCATTCCCTAAGACCAGAGAGCAGGGCTTTTCTACTCTGTTCCTCCACTCTCCCTAACTAAACTGGCTCTCTATTGGTAACCAAAAGATAGCCCGAGGCTCCCTTCACCTGAGGGAGGAAGGTTAGTCTTTGTTTGAGGAAGCTGAGAAAAACTTCTCCCTACTTTACCTCTAACAAATGTTTCAGGTTTTCCCCCATTGCTGGTTGTGCCTGGAATGAATGACGTTGTTTTGCAGCTCACTTCCCGGTTGATTTTGTATATTCTGCCTCCTTGTTCTCTTCACCTAGCCTGGCTTTGAAACTGTTTTCTGTCCTTCAAATACAGTGTTACACTGGAGTTCTTCCTGCTAACTGTGCCAGGGCTTGGATCCTGAGAACTTCATTTGAACCCAGGATGGGTCAATGGGTCAAGAACACTAAGAACATTTAGTGTAACTTCTCATCACCAAAGGAAAAACAAGAAGCTCTTGAACATCTGACCTTTCAGATGTGGAAGTCAGAGTGTCATGGACTTTCCTGCCCTGGCTGGCTTCAGTGTGATCCTGAGACCTCAGCATCCTGAGCTATGGTGATGCGCAAGAGCTACTTGTGCTTTGCTAGGTTCAGATGTGTAATGACATTGACAATACAAGTCAACTGCTTATCACAAAGGGCTTAGGTAGCATATTAAGCCTTTCAACATTGGACCTTTCAGAACCCTGTGGACACAAGGTTACAACGCTAGAGTCTGTGAGGCTGGGCATGTGGATCTGCTACACTTAAGCCTGGAGGTCTGACTACAATTCTGCTGTATATCAGCGTTGATTTTCCAGAGAATGTTCTCATATTTAGCAAATATAAATGTACTTTGATTAACCCTCAATTTTTTTCCAGTTCTGTGTCTTGTATCAATCCTGGGCACTGTCCCTGAGCAATTCAGTCAAGGCTAACTCTCTACCACCTGAGCCACAGCTCCACATGGGATTTTTTAGTGGTTCATTGGAGATAAGAGTCTAACAGGCTTTTCTTGCCTAGCCTGTCTTTGAACTGTGGTCTTCAAATCTCAGCATCATGAGAAGGTAGTTTTCCAGGTGTGAGCCACCGGCATCTGGTCTATTGTTTTTGACAGCCCTGGGGATTGTTTTTCTCAAGGCTAGCATTCTACCATTTGAGCCACTCCACTGCGTCTGTCTTTTTCTGAGTATGTGGCACTGAGGATTCAAACCCTGGTATTCATGCATGTTGAGTGAGTTCTTTACCACTAAGCCTCATTTCTAGCCTCCGCCTTACAATTTGATCCCACAACTTGCCTGTCCTCAAGAAAAGGCTTCTCAGTATAAATCATCTAAAGACATCCCTATAGGAAGGTATCCAAAGATAAATAGGACAAAGCTCATTCTTGGGAGAGACTATAAACGTGAGAAGACTGTGACAACTGCCTTCATTTAATTATGTATCATGTTTCAACACAAAAAATTTTAATGATAAATGAGTCAATGTCCTAAATTATTGTGTATAATTTTATAATAGATGTGCAAAATGTAAATGGGAATGACAATATAAATAAAAAACAATAAAAGAATGAATCAAATAAAAAATAAATAAATACAAAATCAATAATGAAAATCATAACATGTAATAAACATACATATGTAAGTATATATCATTTATTACACATGTATAGAAATATCTTTTCCATTGCAGGGCCTTCATTCAGGCCATGGGAACTCTAGCCTGAATTTCTTTTCCTCAAGGACAGTAAATTTTTCCTTCACCTATGGTATAAAAGAGTTACCTGGACGGTGAGATCAAATCCCACCATTGTTATAAATACTGGCCCCAATCCCAAGACAGTGAATTAATTTTTTAATGGAAGCAGTTTATTCAGTTCCATGCTGAACATTAAATAAAAAGCAGTGTAGAATTTTGTACATCTATTCAGACATCCTTCCCTTAACCCCAAAGTGCTTCTCGGAATACTACATTGTTTATTTTTTTTGTATGTTTTTTATTGTAAAAATGTTGTACAGACTGGTCACAGTTACATGAGCAAGGCCATGAGTATATTTCCTATTGAGCATTGTTATCTCCTCCTTTGTTTTCCCCTTACCATCCCTTACCTCCCATCTCCACAACTACTCCCTCTGCCAAGCTCAGTGACTTAATTTTTTAGTTTTGTCTTGGCACGGGGTTTGAAATCAAGTAGTAGCAAATCTGCACTTTCCCTCACATTGCTATAAGTTCCTGAGTTCAAATCCCAGCCTAGGAAAGAAAACTGGCAGAAATTCAAAACCAGGGAGCTCTATTTTTTTTTAATTTAGCTAAATAATCAATTAATTTTTGTCTTTTGTCTTTTTTTTTTTTTTTGGCCGATCATGGGGCTTGAACTCAGGTCGTGGCAACTTTGCCTCAGCTTCGATCACCCTAGGCTGGGTGCAACCTTGGGACCCATACCAATCCTGGAATCCTAGGCCCAGAGGGCTTGCAGAAATAATAAAAAAAAAAGTGAGATAGCACAAAAATTGGCAAGCTGCAGAGGGCTGGGGGTTTAATTTTCTTTTTCTTTGCATGGTGACCATCCTGGGTCTGAATGCCACGGGTGCAAACTGGACCTGACCTGCCATGGCTGAAGGCTAGCGGGCTAGGCCAACCTGTCTACATAGGTCCTGGGTTCAAATCCAGGTTCTGACAACTACCAATGGCAGGAGATCACAAGACACTCATTCCTATGCATAGGAATACCAATTGAAAGAGAAGTTTGTGCATTGGTCGAGCCTAAAATTGGATGCAATAATCCTAGGACAATATTGATCTTAGTTTCATGCTTTACTAAGCATGAAAAGAATAATATTCCTTTAATTATAGTATAATAATAAACACCTAAGAGTTGTTAGGAATGTAGTATTTGTCATTCAATCGTAGATAGGCAGCTATGGTGCTTTTTACCAACATATATTTATTTGTATACTACTGACTGCATATCCTTGTATTGCTGTTTTGGCCAATCCTGGGTCACGATCTCAGCACCTGGGAACCACCTCACAGCTTCATTGGCTAAAGGCTGCTGTGCTCAAACTTATCCATTCATAAATTGGTCCTGCTAGGCCCTGAGTTCAGATCCTAACAATGCTAAAAATTGAATCTTGGAGTATGAAGCCAAGTGTGACACCTGTTTTCTTTTTCTGGGAGAGTCCTGGGTGTCAGGCGTAATGGAGAACACATCTATAAATCTAGATGGTATGTGATAGCAGGTAGACAATGTAATACATAGTTAGGATTCATCACAGTCAATAAAATAAACAGTAAATTAATGAAAAATATAAAAAAATACAATCAATAACCACACCATACATAATATAGACTGAACATCTGAATGGAAGTTTAATCCTATCTTTAAAATGTATATAAGGAGTACGTTTTCCAGTTCTGGGGCTTGAATTCAGACCTAGGGAACAGGCCTGACTTACTGGTCTTCAAGCATGTTGAGCTTCTCCTTTCCCCACAGTGCAAAAGAGTTACCCAGACCCTGGGTTCAAATTCCAGGACTTGTAGACAAAAAAAAAATGGCACACATTCCAAGCCAGGGAGCTTCATTAGTATTTTTAATATTTTTTAAGTTCACTTTGCCTTTATTTGATACATATTGATTTTAGAGCATGAGAGATTTTTCAAAAAAGGGATTTAAACTTTTACATTTCAGCATAGCACATTGGTGCTTCTATTTTGAACATCTGCCTTGAAGAGTGAGAATGAAAATAAGGACATCATTTCTCTCTAAAATGTCAGGACAGTTGAATTTATTTCTATTTAGAGTTATTTCTACAATTATAAACTCTCTGCATTTGTATCGTATGAGTTTTCCTCAGTGCCTACTAAGAAATACACTAGGGGAGTCCTCATATCACAAAATGTTGGGTTTCTGAATAAAACCTCAATAAACTGGATTGTAAAATGAAAAACAAAAACAATGGGACTGGGATGTATCTCAGTAGTGGAGTACTTGCCTAAAGAGCATAAGACCCTGACAGAAAAGTTTCCTAAAGCTCAGAATGTTAGAATTTTATGATCTGCATGAACAAACTTTTTTTAAATTTATTTTTCGGTCCTGGGGCTTGAACTCAGGGGTTATCCCTGTGCTCTTCAGCTCAAGGTGAGTGATCTAGTACTGGAGTCACAATGTCACTTCAGTTTTCTAGTGGTTTATCGGAGATAAGAGTCTCATGGACTTTCCTGCCTGGGCTGACTTTGAACCACCAACCTCAGATCACAGCTTCCTGAGTAGCTAGGATTATAGGCATGAGTCACCGGTGCCAGGCACATGAACAATCTTCTTAAAGATTGATTCTGAGAAAAGAAACTTGGAATACACTTTTAGTGTAAATAATTTATAATGCCATGGTTAAGGCACTAATTCAGAAATATTTATTCATTGGCTGGTTTCTTAGTTTATTTAAAGATATATATACATATATTATTAAAAACATAGCTTTGAAGTGCACCTAAAAGCTTATGTGCTCAGGTAAAGTTATACAATTGAATAAGCTTCATTTTTTTTCAGTTTGATTGGTACCTTAAATTAGGTGAGATTTGTGTATTGTCGTTTTGTTCTCTGTTTTTGGAGGATTTCTCTCCCTTTTATCCCCCTACCTCTTCTCCTCACATTTGAACTCAGCTTGCTCTTTGTTGGCTTCATTTTTCATAGCTGATTTTCTACCACTTCATTTGCCAGTTAATTGGAGATGATATCTCTCAGGCTTTTCTGCATTCATTGGCTTTGAAATTTCATCTTCCAGTTCTCAGTCTCCTGAGTAGCTTACAGATGTGAGCCACTGTGGTGCCTAGTGGTAAATTAGACTTTGGTTGGTGTATTCTTTCTGTTTTTCTAAGCATGGGATCATCTACTATAGTATTTCTGTGAATGTCCTGGATCTGAAGTAAGATATATAATACATATGCAAATCTGTATAATTTTCATAAAATGTAATAAATATGTTATAAGTGTAATAATAGTCAATAAATATAATAAATGAATAATACAAAAAAGCAATATGCAGTAAACATAAGTATGTAGATATTAATCATTTCAAATATGAATGAAAATTAATTTATAGGGCTGGGGATTGATTTCAGGCCTAGGGAACAGGCCTGAATTGCTTGTATTCAAAGAGGGTGAGTTTCCCCATTCCCCACAGTGCATTAGAGTTTTCCAGACTCCAAGTTCAAATCCCAGGCCTGGCAGAAAAAAAAATGAGCATGCATTCCAAGCCAGGGAGCTCCATTAGTATTTTTAATATATTTAAATTTTTTTAATTTATTTAATTTTATTTTCTATATATTTCATTATTTTATTATTTATTTATTTATTTAGCCAAGCATGGAGCTTGAAGTTAGGTTGTGGCAACTCTTCCTCAGCTTCCATCACCCTAGCCTGGGTTGGTGCAACCTCTGGACCCACAGCGTATCCTGGGATCCTAGTCCTTAGGGGCTGACAGGAAAAAAAGTGAAAATGGCAAGGAAAAATAGCCATGAATTGCAAACAGTTAGAGGTTTCTCGGTTTTCTTTCCTTGCATGGTGCTCATCCTGGGTCCAAATGACACAACTGCAACCTGTAGGTCACCTGGCATTGCTGTCAGCAGGCTGTCAGCGAAGCCACAGGCCAATCTGCGCACCTAGACCCTGAGTTTGAATCCCAGTCATGACATTTACAAATGGCTGGAGAGCATAAGAAACTATTGCCTTTCTATAGGAACACCAGAGGAATGTGGTTAATGTCATGGTTGGAAGACTAGTTTGTCAATTAGTCTAGCATAAAATTAAACCCAGAATTCACAAGATGTGGATTGATTTTAATTTATAGTTTATTATGCATTAAAATAATACTCTGTGTGTGTATATGTGTGTGTGTGTGTGTGTGTGTGTGTGTGTGTGTGTGTGTGTGTGTGTGTTTTGTCTGCAGTGGGTCCTGAACTCGGCCTGGGCGTTGTCCCTCAGGTTTTCAGCTCTGTTTTAGCGCGGTACCATGTCAGACACAGTGCCATTCCCGGCTTTTTCTGATCATGTGTTGCTGAGGAATCGAACCCGGGACTCATGCATGCAAAACAAGCACTCTCCAAATGAGCCACCTTCCCAGCCCCTAAAAGAATACTATTGATTAAATGGAGTCCTAAATAAATACCTGAGAATCACTAGGAAGGTACTATATGTCATTGAATACTAGATAGACATCACTGGCAATATCTAAATATCTAAATACATATGTATTTGTATACCACCGTCTGCATAGAAAGGTATTGCTATTTTGGCCAAACCTGTGTCTCCATCCTAGGTCCTGGGATCCACCTGGCACCTGAATGTTCTAGAGGCTGCCGTGCTGACATTCATCCATTCGTGATTTAGGCCTCTAGGCCCTCAGTTCAGGTCCCAGCATTGCTAAAAATGTCTTCCTGGAGTAAGATTGCAAGTGTGATACCTGTTTTCCTTTTCTGTGCAAGTGCTGCGTGTCAGGTATGATGTTTATAATATGTCTGCAAAGCTACATGCTATGGAATAGATTTGAATGCATGTAATAAGTGCTATAGGTGTACTCACAGTCCACAAAATAAATGGTAAACAAATAAATATATAATAAAATATAATGAATCATTCCAACAAACAAGATATAGACTGAATGTATGGATGTAAGTATAAATGATATAATGAAAACGTCTATAAATGTTATGTTCTTCAAGGCTGGAGCTTCAATTCAGGCTTAGGGAACAGGCCTGAATTCCTTTTCTTCAAGGGAGGAGAGCTTCCCTTTTCTCCCATCCCCTGCCCCAAGTGCATCAGAGTTACCCAGATCCCAAGGGGACATCCCTGGCCTGGTAGACAACAAAAGGGCACAAAATCCAAGACAGGGAGATTCAATAGCGTTGTTAATTAATTAATTTTTTGCCAAGCATGGGGCTTGAACTCAGGTTGTGGCAACTCTGCCTCAGTTTCCATCACCCTCGGCTGAGATGGTGCAGCCTCTGGACTCACAGCCTATACTGGGGTCTTAGGCCTCAGGGGCTCACTGGAAAACAAAATGAAAACAGCATTGAAAAAAAGCCACAAACTGTGGGCGGTCAGCAGTTTCTGTTTTCCTTCCTTGCACGTTGACCATCCTGGGTGTGAATGACATGGCTGCAACCTGTAGGTCACCTGGCATTTCTGAAGGTTGGCACTCTCAGCGAAGCCATAGGCCAACATGGACACTAGGCCCTGAGTTCAAATCCCGGTCATGCCACTTACAAGGGGCTGAAGAGCCTAAGAAACTATTGCTTGTCCATAGGAACACCAGAGGAATGTGATTAATGTCATGGTTGGATGAGTAGTCCCTCAATCAGTCTTGCATAAAATTAGACCCAATAATCACTGGACAGGATTGATTTTAATTCATAGTTTATTATGCATTAAAAGAATACTATTGATTAAATGGAGTCCTCACTAAATACATGAGAATCGGTAGGAAGGTAATATATGTCATTGAATACTAGATAGACACCTCTGGCAGTACCTAAATATCTAAATTTATATTTGGGCTGGGAAAGTGGCTCAGTGGTAGAGTGCTTGCCTTGCATGCGTGAGGCCCTAGGTTCTATTCTTCAGTACCACATAAGCAAAAAAAAGCCAGAAGTGGCACTGTGGCTCAAGTGGTAGAGTGCTAGCCATGAGCTGAAGAGCTGAGGGACAGTGCCCAAGCCCAGAGTTCAGGCCCCACGACGGAATCCCAAAATAAACAAATAAATAAATAAATTTATATTTATTTATATACCACCATCGTCTTAGAAAGTTACTGCTATTTTGGCCAAACCTGGGGCTTGCTCTCAGGTCCCGAGATCCACTTGGCAGCTGAATGGGCTAGAGGCTGCGGTGCTGACACTCACCCATTCATGAATTGAGCCTCTTAGGCCTTTACATCAGGTCCCATCATTACCAAAATTTCTTGCTGGTGTAAGATTTCAAGGGTGACACCATGATCATTTGGGTCTGAATGACACGGCTCCAAAGGGTACTTCACCTTGTATTGCTGAAGGCTGGCAGGGTACTGGGGAAGACATAGTCCTGAAGGGCAATATAAGCCTAGAGTCGAATCCCAGTCGTGTCACTTCCGAATGTCAGGAAATCTTAAGAGACTCGTTCCCATTTATAGGAATAATGATTGAATGTTGTAAGTGTCAGGGTTGAATGAGTTGCTCATGAATGATACTCGTATAAATTTAGACATCATGATTTCAGTAGGCTGATTGATTTTGTTTAATATGAATCATTAAAAGACAACTATTTCTTATAGAGACACAATAATTTCAGGACACTGATTTACTTAATAGTTTATTAAGGATGAAAACAATAATATTAATTATATGGAGGCATAATAAATACCCAAGAATTGTTAGGAATGTAGTCTATATAACTGAATAATGCTAGACATCTCTGGCACATATATATATTTATTAGCATACTACCATGTGCGTGCCAATCTGCTCTTATTTTGTCAACCCCAGGGACTAAATCTCAGGTCCTGGGAAATGCCTGTCAGCTCAGTTTGTCCCAGGATGGAATGTTGACACTCTATCATTCATGAATTTGGCCCTGTAGGCCATGGGTTCAGATGCCAGCACTCCCAAACAATGAATCATGGAGTAAGGAGCAGATGGTGACACATGTTTCCTTTTCTGTGAAAGTCCTGCATGTCAGGTATGAAGTGGAATACATATGCAGACCTATATCCTATGTAATCAATGTAATCAATAGTCTCTTTGCCATAATAGTCAATAAAATAAATGGTTACTACATGAACAAAACAAAAGGTAAAATGAATAACTACACTGAATGAAATATGGAGTAAATATATGTATGTAAATATAAATCATATATTTAAAATGTACAAAAATAGGATGTTTTCTAGTGGTGGGGATCGATTTCAGGCCTAAGGAACAGACTTGAATTTCTTGACTTCAAGAAAGCACGCTTCCCCTTCCTACACAGTGCAACAGTGTTACCCAGACCATGAGTTGCAATCCTAGTCCTGGCAGAAAAAAAAGGCATCTCTATGCTATGTGACAACCAATTCTTAGGTATTTCATTATTTCTTCTCTTAATGAATGTAATTTTTTAAACTCTTCATATAGTATTGATTAAAATCAATCAGTATCCTAGAATACAATTGTATATAATTTTATACTACAATCATTCAAGAACTGCCCATTCAATCATAACATACATCACATTCCATTGGTATTCATATGGATAAAAATGAGTTTTTTTGGATCTCCTGGCATTTGGAGGTGGCAGGACCAGGATTCGAATTGTGGGCTCCAGCTCCCACCACCTAAACCCGAAGATAGGGAACGTAACATTCTATCCAAGAACATCAGCAAGACCAATGATTAAGCAGGCACCAGTGACTCTCAGCAGACCTCCATGATACTTACAAGGCTGTGAAAGGAGATTCATGGTCAAAGTCACCCTAGGCTGGAAAATACTTGAGACCCATGTCCAACTTCAGTGTCAACAAAGCCAGAAGTAGAGCTGTGTGGCTCCAGTGGTGGAGGGCTAGCCTTGAGCAAAAGCAGCTCAAAGAATGTGCCAAGATCCTGAGTTCAATGTCCAGGACTGGCAACAAACAGACATACACAACAATTTGTGCAGCCATCTGGCCGTCTGTTGGTTGACATCACTACCAGCAGTTGAGGAAGGTAGAGGTAACTGAGTGGTAAGCAAGAGTCTTGAGGCGAATTTGGAGTACAATAGGAAATTGATGACCTAGTCAGTGAGTGGGAGAATAGAGGATTTCCTAGAGCCTGGGAATGTGGCCAGCCCATCTTTCCCATCCCAGTGCTCAGATGTCTGAAACAACAAGATTCTGAGACAGAGCTGCGGGCAACAAATTACTGCTAGAACACCAGCAGAAGAATCCTCCCATCAGACCTTCAACATTCAAGAAAACAAAGAATAAAAAAAGAGAAGGATCCCAAAGACAAACACCACTGGGGAGGGTGATTCAATGGAGGGTCTGGCCAAAGGTGATGCCTACCACAGGCTTCCCCTGCCTTTGGACACAGTAATAGCCACCAGGGTCCAGAGTGTCATGGATCCGCATACCACCAAGAATCTACGGAGGTGCTACTGACATGTGGTGCTTGCCCTGGACTGCAGCAAAAGAAGAAACCAGGTGCTCTGTGCCAAGATCCAACCACTGAAGCAGGAAAAGAGAGAACTGCAGGATTGACAAGAGAAAGAGAAGGAGAAGGTAGCCCAAGTGCAAAAGCACCAAAAACAGAGCTAGACATCCACAAGCTACCCATACAGAGGTTGGTTTAGGCAGAAAGTGATTTACAATTGGCACCAGCCCACATGCAGCTCATGGCGGGTGCCAGAGAAATGGAGCATGAAGCTCTCACCAGCTGCCTACAGGCCGCAGAGCAGCGCATGGGGGAGCTGGAGATGGTGGCTTCTGTGGTTACTACTTACAGAAGGAGACTGAAATGTTGTTCAAACAGCTGAATGATGTAACACTTCAGCTCAAGGAAAAGACCAGAAGCTTCTATGGCCTGGAGAAAGTGAACAGAGAGTTTTAGGAGAAGCTGGAAGCACTCTGAACATAGACAAGTAACAGGAAGAACAGAATCTGCAAGTTCCAACAAGTGCTGCAGAAGCATGATGTACTAAAGAGACTACAGGACAATCTGAGCTGAATGGTGACCGCAGCGAATCTGGAGACAGACACCTAATGACAGAACTTGAGCATTGAGAGGTCCGCACAGAAGGAGGAGGCCTGGTGGCTGACTGAGCAGGTAAACCAACTGACAGAGGAGAAGGAGTGAGGATCGAGGTAGGTGCTGCACCTAGAGAATAGCTGGGGGAACTGAGAACAAAGCTGGCAGAGCCATGGTCCCCTGAGCGTCCATCTCAGGAAGAGCAGCAACTGCAGGCCCACACCTACCGCACGCAGATGGGGTTGAAAAACCTGGAGGAACAACTTCACATCTAAGTCCAGGAAAACCAGAGGCTCTGTCTCCAAATTGCGGAGCAACGGGAGCAACTGGCAAGACTAGAGGAGAAAACCAAGGATCGGCAGGAGATCCCCGAGACCTCATAGTGTGCATGTGTGTGCAACCCACAGCTGGAGGAACAGCTGGCCTTGCTGCGGGACACTCTCCACAGGGTGAGCAGTGAGAAGGAGGATCTCACCAGCATCGTGGACTCAGAGCAGCAGGGGAAGAAACATATGTGGGAACAGCTGGAAAGCTGAGAGGAGAAGATAGAGGAATGGAAAGAGGTGGCTGAGAGAGCCAAGCAGCTCAGGAGCTGCAGGAGCAGCAGGAGCAGTCCCTGGCTCAGCTGGAGGAGCTCAGAGCCACCTGTGAGCAGTACATCACTTCCAATGAGCAGCTGTGCTCCAAGTAGCAGGTCCTGTAGTAGCACTTGCAGAAGCAGACCCAGCAGTTGGAGCAGCTGAAACAAGTGCAGGGTCCAACCAAATGGAGGGACTAGGTGGTGCCCCCAAAGTGGCATGACAGTTTCAAGTGCCTGGAAGTGACCAGTCCACAGGTAGAGCACCTGCAGGCCCAGCTGAGCTTCCTGGCTTTCCCTGGGGAAGGGGAAGCTGTGAACCCTGGATAAGCAAAAGCTGAGGAAGCGACTCTCCTCGATGTGCCCATGGCAGAGGATGGAGATGTCCCCCAAACTGAGAGGGATGTGGTTCTGTTAGCACTCTCGGAGGCTGAGATCCACAGGGGGAAACTCATGCCGGACTGCTGCAGGCACTCCTCCTTCCCCAGAGAGCTCAGTACCAGATAGAGCTGGAGCCACAGGTCCCCCGCCCCATGAGCTGCCACCACAACACGTGAGAGAATGAGAAGTGGGACATGTGGGCATCCGAGAAGAAAATCTGGTTCATCCGCAACCTGCCTGATGAGGTGGACTTCCAGAGTCCTGCAGATGAGCTCCACCATCGATGCAACCAGCTGTCGGCACATATCTGCACCGTCCAGGAATCCCTCTTGGCATGTAAAGGACAGATGTTCATTCTGTATCAGCTGTGTCAGGAGAAAGCCAAGTGCATGTGTCGGCTGTCCCAGGAGAAGATGAAAAGTAGATAGCTGCAAGAGTTGCTGTCGCTCCTACATGGGGCTCCAGATACCGACAAAGGCTGAGCTCCCCACCAGTCTAGCTTCTTCAGAGGCCTCAGGCTCCTGGTTGGGCAAAATGAGGAAAGCACAAAAAGGTTTTGAAGAATTGCTATTTCAGGATAGTGTGGAAACTGCAAGAGAAGAAGTCAGGGTTCGCTGCCCTATACAGGACTCCCCTACAGAGCACGTCCTGCTGTAGATCCCCACATCCAGAACTACCCACAGCTGGTGCACTCAGGCTTGCAGTGCTCCATCCATTTTCTCTGTAGACTGATGGGGATGATGACTTCCTATGTGACATACTGAGTTCCCAAATCCTCAGCAGCCACCAGAACTAGGTGGCCAGGTGGGGTTCGCTAGGCCTCCATCTGCCTGGTGATAGGAAGGGTAACCTGTGGGCCGAGTAGAGCAGAGGCTGCTGGGAGGAGGCCCAAATTCCAGGGACATCTAATGGCCCATTGGTGGCCAGGGAAGAGGCCCATGTTATGCTTATCACAAAGCATAAATTGTTTCCAAAGGGAAAATAAAGCCTCCACAAAGATTTGTTCTTCCAGTTATGGGTCTTGAAATCAGGGCCTGGCCACTGTCCTTGAGCTCTATTTGATCAAGACTGGTCGTCTACAAGTTGAGCCCCACCTCCCCTTCCAGCTTTATCTTTGTGGAATCAAACCCAGGGCTTCAGACTTGCTAGGCAACCACTCTATCACTGAGCCACATTCTCAGCTAGGATGATCCCCCTCCCCCAACCCATATGGCCAATCCTCAGATAAATAGGAATTAGGGGCTAGGATGAATATGAAGCACAAGTCTGGTTCACATGGATACTTCCCTGCCCCTTCTTTGACACCCTTATTTAAAGTTTCTCTTTTACTATTGAGGGATGAGAGAGGGAGAGGGACGTCCAAAAGAGGCGTACCAAGAACATTGCCCCCCTGAGTGCCACAGCCTCCCCCACACAAGTGGTGCTACAGATTCCCATCTTACCTGACTCAATGTTGTGTCTACACTGTCTCCCTACCCCTGCAAGGCTCAGAATGAAATAAATGTCAGCCCTGGCTTCAGCCCACACCCAGAGTAGAAGCCTAGTCCCAGGCTGGCTTCCACCTCTGACGTTCCCGAGTTAGGCTGGACCCACCATTCACCACTGTGTTGGTGTCAATGATCTCATGGATGGATTTCAGGAAGAACGTCTATGGCAAAGAGCAGAATCTGCAGTGTGAGCAGGGAGGAAGGAGAGAGGGCAATTGGTCTGGGATCTTCGTCCTTGGAGCCTTGCAGTCAAGCCAGAGCCATCCTGACCTGAAGCACGGCCAAGGACAGGGTTTGGACAAGATAGAAGAGCATGGGACTAAAGGAGGTACTGCTTTATCTTGGCACTCTTGAAATTTCCAATATTTGGCCCATGTCAATCCCAAAGCCAACATGCAATGCCTCTCCTTGTTGTTGTTGTCCATGAGCACTGTCCCTGAGCTCTTTTTCTCAAGGCTTGCATTCTACCACTTGAGCCACAGGGACACTTCTTGTTTTGTGATGGTTCTTTGAGGATAAGAGTCTCACACACTTTCCTACCCAAGCTGGCTTGGAAGCCAGATCTCACCTTCCTGAGTAGCTAGAATAATAGGAGTGAGCCACCAGTGCCCAGCATGTGATGCCTCTTTAAAGGATCTTGGTGAGTCTGTAAAAGGAATCCCAAAGGGTCTGGATAGACCATGACCCAATCAAGGAGCTGGGATTGGGGAAGGCTGATGTTATAGCCAGTCTGTTCCCCAAAATTATAGATGTCAGGTGGTGTTGGATGCATTGAACTCCTAGGCCAACAACCACCAGACTTAGTGGGGAAAAATGTAGAGAATACCCAAAGGTTACAGTGTAGAAATCTCTGATTTTGCATGCACATGGTGTGGGGTGGGGGTGGGGGTGGGGGTGTGTGTTTACCAAGGCTTGAAGAGCCTAGGTGGTAACCTTTAGCTTGTTTGCACAAGTTTGGTGCTCTAACATTTGAATTATAATATTTCTTCTTCCCAGCTTTTTGGTGATTCTTTGGAGATAAGAGTATGCCCAGGCTAGCTTTGAATCTTGATTGATCCTCCAGTGTCAGCCTTGAGTAGCTAGGATTATAGGCATGAGCCACTGGCATGCAGCTGCAAGGATGTCTTTTCATACTTTCTGTTCTAACAGCTGTCTACTTTCCCTGGCTTAGATCTCTGACCTCTACATCAACTCCCAGCAGCCCCTGACTCTGTGGAGAACATAATGCTCAAACCTGTCAGTGCATCCTATTTCTTTGTCCTCAGGGGAGAGTATGTTTCCTCTGAAGCCTGGAGGGTTAGAGTAAGGGGAAGGAGGGATAGCTGTAGATGGGTGCTCTGCTAGGAAATAGGTATTCTGTTTTATCCAAGAAGGAAAGCGTGGCCAGATGCTAATGGCTCATGCTCTCATATTCCTAGCTCCCTCAGCACGCTGAGATCGGAGGACTAACATTAAGATGCAGCCCAACAAGAAATGTCTGTGAGACTCTCCTCTCCCAAGAACCACCTGAAAGCTGGAAGAAAAGCTGTGGCTCAAGTGATAGAGGGCTATCCTTGAATGAAAAAACTGAGGGACAGAGCACAGGCCCTGAATTCAAGCCCTACTACCAAGATGCACTTATGCACATGTGCGCACAAGCACACACACACACACACACACACACACATATATATACATACATATATATATATATATATATATATATATATATATATATATATATATATATATATATATACAGGGCACTACTGTGGCTTGATCACAGGTCCTCAGAACTTCCTGGCAGCAGCTAGGCTAAGACTGTGACCCCATTTATGGATTGGGCATTGTAGGCTGTGAGTTGAAATCCCAGCATGGCCAATAATGTATTCATGGAGTAAGAAGCCAATTTTGTCCCATTTTTTTCCTTCTCTGTGAAAGTCCTGGGTCTCAGTATATGTGATATGATGTAATAAAATAAAAGTTTTATGTGTAATAATACTAAATAATAAGGGTAATAAATGTCATATGGAATAAACCCATGTATGTAAATAGATCTCATATATGAGTATTAATTTTTTCAGTACTGGGACTTCAATTCAGGCCCTTGGAACTTTTCTGAACTTCTTGTCTTCTAGGACGGTGATCTTCCCATTCACCCACAGTGCCGTAGAGTTACCCAGACCCTGAGTTTAAATTCCAGGCCAGCCAGTAAAATGGTGCAAATTCCAAGCCAGAGACTTATTATTATTATTATTATTGTTGTTGTTGTTGTTGATGTTATTATTTGGTTGTAGTCCAAGTACCGGGCTTGAACTCAAGTCTTGGCATCTCTGCCAAAGACGATCCTGGGATCTTAGGTCCTTAGTTCAAATCTCAGGACTGGCAATAAATAAATAAATAAATAAAAAGGAAAAGGATAAAACTGAGAAGTTCAATAAGGTGGTTTTACTTTTTCTTCCCTTTGTATTGTACCATCCTGGGGCTAAATAACAATGCCCAGACAATGTACATGACCTTACATTGCTGATGTTTGGCGGGATATTAGGGAAGCAAAGCCGAAATAAGCAACTTAGGCCTGAAGGTTGAATCCCGGGACTCCCAATAATGAACAGTTGGCGGGAGATTCTAAGAAACGCTTTCCAGGGCTGGGAAGGTGGCTCAGTGGTAGAGCGCTTGTGTTGCATGCTAGAGGCCCTGGGTTCGATTCCTCAGCACAACATAAGCAAAAAGAAAAAAGCCACAAGTGGCGCTGTGGCTCAAGTGGTAGAGCGCTATCCTTGAGCTGAAGAGCTGAGAGACAGCGACCAGGCCCAGAGTTCAGGCCCCATGACCGGACCCCCCAAAAAAAATTAAAAGAAATTAAAATTAAAAAAAGAAACGCTTTCGAATAGGCATCTGTACAAATAGAATATTGTAAAAATAACAATTACATTAGTAGTGTACGAGTATATTATAAAATTATTCACAACAATTTTACTACATGGACTAATTTTCAATTAATACTTTATTATGCATTTAATCATGATACTTAAAAAAGGAAGGAATAATTTAATTGGTAATATTTGGTAGAAATATCAAATATGCAATTTCATAATTTACAGACATCTCTTGGTAAATATATCTACATCTATCTATCTATCTAGCTAGCTAGCTATGTATCTATCTATCTATCTGTCTGTCTATGTAACAATCTACACATTTATCTGTTTATACACTTGTCACTACTGGGGCTCAGTGGTAGAGTGCTCGCCTAGTAAGTACATAGCCCTTGGTTCGATTCCTCACTACCATGTGCATAGAAAAATCCAGAAGTTTTGCTGTAGCTAAAACATTCGAGGACTAGCTTTGAGCATAAATGCTTAGGGACTATGTCTAGACCCTTACTCAAGACCGAGGACTGGCACCAAAACAAAAAAAAAAAAGGAAAAGAGAATGTTCTTACTGCAACTATATAAGGATAGGGCTGCAAATACCTCATCACAGAGCAAGCTGGGAGTCTAGTACTGAAACTTGCCATCTAACCTGAATTAGCCAGAGGTAAACCGCTGCAACCCAGTTCCATGTACTAGATTCTGCTGGCTTGCTCATCATGTCATCCAAGATACTCGGGGGCTGAGATCTGACACTGGTGGGTTTAAAACCCAGCCCTGGCAGGAAGTCTGTAAAACACTGAGCTGTGGCTTAAAGTGTTAGAGTTCTAGTCTGATCAAAAGACCTTAGGACAGTACCTCCAACATTTCAGTGCAATCCCCGTGGCTGACTCCCCCCGCAAAAAAAAATTTCACCCATCTAAAATTTAAATTTGGACTATATGTGGCGTGCTTCTGAAAGAATGGTGATACTGATGAAAGCACCCTAATTCTTTTTTGTTTTTAGTTTAATTTTATTTTATTTGTGAACATACTGTACAGAGGGGTTACAATTACATGGGCAGGATAATGCGTACATTTCTTACCAAGCATTGCAGGCTCCTCCTTTGTTTACCATTCACATCCCTTCCCAGCCTCCCACCCCCCCCCAATCCCAATCCTTCTCCTTCCCCCCCCCCCCCCCCCCCCCCGCCCGGACCAAGATGGTAAAGCTCGTTTTGGACATGACAACTTGTACTTCTCATTGTTGCAACAGGTCAACCTGTATCCTTAAACAACTGGTTTTTCCCCATATCCTCCACAAGTTATACTGACATCAAATATAGAGAAAGCAGGGGTTATACTGTGGGGGAGGGACATGCAAATCAACAAAGAAATAATCTTATAAATGCGTTAGAAACACATGCATGAAAGAAAAAAACATTAAGATACATATCTAAGGGTTCATTTTCCTGACATCACATTATCTGACCTTTTCCGCTTGACTCAGACATATACTAGATATTGCAAATAAGAGAAACCATGGTAACTATGTTTCTTTGGGCCTGGCTTACTTCACTTAATATAATTTTTTCCAAGTTTTTCCATTTCTTAACAAATGGGGCAAAGTCATTCTTTCTGATGGAGGCATAGAATTCCATTGTGTATATATAACACATTTTCTTGATCCATTCATCTACTGAGGGGCATCTGGGTTGGTTCCAGATCTTAGCTATGGTAAATAAGGCTGCAATAAACATAGTTGTGCTGGTAGCTTTAGTGTGGTCTTGTTTGTAAACATTTGGGTAAATGCCCAAAAGTGGGATTGCTGGGTCATAGGGGAGTTCTATGTGAAGTCTTTTGAGGATCCTCCATACTGCTTTCCAAAGTGGTTGAACAAGTTTACATTCCCACCAACAATGAAGTAAGGTTCCTTTCTGTCCACATCCCCTCCAGCATCTGTTGTTGTTAGAGTTCTTGATTTTTGCCGTTCTAACTGGAGTGAGGTGATATCTCAATGTTGTTTTGATTTGCATTTCTTTTATGACTAGGGATGTTGAACATTTCTTCATGTGTCTATTGGCCATCCTTCTTTCTTCTTCAGAGAAATTTCTCTTTAAGTCTTTCGCCCACTTATTTATTGGGCAGTTGTTTCTTTGAGGATTTGTTGTTGGGTGGTTTAATTTTTTGAGTTCCAAGTATATTTTAGATATGAGACCCTTGTCTGTTGTATGGCTAGTAAAGATCTTCTCCCAATCCGTGGGCTTTATATTGATCTTGCTAGCTATGTCATTTGCCCTGCAGAAGCTCTGCAACTTTACGCAATCACATTTGTCGAACCTTTCTTTGATTTGTTGTGTTTCTGGGTCTCTATTCAGAAAATTTCGGCCTGAGTCAAGGAGACCTAGGGTTTCTCCTATTCCATCCTGTAATTTTTTCAAAGTGTCTGCTTTGAGTTCAAGGTCTTTGATCCATTTGGAGTTGATTCTGGTGCAGGGTGAAATATAAGGATCTATCTTTAGTTTTCTACATGTAGTTAACCAATTTTGCCAGCACCATTTACTGAAGAGGCTGTCTTTCTACCATTCTATTGTTTTAGCTCCCTTATCGAAGATTAGATGGCTATAGGTCTGTAGGTTCATTTCTGGGTTTTCAATTCTATTCCATTGGTCCTGAGGTCTGTTCTTATGCCAATACCAAGCTGTTTTGATTACTATGGCTTTATAGTAGAGTTTGAAATTTGGTATTGATATTCCTCCAGCAGTGTTCTTTCCGTTGAGGAGTGTTTTTGCTATTTGGGGTCTTTTATTATTCCATATGAATTTTTGGATTGCCTCTTCTATTTCCTTGAAGAATGAGGTTGGAATTTTGATAGGTATTGCATTGAATTTGTAGATAGCCTTGGGAAGTATTGCCATTTTCACGATGTTAATCTGTCCAATCCGGTAGGATGGGAGGTTTTGCCATTTTTTAAGTTCTGTGTTGATTTCCTTTTTCAAGATTTTAAAGTTTTCACCATAGAGGTCCTTCACTTCTTTGGTTAAGTTAATTCCTCGGTATTTTTTTTTGTGGGGCTATTACAAATGGAGTTGCTTTCCTAATTTCAGCCACACTTTTCTCATTGTTGGCATACAGAAAAGCCATTGATTTTGGGGGGTTAATTTTATAACCTGCTACTTTGTCGAAGTTTTGAATCAGCTTGAGAAATTTGGGAGTGGAGTATATGGGATACTTTAAATACAAGGTCATGTCATCTGCAAAGAGGGAGAGTTTTATTTCTTCTTTCCTTATTTGGATCCCCTTTATGTCTGCATCTTGTCTTATTGCTGTAGCTAGGCATTCTAATACTAGATTGAAGAGAAGTGGAGGGAGTGGGCATCCTTGTCTTGTTCCCGAGTTAAGAGGAAATGGCTTTTGTTTTTCACCATTGAGTATAATGCTGGCTGTAGGTTTGTCAAATACAGCCTTTATTGTATTGAGGAATGATCCGTGGATTCCTAATTTTTCCAAAACCTTCATCATAAAGGGGTGTTGGATCTTGTCGAATGCTTTTTCTGCATCTATTGAGATAACCATGTGGTTATTATTCTTGCTCCTGTTGATGTGATGAATAATATTAATTGATTTGCGTATATTGAACAGCTTTGCATCCCTGAAATGAATCCTGTTGGATCGTGGTGTATGATTTTTTGGATGAATTGTTGAAGTCGGTTGGCCAAAATTTTGTTGAGAAGTTTTGCATCAATATTCATCAACGAAATGGGTCTATAGTTCTCTTTCTTTGATAAGTCCCTGCCTGGTTTTGGGATGAGGGTTATGATGGCTTCATAGAATGTGTTCGGTAGTGAGCTTTCTCTTTCAATTTAATTGAAGAGTTGGAGGAGTATTGGTGTGAGCTCTGCTTTGAAGGCCTTGTAGAATTCCGCTGTAAAACCATCTGGTCCTGGACTTTTCTTAGCTGGGAGGTCTCTTATTGCTGTTTCTATTTCAATGCTTGATATGGGCCTGTTAAGATAGTTTAACTCATCGTGGTTTAGTTTTGGCATGTCAATATTTGCTAGGAAAAGGTCCATTTCTGTCAAGTTCTCAAACTTATTAGCATAAAGTTTTCAGAAGTATTCCCTTATAATGTTCTGAATCTTGGTTGTTTCCGTGGTGATGTTTCCCTTCTCATCTCTGAGTTTATTAATTTGGGTGTGTTTTCTTCTTTTTCTGATAAGATTTGCTAAGGGTCTGTCAATTTTGTTAAGTTTTTCGAAGAACCAACTCTTTGTTTTGTTGATTCTTTCTATAGTTTTTTTGGATTCTAATTCATTTAATTCTGATTTAATTTTAATTATTTCTTTCCGTCTACTGGATTGAGGTTTATCTTGTTGCTCTTTTTCAAGGAAGTTTAGATGTGTCATTAAATTGTTAGTTTCAGATCTCTCCAATTTGTTGATGTAGGAGCTCAGAGCTATAAACTTGCCTCTGAGTACTGCCTTTGCTGTGTCCCAGAGGAGCTGGTAATTTGTGTGTTCATTTTTGTTGAATAGCATGAACATTTGAATTTCCTTTCTAATCTCTTCCATGACCCACTCATGATTCAACAGTGAGTTGTTCAGCCTCCATGTGATACCGGACTTTCTTTGGTGGCTTTTGGTGTTGTGTTCTAATATTATTCCCTTGTGGTCAGAGAGAATGCAAGGTATAATTCAATGTTTCTGAATTTAGACAAGTTTGCATTGTGGCCTAAAATGTGGTCTATTTTAGAAAACGTTCCATGTGCTGCTGAGAAAAATGTGTATTCTGATGCTGCTGGGTGAAATGTTCGGTTGATGTCTGTTAAGTCTAGTTGATCTATGCAGCTGTTTAGATCTGCGGTTTCTCTGTTGAGTTTTTGCCGAGTTGATCTATCTAGTGGGGAGAGTGGTGTGTTAAAATCCCCAACAATTAATGTCTTTGGATCTATATGGGATTTGAGGGAAAGTAGTGTTTCTTTGATAAATTTGGGTGCTCCATTGTTTGGCGAATAGATATTTAGAATTGTAATATCCTCCTGAAGGAGAGATCCTTTAATTAGTATGTAGCGACCTTCTTTATCTCTTCTCACGAATTTTATTTTGAAGTCTATTTTATCTGATATTAGGATTGCAACTCCTGCCTGTTTATGGGGGCCATTTGCTTGGTAGATTTTGTTCCAGCCTTTAACATTGAAAATGTGTTTGTTTTTACGGGCAAGATGTGACTCCTGCAGGCAGCAGATATAAGGGTCTTTTTTTTTAATCCAACTAGACAGTCTATGTCGCTTAATTGGAGAGTTCAGTCCGTTAACGTTAAGAGATAGGACTGAGAGGTATTTGAGAGTTCCTGCCATGTTATCCACCTTCTTGGGGGCTGCGAAAACTGGGTTCTTCCTATGGTTCTTGGATTCTCAGTTTGGGTGCAGTTTCTTGGCCTTTATTGTGGGCTTGTTGGTTTTCTATATGTAGGACATCTTTAAGAATCTTTTGTAGGGCTGGGCACCCTAATTCTAATGACATTATGTGGGTTACAGCTATCTGATGAGTCTTTCATGAGTTGTGAGCTGAGTCCTTCATGGGGTGCAATTTTTCATTTTTTCATTTGGTTCTTGTAAGAACTACACAAGTAAGATGATTGTGCAGATGAGAAACTTGTGGCTCAGATATGTCCTCATGTCAAGGCCAAAATTATGTATGTACCTAACTCTAGTGAGTTGTCTCCTGCAGACAATTGTTTTGGTTTATGTTTCTTGATCATGAACCTTGAACTCAGGGCCTAGCCACTGACACTTACCAGTGGGGATCATGGGTAGCGCCCTACCATGTGGAGCCAAGGACTCCCTTGCAGCAGAATGTTACAGTCTAGTCATGTAGTAGCTGAGGTCTGTCATCCGGCCTACTCAGGAAACTGAGATCTGACGATCTGGGTTCAAAACTATCCCAGACACAAAAGGTCCCATGAGACTATTATCTCCTATTCACCACTTAGAAACTTGCAGTGGATGCTAGTCGCTGTGGACTCGTGCCTGTCATCCTAGGTACTCAGGATGCTGAGAGCTGAGGATCACGGTCCAAACCAGCCTGGGCAGGAAATTCCTTGAGATGTTTCTCTCCAGTGACCCACCAAAAACCTGAAGGTGTGCTGTTGCACAAGTGGTAGAGCGATTGGCTTTCGCTAAATAGCTCAAGGATAACACCCAGGCCTAGATTTATATTCCTCCAATTTCCAACAAAAGAAAGAAACCTGAAATAGAGTGCTGGGAATGTGTCTTAGGAGTGCAGTTCTTTGCATGTGTGAATCCCTGGGTTTGATTCCTTAGTACTACATCACTACAAAAAACCGTGAAGTGGTTGTGTGCCTCAAGTGGTAGAGTGCTATCCTTGTACAGGAGAAACTCAGGTACAGTGTTCAGGTCCTGAGTTGAAGCTCCAGGACAAGTATATGAACGCACATACATGCACACAAACATACACACACAGATACCTGAAGTAAAGCTGTGACACCAAATGATAAAGAACTGAGCTTCTGCAATGAGCTCATAGTCAGTACCCAGGTACTGTGTTCAACCCTGAAACACAGCAATCCAGGGCCCAACTAGGAGAGGTCAAAATTTCAAAATCTGAAGAGTTTCACCAGCCCTAGATGACAGGAAGCATAGTGATATTACACATGTGCTTTGATTTAGCAAGCTTCTGAAAACGCAGGGAGGATCATTGCCAATAATGAATCATTTCACTAGTTTCAGCTCTCTAGTTGTCTGCCAGAAGGACCTTTGAATTAATTGTAGCAGGTTATTTCAACACTGGAACATAGTCTAACAAAGACAGGATAATTGCAGGGTACTTGGCCATGGGAGGTGCACAAATGAAGTCTTCCTGTCACAACAGTGTTCTCGGCAGAGAGATAGGTTGAGGTACATAGAGGCCTTTTTCTCCTGGCCTTCAGAGCCCACCCACACTCCTCACTAATTGGCCTAGAAGGAGTTTTTTTAAATCACTCAGCTGTACAGGAGTGAGGCCTGTTCCAACAACGAGGAAGACTTCTTCCAGCAGTCCCTGATGTGGAGAAAACCTCAGGCTACAATGGGAACAGTGAAAGGAGCCCTGGAAGATGCACTGTCTTGAAAATTCTCTCTGTTCTATGAAATCATTCTATTCAAAGTAAATTTCCTAGCTGGATATCTTTCATCATAGGAACTCCAGACCTTCACCAATAGAAATACATGCATACATACAGGGGGTGACATGTTGTTACTGGCTTTTTTTTATTGGAAGGTCCAGGGGTTTTACTATGAGCCTAGGCAATGTTCCTGAGCTCCATTTGCTCAAGAGTAGTGCTTTGCCCTTGAGTCATAGCCGCATTCATGGGAATTTTTTATTCCTGTAATCCCTCAGAAATAAGAGTGTGGTGGGATTTCCTGTCCTGGCTGAATTCAAACTGGCATTCTCTGCCTCTCAGACTCCTGAAGAGCTAGGATTACAGGTAGGATTCACTGACACTTGGCTTTCTTTTCTTCTCATTCTTTTCTTTCATCCTGACAATCTGAAATCTTCACAGTGTCATTCCAATGGTTTGCATTTTGAAGTAAAATACCCAGGCCTGGAGTTGAAGTGCCTGGACTGCCACCTACAAATGGAGGGAGATCTTGAGAAATCATTCCTATCCATGGGAATGCCTAATGGAATGTTATAAAAGTAACAATTAAATTTGCAGTTAGTTCATGATTCTCTTATAGAATGCCACACAAAAAGTATTGTCTTCCATTCTAGCACCATGGTATGATTCTCCCAATTAAGGAATACTGACTACTTTTACATTAATGCTTTAATAAGTATTCAACCATGATACTTCATTTCATTCAAAGGAGGCATAATTTAATAACTAATAATCCATAATATATATAATTTAATATCCTCACATTCTCTCTCATATACATAGCAAACTACACATCTATCTATCTATCTATCTATCTATCTATCTATCTATCTATCTATCTATCTATCTATCCGTCACTACTATTGCTTGATCACAGATCCTCAGAAGTGGCTGGCAGTTCAGTTTGCCAAAGGCTTTTGTTTTACAACTGGCCCATTCATGATTTGTGCATTGTGGGCTGTAAGTTCAAATCCCAGCATGGCCAAAAGTTTATATGTGGAGTCAGAAGACAATTTTGACCCATTATTTTCCTTCTCTGTGAAAGTCCTGGGTCTCTGTATGCTGTGGCTTAAAGTGTTAGAGTTCTAGTCTGATCAAAAGACCTTAGGACAGTACCCCCAACATTTCAGTGCAATCCCAGTGGCTGACTCCCTCCCAAAAAAATCTCACCCCTCTAAAATTTAAATTTGGACTGTATGTGACGTGTTTCTGAAAGAATGGTGATACTGATGAAAGCACCCTAATTCTAATGACATTATGTGGGTTACAGCTATGTGATGAGTCTTTCATGAGTTGTGGGCTGAGTCCTTCATGGGGTGCAATTTTTCATTTTTTCATCTGGTTCTTGTAAGAACTACACAAGTAAGATGATTGTGCAGATGAGAAACTTGTGGCTCAGATATGTCCTCATGTCATGGCCAAAATTATGTATGTACCTAACTCTAGTGAGTTGTCTCCTGCAGACAATTGTTTTGGTTTATGTTTCTTGATCATGAACCTTGAATTCAGGGCCTAGCCACTGACTCTTACCAGTGGGGATCATGGGTAGCGCCCAAACTCCTAGCCAGGACCTTAACTTTTTTGAGACGGCAGGCACGGGGCTTGAACTCAGGTCACCACAACTCTGCCTCAGCCTTGATTACCCTAGGCTGGGGTGCAGCTTTTACACCTACAGATGATCCAGGGATCCTACGACCCGAGTTCTACTCCCAGCTCTGGCAAAAAAATAAACCAACCAAGATGGAGAAGGAAAAACCAGGAAGTTTTAGACAACAGTTTTACCTTTGTTTCCTTTGCACGGTGACCATCCTGGCTCTCAAAGCCTCGGTTTGAAAATTGTACATGTCCTTGCATGGCTGAAGGCTGGTGGGCTGTCAGTGAAGCCTGAGCCCAACCAAGACACTTAGGCCCTCAGTTTGATCCTGGGACTTTCACCTACTCGTTCCTATCTATAAGAACAATGATACAATCTTTGTAATGTACCAATTCAATTGAACTACTAATTAGCTAGTCATTGTAGTATAAGATTGTACACAATAAATATAGGTCATTGATTAATTTAATTAATACTTTATTAAGTCTCCTACCGTGATTAATTAATGGAGGCATAATTTTAGACCAAATAATTCATAGTAATAGAATATATAAAAATAAGATATAGGTCATCAATCTTTGTATAGAGTTATACACTAGAATCTACATAAATGTCTGTCTCTCTATATAACTTTATTTATAGATTCATATACATATGTAAATACACACACACATGCTTCAATCTACACATCTATCTGTTTATATATTGGCCACTCCTAGGGCTTCAACTCAGGTCCTCAAATTTGCTCAACATCTTCACTTGCGTCAGACTGGTAGGCTAACATTGACCCATTCATGAAGTGGGCCTTCTAGGCCCAGAGTTCAAATCACAGAACTGCCAAAAACTTAATCCTGGTGGAAGAAGGCAAGTGTTCCACTTGTTTTCCTTATCAGTGAATGTCCTGGGTCTCAGGAATGATGTATAATACATAGGCAAATCTATGTTCTGTGGAATAGGATGTAAAAAATATTATACATGTAATCATTCTCTCTAAAATATAAAGTGAATGAATAAAAAACAAAATAAAATGAATAACCACACTAACTGAAATATGCAGTAAATATGTGTATGTAGGTATAAACCATGTATTTAAAATGTGTACAAATATTATTTTTGCGAGTGCTAGGAACAGGCCTGTCTTTCTTATCTTACAGGACTGTGAGCTTTCCCTTCCCCCACAGTACTGCAGATTTACCCAGACCCTGAGTTCAAATCCCAGGCCCGGCAGAAAAAATGGTGAGAATACAACTCCAAGTAGCCTAATAATTGCTAAATATTTTTAATGTATATATGTACGTATGCATGTATGTATTACGTATTTTTATTTTGCCAAGCACAGGGCTTGATCTCAGGGCATGGCAACTCTTCTCAGCTTTGATCACTCTAGCCTGGGTTGCAGCCACTGAACCCACAGCCGAACCTAGGTTCCTGGGCCTCAAAGGCTGACAGGAAAAATAAATAAATGAAAAGACACAGAAAAAGAAACCCAGTAACTTGCAGATGGCTGCTGGTTTTACATTTGTTTTCTTTTCAAGGTGACCATCCTGGGTCTAAATGACAGGGCTGAAAAGTGTTGGTAACCTGGCATTGCTGAATGCTGTCGTTCTTCCAGAGAAGCCATGGGCCAACATGATAACATAGGCCCTGTGTTTGAAGCTGGGTCCTGACCCCTACCAATGAAGGGAGATCCAAAGATTCTCGTTCCTATTCATAGGAATAACGATAGAAAGTTATGAATGTCAAGGTTTTATTACTTGTTCCTGAATGATACTAGCATAAAATTACAGAGTGATTTTAGGAGGCCGATGGATTTTAATGAATATTTTTAACACATTAAAAGAATACTATTAATTACATGGACACAACAGTTTCGGGACAGTGGTGGATATAATTAATAATTCATTAAGGATGAAAACAGTAATATTAATTACATGGAGGCATAATAAATACCCAAGAATTGGTAGGAATGTAGCCTATATAACTAAACAATATATAGACATCTCTGGTACTCTATAAAGATCTATATTTATTTGTGTACTACCATCTGCATGTCCATCTGTTCTTGTTTTGTCAACCCCTGGGGCTAAATCTCAGGTGCTGGGAACTGCTTGTCGGCTACATATGCCCCAGGCTGGCGTACTGACACTCACCCATTCATGAATTGGGCCTTGTAGGCTGTGAGTTCAGATGCCAGCACTAACAAAAATTGACTCATGCAGTAGGATACAGGGTGACACATGTTTTCTTTTTCTGTGAAAGTCCTGGGTGTCAGGTGTGAAGTTTCATACATAGGCAATTCTATATCCTATGTAATAAATGTAGTAAATATTCCATGTGTTATAGCAGTCAATAAAATAAATGGTAAATGAATAAAAAAATAAAATGAACAACTACTCTAGCACAATTTGGAGTCAACATACAGGGCTCAATCTCAGGGAATGGCCACTGCCAGGCAGCTGAATTGGCTAGGGGCTGCTGTGCTGGCAGTCACCCATTCATGAACTGAGCCTTCTTTGCCCTGATTTTAGATCCCAGCACTCCCAAAAATGTAATCTTGGAGTGAGAAGCTGAGCACGACACATGTTTTCCTTTTCTTTGAAAGTGCTCAGTGTCAGGTAGGATGTATAATTTGGATGCAAATCTATATGCTATGTAATAGGATGTAATAAGGTAGAAAACATCATAGGTAGAAGAGTTACCACTACAGTAAATAATAAACAGATTGAATTAGTAGTGAATCATTCTAGGATAACATTACATGCAATAAGTGTAGGATGTGCACTAAGTTTAATTAATATTTTATTAAGCATTAACAAAATAAAAATTACAAGGAGACATAATTAAACAACTAATAATTGGGAGTAACACATGATGCATAATTTAATAATATATAGACATTGTTCTCATTCTATGAAATATCGAATTATATGTATGGATATACGTATATATATGATAAACAGTTATGGGATATTGAGTAATTATTAATTAATGCTTTATTAATTGTTAACTGGGACACATCATTAAATGGAGACATAATTTAATACCTAAGTATTGGTAGCAATATTATCTATAATTCAATATTATGCAGAAATCTCTTTTTGTGTATATAATATTTATATACAGCAGTCTCTGTCTATTTATACCTCGTTCACTCCTGAGGCTCGGTGGTTGAGTGCTTTCATAGTAAGCACGAAGCCCTGGGTTCGATTCCTCAGTGCCACAAAACAGAAAACTCAGAAGTTCTGCTGTCTTTCAATCGAGTGCTAGCCTTGAGCACAAACATTTAGGGACAGTGTCTAAGCTCTTACTCAAGCCCCAGGTATGATGCCAAAAAAGTTAGGATATTCTATAGAAGGACAGAACTTCAAATACCTCATTACAGAGCAAGCTAGGAGTCTGGTGCTGACAGCTGCCACCTAACCTGACTTAGTCACATGTAAACTGCTGCAACACTGCTCCACGGGTTACCCATACCATCCTGGCTTATGCCCGTTATCCTAGCTTCTCAGGGGCTTTAAAACCCAGTCCTGGCAGGAAGTCTGAGAGACACCTCAAAATGTGGCTCCAAGTGGTAGAGCTTTGAGTTCAAGCCCCATGGCTAACACCCCCTCCCCAGAAAAACACCCCACTAAACCATTAAATCTGAACTTTTATGGTTTGTAAATTTTCCTCAAAGAATGGTGATACTGATGAAAGCACCCTAATTCTAATGACAGCTTGTGGAATGGAGCTATGTGCTGAGTCCTCCATTAGGTGCTCCATTCCGAGTCCTGCACAGGGTGCTATGTGCTGAGTCTTTCACAGGATGCAGTGTGCTGGGTGCTGAATCTTTCACAAGATGTTGTGTGCTGAGTGGTGCAAAGAGTGCCATGTGCTGTGTCCTTAACCGGGTGCATTCTTACATCTTGTCTATGTAAGAGCTCCACAACTTAGATGATTATACAGACAAGAATATTGAGGCTCAGATAGGCCCCCATGTCAGGGACAAAATTATGTATTACTGAAGACTCCTGAGTTGTCTACAGCAGACAATGGTTTGGTATGGTTTTTTCTTGGTCATGAACCTTAAACTCGGGGCTGAGGCACTGACCCTTATCACTTGGGCTCATGGCTAGCACTCCACCACGTGGAGCCATGGACCCCCTTGCAGCAGAGGCTATGGCCAAGGGGTCAGTAGCTGAAGTCTGTCATCCTGCCTTCTCGGGAAGCTGAGTTCTAAAGATCTGGGTTCCAAACTATCTCAGACACAAAAGGTACTATGAGACTATTATCTCCAATTCACTACTAAGAACCTGAAGGGGAAGCTGGGTGCTTGAGCTCATGTTGGTTATCCTACCTACTCAGGAGGATGAGATCTGAGGATCATGGTTCAAAGCTAGCCTAGGCAGGAAAGTCCTTGAGAAACTTAGCACCAATGAACTACAAGAAAACCGGAACTAGCTCTGTGGCTCAAGTGGTAGAGCACAAGACTTGAGCTGAAGGGGTCAGGGACAGCACCCACACCAATACTTCAACTCCTTCAAATGACAACAACAATAAAAAAGACAGAAATAAACTAACAAAGCTGAAATAGAGGGCTGGGAATGTGCCTTAGTGGTAGAATACTTTGCATATATAAAATCGTGGGCTTCATTTCTCAAGACCATATGACTAGGACAAAGCCTGAAGTGGCTCTGTGGCTCAAGTGGGAGAGGGATATCATTGTACAAGAGAAACTAGGTATAGTCCTCAGGTCCTGAGTTCAAGCTTCAGGACTCATGTATATGTGTGCACGCACACACCCACCCCCCCCCACACACACCGTGGTGTACACACAAACACACCCACACATACACTCACAGACTAGAAGAGATGTTGTTACACAAAATGGGAAAGCACTGGGCTTCTGCCCTGAGCTCATGCTGAGCACCCAGGCCCTATGTTCAACCCCAAAACCTGGCCACCCAGGGACCAGCTAGGAGAAGTCAAAGGTTTCAAAACCTGATGAGCTTCACCAGATCTAGATGACAGGAAGCTTTGTGATATCCAACATGTGCTTGGATTTCCCAAGCTTCCGGAAACATAGGAAAGGCATCATAGGCCCAACATTGCTTGCAATGAATCATTTCATTATGTTCAGTGCCTTAGTTGTCTGCCTGAATGACTCCTGAATTATATTGAGCAATGTAACTGAACAACAGAATATAGTCTCACAAAGGCAGGATAAGTGCACAGAACTTGGCCTGCCATGAGAGGTGGCATAAATGAAGGTCTCCTGTTAAAACAGAGCACTGGGGAGAGAGATAGCTAAGGGTACAAAGAGGCCTTTTTTTCCTGACCTTCAGAGCCCACTCACACTCATCCTCACTAACTGGCCCAGATGGAGTTGTTTGTTACCCAGCTGTACAGGAGTGAGGACTTTTGTGTGCCTGTCCAGACATTGAGAGAGACTTCCTCCAGCAGGCCTGTGATGCAGAGAAACCCTCAGGTTACACTGTGAACAGTGAGGGGAGCCCAGGAACATGCACTATCTTGAAAGAAGTCTCTCTGTTATGAACTCATTGTACTGAATACAAATTTCCTAGGTTGGTGCCATTCAGTATAGCTACTCGGGAATTTCACCTATAAGAATACAATACATAGACAAAGACATGGAAGTACAGGCTCTTTTTGAGGGGGCTGGTCCTGGGATGGAAATATGATCCTATGCATGGTCCCTGGGCTCCTTTTGCTCAAGGGTACTGCATTAAGCTTGAGTCACAGCACCATTTCTGGGTATTTCTGTGATCTCTTAGAAATAACTGTGTCATGGACTTTCCTATACTGGCTGGATTCACTAATTTTCTCTACATCTCAGCCTCCTGAGGAACTGGGATCACAGACAGCAGCCACTGGCACCTTAATTCTTCTCTTCTTCATTTTTTAATCTTGACAATCTGACTTCTTAACAGGGTCATTCCCAAGGTTTTAATTTATAAGTAAACTATCCAATGTTATTTATAGCTGCTTTCCCTTAGAAGGATTTTCTCTCCTCATCTTCCCCTCTGGTCACAAGTTTGAGGCCAAAAGTGAGAAATGAGTGTCACAGGATTTGGGAGCAAATATCCACAGTACATGCCAGTTCTGTCACTTAGCATTGAGCTGCTGTGACTTTACTGTCACAGGATATGAGGACTGAAATCTGGAGCGATCCTCATAGAGTCTGCATTGCTCCTTTTGCCTATAAAATGATCTAATAATTATAAGTGTTTTGTGTCTCCAACGTTAAGTGTCTAGAACACACTAGTAGCATCTTCATGTGAAGGGTTGAAGTTTTGAAGCAGTGACCACTTGTTGCTTGTTTCTATCAGAGCAACACGTGGTGGTAATCCAAACACCTGGTTGTTTGTGTGCCTTTATAAACCCTGCAAAACTTTAGCTCAGGGTTGTCCTCCTAGGCTCCGCTGTGTTGGAGTGTAGGATGAGACCCGAGCTGCAGCCCATTTAAATAAAACCTTAAAACAGCTGCGAAGTCTGACTCTCGATGGTCTTCTTGACGTGGATCCTGCGACCTGAGTATAACATATTAGTGAGGGCTTGTCCGGGATCCCCCCAAAGATCCCCGAGATCTCAGACTCCAAAGGTAATACAGAGCTGTCTTTGTTAATTTGTCTTGTCCTGTCATTTGTCTGTTTTACTTTCATTTTCCTTTGTGAGGATGGCCACTCCGATTCTTAAAGGGTTGTTGAGGCAGATGCGCTTGCACCACAACCCTGGAGGAACTGGGAGATGTCCAAGATCCTCTTGTGGGGCGGGGGTCCTTGGAACCCCGGTGTGGGGTGGGGGGCAGTCCTTGGAACACTGCCGTGTGAATTGTGGGGTGGGGGTCGGTTCAGTGTTGGGCCGGAACTGACCAAGAGGGCCTCCTAACAGAGGCCCAACTTGCCCACTGTGGCTCTGCTCTTTCTGCTGTGTGGCCTGGGTGTGGAACCCCACCGTGACTGTAGTCAGTGGACCAATTTGGGAGATCTCCACTTTGTAAGCTCTTTTTTGTAACTGTCAGGCCTGCGTGTGTTTTGTTTGTACTGTTTATTGTATTTTGGACTGTACGTCTGACGGGACTGGAAACCATAGGCACCACTCCATCTAGCCTCCTAGACTTACACAAAGTAACTGAGACAGAAGGAAAGAAAAGGTACCCCCCGGTTTTTCAGGGAGATAACTTGGAAGAAGAAATGTTTCCTCCCCCATACTGTCCTTCCTAGGTTCCTTTTGCAGAACCTGAGAATGGTCAAGAGGAGGAGGGAACTATAAAACACTCGGCAACTGCCCTTAAAGTTTCTGAGGGGCCAGTCACTCCATGACAAAGTGGGATCAACCCCCCTTCTAATGCAGCTGTTTTTCCCATACGCACCATAGGTCCTGTGGATGCAGATGGTCAACAGCAACTCTAATATTGGCCATTTTCTACCATTGATCTACACAATTGGCACACCCAAAATGCCCCCTTTTCTGAGAAACACCAGGATTTAATTTGTTTGCTTGAAATTATTCTCTTTACTCATCAGCCCACTTGGGATGATTTTAGTCAGCTTTTACAGGTCCTTTTTACCACCAAAGAGAGAGACTATATCCAAGAGGCAGCCAGGAAACATATCCCTGGCCCCACAGCAGCACCTATCATGGATCCTGCCCTGATCACTGCCTATTTTCCTGAGATCCAACCAACAATTGAGACAACAATACAGTTGAAAGTAGGGAGCGACAACTCGTCTATCGCCAGGCTCTGTTGGCATGTCTCAAGGTGGCGGTTTGCCAACCTACTAATATGGCCAAAGTTTATAATGTTAGACAAGGAGGAAGTGAAAGTCTGGCAGCATATCTTGAGTGGCTCATGGAAGCTTTTAGTCAATATACCCGTATGATCTTGAGACCCAGGAGTCGGCTCAGATGATTATGTTTGCCTATATAAATCAAGCTGCACCAGACATAAAGTGAAAGTTGCAGGCTCTAGACAGACTTAGTGAAAAGTCTATTAGGGATCTAGTAGCTGCAGCGGAAAGGGTTTACAATAAGAGAGAGAGAGTAGCAAAGACAGGAATGGAAGGACAAAGAACATGAAATTGAGTGTGAAAAGAGCGACCAGGCCAAAGAAAAGAGGCTAGACTGGTTGGACTTGCCACTATCGCATGCTGAGCATACCTGGTTCACAGATGGCAGCAGTTTCATTTGAGAGGGAAAAAGGTACGCCGGTCCAGCAATCACCACGGACAATGACATAGTGTGGGCAGAAGCACTCTCCCAGGGAACATCTGCACAAAGAGAAGAACTAGTGACACTAACAAAAGCCCTACAGATGGGAAAAGGGAAGAGACTAAACATTTACATGGACAGTCGGTATGCTTTTGCAACTGTGCATGTCCATGGAGCCATTTACCAAGAGAGGGGGCTGTTGACAGCTGAGGCAAAGGCTATTATAAACAAAAAAGAAATTTTAAGCCTCATCCAGGCCTTATGGGAACCAGCAAATATTGCCATTGTGCACTTTCCTGGCCATCAAAAGGTAACTGATTCAATAACCAAAGGAAATAACTTGGCCGATCAGGCAGCTAAGGAGGTGGACCTCCAGCCCAGGGCCACACGTTTTGCCTCCTGAGCCTCAGTACTCCCAAGAAGACTTGGAGTGGATAAAGAAAATTTCCATGGCCTATAAACCCCCAAACAGAGAAAGAGATAAAGACTGGTGGAAAACTGGTGAGGGGAAACTTATCTTGCCACAAAGATTGGGCAAGAGGTTTCTTATGAGAATCCATCGGGTCTCTCACATGGGAACCCGAAGAATGGAGAACTTGCTCCTACTCTCAGAAGTAAAAATCAGGCAAGGAAATCAACTCATTGAGGACATTGTTAAAAAATTTTAAAGCCTATCAGCTCACCAATGCCCCTAATCAACTGGTTACAACAGGAGCTCATCTCCATGGAGATAGGCCAGGTGTGTATTGGGAAGTAGACTTCACAGAAATTAAAACTGGAAAATTTGGATATAAATATTTGCTAGTTTTTGTAGACACCTTTTCAGGATGGGTTAAAGCCTACCCAACAAAGCATGAGACTGTGAACGTCATATCTAAGAAGATCCTGGAAGAAATCCTACCCAGGGATGGCTTCTTATCCACCACTGGGTAGGACAATGGACCAGCCTTCAAATCAAAAGTAAGTCAGGGAATAGCCGCGGCACTGGAGATGGATTGCAAATTGCACTGTGCTTATAGACCCCAGAGTTCAGGGAAGGTAGAAAGAATGAATCGGACTCTAAAAGAGACCTTAACTAAATTGGCCTTGGAGACTGGCCCAGACTAGGTATCGCTGTTTCCTTTTGCCCTGTTTCGAGTAAGAAATTCACCCTATCAGCTTGGTTTTACTCCTTTTGAAATAATGTATGGACACCCTCCACCCATTATCCCTAGCCTTCAGACTGAATTGCTTGCTGATTTGGATGATATTGAATTTCTGTGTAAGCTTGACTATGTACAGATGGTGCATAAGAGGATGTGGACCCAGCTTAGAGCATTATATGATTCTGCCTCTATTCCTACCCCCCCCCATTTGTTTAAACCAGGGGACTGGGTGTTTGTTGGAAGACACAACCTGTTATTTTTGGAACCACGGTGGAAGGGACCTTACATGGTGCTACTGGCTACACCTACTGCCCTTAAGGTGGATGGCATTGCTGCTTGGATCCACTATTCCCATACCAGACCAGCTGACCCCTTTGCCCTGCACAACCGTGGGGAAACATGGGAAGTCTTCAAGCATCCTACCCAACCACTCTGCATACAACTCAAGAAAAGAAAAATGAGCTGATTATTATTGGTATTGTTGTTTAATAGTATGGCTAAGGTCAGTTAGGGACCATAGCCGTTCAAGATCAAGAGCTGTTGGAGTTTAGTTTGAGGCTAGAGCCACAAGACCATAAGTCAAGGGGGGGAATGAAGGGTTAAAGTTTTGAGGCAGTGACCATTTATTGCTTGTATCTAGCAGAGCAACACGTTGTGGTAATCCAAACACCCGGTTGGTTGTGTGCCTTTATAAACCCTGCAAATCTTTACCTTGGGGCTCTCCTCATAGGTGCTGCTGTGTTGGAGTGTAGGATGAGACCCGAGCTGCAGCCCGTTTAAATAAAACCTTAAAACAGCTGTAAAGTCTGACACTCGGTGGTCTTTTTGGTGGAGGTCCTGCGACTGGGGTATAACAATGTTTCCATTTTTCTTTAGTACTCCTCGAGATTTAGACTAAGGGTTTGTGTGGAGTGGCTCCTCAGTGAATTCCTGAGGAAACCATTTGAAGCCTTCTCAGGAGAACGCCATTCAAGCCAGCAGAGCAGGAGAGTCTCTGAGACTATTTTCTCCAATAAACCACCAGAGAACCAGAAGTGAAGCAATGGCCCAGAGGGTAGAGCTCCAGCTTTGAGAGAGAAAACTGAGTAGGAGATACAATCCAGACCAGGCAGGAAAGCCTGGGAATTGCTTAGGTCCAATTAACTACCAGCTGGGGGGAAGTGGAGCTGTGGTGGTGGTAGAGACTCAGCCTTGAGCAAAACAGCTCAGGAACACATCGGGCCCTGAGTTTAAGCCCTGAGATGGCCACAAAAAAATTCAAAAAGAGAAGGCCAAGTTTATGTATCAGTGCCCTACCTACTTATGTGTGTATATATATTACCTCCCATAGTGCAAAATCTGCTTTTATTTTCTGGTTTATTTTTCAGATATGCTAGTTTTACATACTGCATCATTCTCTTCATTTCAGGCACATTGCTTTTCTCTTTCTGGGTTCTAGGCCTGTGTCTTTATATGATGCACACTGAAGCTCATAGCAGCCTTTATTTACATTTTATTATGAGGGCAATCCAGGAACAATCACAAATCTGGCAGGGGAAGAGATCAGGTTTCTTAGAAGTAACCGGTATTCAGAAAATTAAACTTGAGAACATAAAATGGTAGCATACTTATGTAAAAACTACCATTAAGAAAAAAATGAAGGAGCTGGGAATATGAATTAATGAGAGAGTGCTTGCCTAGCATGCAAGAAGCCCTGGGTTCGATTCCTCAGGCACCTGTACATGGACAAAGCCAGAATATGTGCTGTGGCTCAAGTAGCAGAGTGCTAGAGACAATGCCCAGGCCTTGAATTCAACCCAACAACTGGCAAAGAGATAGCTACCTAGGTAGGATGGTAGGTAAATAGATAGAAAGAAATAAAGAGAAAGAGAGAGGGAGAGAGAGAGAAAGAAAGAAAGAAAGAAAGAAAGAAAGAAAGAAAGAAAGAAAGAAAGAAAGAAAGAAAGAAAGAAAGAAAGAAAGAAAGAAAGAAAGAAGGAAGGAAGAAAGGAAAGAAGGAAGGAAGGAAGGAAGGAAGGAAGGAAGGAAGGAAGGAAGGAAGGAAGGAAGGAAGGAAGGAAGGAAGGAAGGAAGGAAAAAAGTTGATAGATGAATCTGTTTTTGACATCAGAAGGAAAGAAGGGAACATTCCCAGTCATGAGGCTTTCTGCAGTGTGCCAGGACACCATCATCACCTTCACACAAACGCAGAGCAGGATGACTGTCTCTGTCCCACTTCTCAGGCATCCAAGAGCCCCAGAGTCAAGAGGGCAGAGCCAGGTTCTAACTCAGGTGCTTGGAGACAGAAGAGAAATGGCCCTGCCCCTCCTTGGACTGGGGATTTGCATTAATGATGTAGAGAATGAAGTAAGGAGAATGGACTGGCAGAGATAGAAGGGCCTTCAAACTTGACAAACTGAGAGTCAAAAACCCACTCCCTAAGACCAGAGAGCAGGGTTTTTTTACTCTATTCCTCCCCTCTCCAGCACTAAACTGGCTCTCTATTGGTAACCTAAAGATAGCCTGAGGCTCCCTTCACATGAGGAAGGAAGGTTAATTAGTCATTGTTTGAAGAGAATGAGAAAAGCCTGACCTTGTTGTAACTCTAACAAATGTTTCAGGTTGCCCCCATTGCTGGCTGTGCCTGGAATGAATGAAGTGGTTTTGCAGCTCACTTCCGTGATGAATGTGTATATTCTGCCTCCTAAGCCTGCAGGCCTAGTTCTCTGCACCTAGCCTGGCTTTTGAAACTGTTTTCTGTCCTTCAAATACAGTGTTACACTGGAGTTCTTCCTGCTAACAGAGCTAGGGCTTGGATCCTGAGAACTTCATTTGAACCTTGATTGGGTCAATAATATTTCTTTCCTTCTTCTGTAGCTCAAGAACTCCAAGAACATTTAGAGTGCAAGTAACTTCTCATCACCAAGGGAAACAGGAATTTCTTAAGCATCTGACCTTTCGGAACAGGAAGTCAGAATGTTCTAGACTTCCCTGCCTTGGCTGGTTTCACCCTATGAGAGACCTCAGCCTCCTGAGCTAGGGTGATGGGCGTGAGGTATTGGTTCTCTGCTAGGGTCAGAACTGTAATGACATTGACAATACAAGTCAACTGCTTATCACAAAGTGCTTGGGGAGCATATTAAGACTTTCAACAATGTGCCTTTCAGAACCCTGTAGGACACAAGTTTATAATGCTAGAGTCTGAGAGGCTGGGCTTATGGATGTGCTACACTTGAACCTTGAGGTCTGACTCCAATTCTGGTGTACATCAGCATTCATTTTCCTAAAAATATTTTCATAAGTAGCAAATAGGAAAATTATTTTGATTATCCCTCAATCTTTTTCCAGTTGTGTGTCTCAAACTGAAGCCTGGGCACTGTCCCTGAGCGCTTCAGGTCAAGGCAAACACTCTACCACTTGACCCACAGTGCCACATGGGGTTTTTTGATGGTTGATTGGAGGTAAGAGTCTAACAGGATTTCCTTCCCTAGGCTGTCTTCAAACTGTGATCTTCAGATCTCAGCCTCCTGAGAAAGTAGGTTTCCAGAGCCACTGGAATCTGGAGTATTGTTTTTGCCAGACCTGGAGCTTGAAATTAGGGCCTGGATACTGTCTTTGAGCTTCTTTTTCTCAAGGCTAGCACTCTATCACTTGAGCCACACCACAGCTTCTGGCTATTTCTGAGTATGTAGCACTGAGGATTCAAACCCTGGCATTCATGCATGCTGAGCAAGCTCTCTACCACTAAGCCACATTTCCAGACCCAACCTTACGATTTTATCCCTCAACTTGCCTATCCACAAGAAAAGGCTTCTGAGTATAAATCATCTAAACAAATCCGTATAGGAAGTTTTTCAAAGATAAATAAGACAAAACTCATACTGAGGACAGACACTAACCATATGATGACTTGACAAATGCCTCCATTTAATTAAGTATTATATTTCAAAACTTAATAAAGAATTAATGAAAATTAGTCAATGTACTGAATTATTGTGTATAATTTTATAATAGATATTCACAACATAATAAATATTATGTGTATAATCATACTAAATACAATAAATAAAATGAGTAAAATAAAAATTAAATACAAAATTAATAATAATCATAATATGAAATAAACATACATATTTACCTATATATCTTATATTACACATGTACACAAATATTTTTTCTATTGCAGGGTCTTAATTCAGGCCCTGGGAACTCTAGCTTGAAAATCTTTTCCTCAAGGACAGGGATCTTAGCCTTCACCCAAGGTGCAAAAGAGTTACATGGACAGTGAGCTCAAATCCCAGCAATTGCATAAATACTAGCCCCAGTTCCAAGACAGTGACTTAATAATTGTAACAGAAACAGTTATGTTTATTCAGTTCCATACTGAACACTGAAAAAAAATCAGTGTAGAATTTTGTACAGCTATTCAGACATCCATCCCTTAACCCCAAAGTACTTCTTGAGCACTACACAATTTTTTGTACGTTTTTTTATTTTAAAAATGTTGTACAGATGGGTCACAGGTACATGAGCAAAGTAATGAGTACATTTCCTATTGAGCATTGTTGCCTCCTCGTTTGTTTTTCCCTTACCATCCCTTCCCTCCCATCTTCACAACTAACTTCCCTGCTGAGGTCAGTGATTTATTTATTTTTGGCTTGGCATGGGGTTTGAACTCAAATATTGGCAACTCTGCGCCTTCTGTCACATTGCTACAGATTCATCAAGACTCTGAGTTCAAATCCCAGGCTATTAAAGAAAACTGGCAGAAATTCCAAACCAAGGAGCTTTATTATTTCAATTTAGTTAGTTAATTAATTAATGAATTAATTAGTTAATTAATTTTGCCAACCATGGGGCTTGAACTCAGGTCATGGTAACTCTGACTCAGCTTTACTCTCCCTAGGCTGGGGTGCAGCCTCGGGACCCAAAGCTGATCCTGGGACCCTAGGCCCAGAGGGCTTGCAGGAAGGAAAAAAAGCAGAACAGCACAAAATGTGGGGAGCTGTAGAGGGCTCAGGGTTTTACAATATTTTTCTTTACCTGGTGACCATCCTGGGTCTGAATGACATGGTTTCAAAGTGGACCTGGCCTGCCATTGCTGATGGCTGACAGGCTATCAGGGAAGCCATAAGCCAACATGTCAACATAGGCCCTCAGTTCAAATCCTAATCCTTACATTTACCAATGGCAGGAGATCACAAAAGACTCGTTCCTATGCATAAGAATACTGATTGAAAGAGTAGTTCATGCATTTGTCTACTCTAAGATTGGATGCAATAATCCTAGGATGCTGATTGACCTTAATTAATAGTTTATTAAGCATGAAAAGAATAATATTGTTTCAATGGAGACATAATAAATACCTAAGAGTTGGTAGGAACGTAGTAGATGTCATTCAGTCATAGATAGACAGCTCTGGAACTCTTTAACAATATATATTTATTTGTATAGCACCTCTGCCTAGCCATGTATTGCTGTTTTGGCCAAACTTGGGGCTTGATCTCAGTGCCTGGGAACCACCTGACAGCTTCATTGGCTAGAGGCTTCTGTACTCACACTCACCCAATCATGAATTGGGCCTGCTAGTCCCTGAGTTCATATCCCAGCACTGCCAAAAATTTAATCTTTGAGTAAGAAGCCGAGTATGACACGTTTTTCTTTTCTGGGAGAGTCCAGGGTGTCAGGCATGATAGAGAACACATCTACAAATCTAGATGGTATGTGATATGATGTAAAAATTGTAATAAATGGATAAATGGTATAGGTGTCATCAAAGACAATAAATTCTAAATAAATGGATAAAAAAGAAATAAAATGAATAACAACACTAAACGTGATATGGACTGAACATCTGTATGGAAGTATAAATCTTACCACACCAAACACAGTATCTACTGAGCATCTGTAAGGAAGTATAAATCCTATCTTTAAAATGTATATAAGGAGTATGATTTCCATGCCTGAGGCTTGAATTCAGCCCACCCCCATGAGAAAGCAATGGCAGGAAATCCTGAGAAACTGGTTTCTGGACCAGGAAAAGTCATGGAATGTGATCAATCTCATCGAATGAGTAGTTCATGCATGACGTGACTAGGAAATGATAGGCAAGACTCATGGGGTATCACTTATTTGTAAAGCAGTGTTGATTAAGCGTGACAATAATCATCACAGTCATGAAATGAAGACATCTGGAAAGATCCAAGAATCAGTAGACACATGGTAGATTGGATTCCATCACAGGTTATCGTCTCTCCTACTCTATACAAATGTGTACTCATTTGCATACTACCTTCAACTTATGAATGGATGACTACTGTGTACCCTCCCCCACCCCCACCTGGGGGTCCATCTCAGGTCCTGGGAACGGCCTTACTCCTTAGTAGCTCACAGGCTGGTGTGCTCACATGGACCCATTCGTCAATTGGGTCTGCTGGTCCCCAAGTCCAGATCCCAGCAGTACCAAAAGATTCATCCTGATGTCAGAAGCCAATTGTTGCACCTGTGTTCCTTTCCTGTGCAACTCCTGGGTCTCAGCTAGGATGAAGAATACATGGGCCACCCTGTGGCCATGGAAATAGGTTGTTATCATGTGAGGGAAGTTATACCTCTCATCATATACTGAAGAAAATACACAATACATCAATGAATAGCATACAAAATAGAATAACTACACTAAATGCACAATGCAGTCCACACACGGATTTGAATATACATCCCATGTTTAAATGATGCATTCAGGACAATTGTGGCCTCCCTGGTGCTCGATCTCTGTTCCTGGGACCCGACCAGCTCCTTAGTGGCTCACAGTCTGGTGTGATCATGTGGACCCATTGGGCAGTTGGGCCTCTTAGGCCCAAAGTTCAAATACCAGCACTGCCAAAATTTACCCTGTTGTGAGAAGCCAGTCATTGCACCAGTTTTCCTGTGCTGTGCAAGTCCGGGGTCACAGCTAGGATGGAGAATGCACAGGCAACTCTATATTCATGGGATTAAGTTGTTATCAAGGACACCACAGTTATAGCTGTCATCCTATACTCAAGAAAATGCACAATACATCAATGAATAAGACACAAAATAAAGAGAATGACTCACCAAATCAAGATGCTGCCCATCCATGTATGGAAATATAGATCCTCTGTTTAAATGATGAATTTATGACCATATTGGCCCCCACCAGGGCTTCATCTCAGGTCCTGGGAATGGCCTACCTCCTTAGTGCCTCACAGGCTGGTGTGTTCACCATGACCCATTCACCAATTGGGCCTGCTAGGGCTTGAGTTCAAATCCCAGCACTGCCAAAAGATTCACCTTGATTTGAGAAGCCAATTGATCCACCTGTTTTCCTGTCCTGTGAAAATCCTGGGTCTCAGTGAGGATGGAGAATTCTATATAGACAACTCTATAGCCATTCGAATAGGTTGTTATCCATGTCAGCATAGTTATATCTAGCACCATACTCAATAAAATACACAATACATCCATGAATAAGACACAAAATAAAAAGAATAACTACACTGAATGCAAGATGCATATCAAACTTGTAGGTAAAGAGAGATCCTATTTTTTAAAAAAGGCGGGCTTTTTATTTTGTCCAGTACTGGGGCTTCAAATCAGGCCCTTGACGAGGCCTGACATTCTAGTCTTCAAGGATGGTGAGATTTCCCTTGCCCCAAAGTGCAACAGAGCTACCCAGACCTCAGTTCAAATCGCAGCACTGACAAAAGATTCATTCTGTTGTCAGAAGCCAGTCGTTGAACATGTTTTCCTCTCCTGTGAAAGAACCTGGCTTTCACTAGGATGTAGAATCCATAGGCAACCATATAACTATGGGAACAGATTGTCATCCATGTCAGCACAGTATACCTGTCACCGTACTCAGTAAAATACACAATAACTTCATGAATTAGACACAAATTAAGGAGAAGTGCACAGAATGCAAGGTGCTGTCCACACACGTATGTAAATATAGATCCTATATTTGAATTACGAATTTATGACTAGCTGGACCTCCCTGGGACTCGATGTCAGTTCCTAGGAATGGCCTATCTCCTTCGTTGCTCACAGGCTGGTGTCCTCACCTTGACCATTTCCCCAATTGGGCCTGATAGAGTGTGAGTTCAAATCCCAACACTGCCAAAAGATGAATCCTGATGTGAGAAGCTTATCGATTCACCTGTTTTCCTGTCCTGTGAAAGTCCTGGGTCTCAGCTTGGATGGAGAATGCATAGGAAACCCTATAGCCAGGGCAATAGGTTGTCTTCCATGTAAGCACTGTTATATCTGTTACATTATTCAGTAAAATACACAACACTTACATAAGACAGAAAATAAGGAGAAAAGTACTCCAAAGGCAAGATACTGTCCACACATATATGTAAATATAGATCCTACGTTTAAATTATTAATTTATGACTATCATGGCCCACCCGGGCGATCCATGTCAGTTGCTGAGAATGGCCTAACTCCTTTGTCACTCACAGGCTGGTGTGGTCACCTTGAACTATTCACCAATTGGTCCTGCTAGGCCCTGAGTTCAGATCCCAGCACTACCAACAACTGGATCATGCAGTAAGAAGCCAAGTGTGAAACTTTTTTCCTTTTCTCTGTGAGTCCTGGGTGTCTGGCATGACGGAGAACATGTCTACAAATTTAGATTCCATGTGATAGGATGTCATCAATGTAATAAAGGGAATGGGTGTCATCATAGTAAAATTAACGGTAAATAAATGAATAAAACAAAAAGTACAAGGAACAACCACACCAAACGTGTATGGACTGAACAACCATAGGTAAGTACAAATCCTGTATTTACAATGTATATAAATGGTATGTTTTTCAAGGCAGGGGCTTGAATTTTGGCCTAGATTACAGGCCTGACTTTCTTATCTTCAAGTACGGTGAGCTTCTGCTTCTTCCACAGTGCTGTAGATTCACCAATACTCTGAGTTCAAATCCAAAGCCTGGCAGAATAAACGGGATGAATTGCAAGCCAGGGAGCTAATCCCTTTTAATTATTTTTTGCTCAGCAGGGGGCTTGAACTCAGGTTGTGGTAACTCTGCCTCAGCTTTGACACCCTATGATGGGGTGCAGCCACTGGACCCACAGTAGATCCTGGGATCCTAGATCCCCAGGCCTTGTGTGGCAAAATTGTACAGAAAAAATGCAGCGAGATGGCCTTTTTATGTTTCCTTCTTTTGCACGGTGACCCTCCTGGGTCTGAATGACACTGTTGCAAAGGGTACTTCATCTTTCATTGCTGAAGGTTGTCAGACTATTGAGGAAGTCATAGGTCCACATTGCAGTGTAGGCCCTGATTTCGAATCCCAGTCATGACACCAATCAATGGCAGGAGATACTAAGAGACTCGTTCTCATCCATGGGAATAACAAGGTAATATTATCAATGTCACAGTTGAATGAGTTGATGGTGAATGACGCTCCTATCAAATTAGACAGCATCATTTCAGAAGACTGATTTTATTTAATATTTATGAAACATTACATACAGAATGCAATAATTTCAGGATATTGATTGATTTACTTAATAGTTTGTTAACCATGAAAACAATAAGATTAATTACATGGAGGCATTATAAATACCCAAGAATTGGTAGGAATGTAGTCTATATAACTGAATAATGTATAGACATCTCTGGCACTCTATAAAGATATACATTTACTACCATCTGTATGTCAATCTGTTCTTATTTTGTCAACCGCTGGGGCTCGGTCTCAGGTACTCGGGACTGTCTGTCAGCTCAATTTGCCACAGGATGGCAGGCTGACACTCACCCATTCATGAATTGGGCCTTGAAGGCTGTGAGTTCAGATGCCAGCACTCCCAAAAAATGAATCGTGTAATAAGAAGCTGATGGTGACACATGTTTTCCTTTTCTGTGAAAGTCCTGGGTGTCAGGAAGGACGTGCAATACATATGCAAACCTATATCCTATGTAATCAATGTGATCACTGTTCTATGTGTCATAATAGTCAATAAAATGAGTAGTCAGTACATCAATAAAACAAAAAATAAAATAACTACACTGAATGCAATATGGAATCAACATATGTATAAAAATATAAATCATATATTTAAAATGTAAACAAATAGTATGTTTTCTAGTGGTGGGCATCGATTTCAGGCCTAAGAAACAGACTTGAATTTCTTGAATTCAAGGAGGCAAGCTTCCCCTTCCCACACAGTGCAACAGCAGGGTTACCTAGACCATGAGTTCAAATCCCAGTCCTGGCAGAAAAAAAATGGCATCTCTATGCTATGTGATGCCCAATTCGTAGGTATTTCATTTGGCCTCCATTTAATGAAGGTGATTGTTTAAATGCTTCATAAAGTATTAATTAATATCGACCAGTGTCCTATAATGTAATTGTATATAATTTTATCCTCAAATCATTCAAGTACTGCCCATTTAATCATGACATACATCACATTCCTTTGGTAATCATATGAATAGGAATGAGTTTCATAGGATCTCCTGCCATTTGTTGGTGGCAGGAACAGGATTCAAGCTGTGGGCTCCAGCTCCTACCACTTAAACCTGAGGATAGGGAACTCACAGGTCTGTCCAAGAACATCAGCAAAACCAGGCATCAGTGGCTCTCAGCAGTCCTCCTTAAAACTTACAAGGCTGTGAAAGGAGGATCATGGTCAAAGTCATCCTAGGCAGGAAAGTCTTTGAGACTCCTGTCCAACTTGAGCCAACAAAGACAGAAGTAAAGCCGTGTGGTTCCAGTGTTAGAGAGCTAGCCTTGATCAAAAACAACTCACAGATTGTGCCCAGATCCTGGGTTCAAGGTCTGGGAACAAACAGACATACACAACAATCTGTGCAGCCATCTGGCTAAAGTGGGTCACTCTCTTGTCCCCAACTGTATTTGACAGAGTTCCCTGGGAAAGGGGTTGCCTTCATTTTGACTCCACCCATTCTGCCTGCATCAGAAGATTCCAGCCACACCTCTATTGTTTCATGGTTCTTTCTGACCAATGGGATACAAGAATGGTGGCCACGCCCACATTCCTTGCTGCCCAGTAGCACCTTGATTCGCTCTGTTTGTTGACACCACTACCTCCCCTCCGACCCGGACAGCGCCTCCCCTGTGCCCCACAGTCTGGCCCACGCCCTGCCACAAATGTGCCCCAGGGGTTAGGGTAGGGGTTGACCCAAGGATGCCACCCCCATTCCCAGCGGCCAGTGTCCAGGATACAGGGATATGCAGGTTGGGTTAGGAGTGGGCGCCAAAGATCCCTTGCCTGGAGCAGTGGGAGCCACACAGCAGCACATCTGCGCCCTTCCACTCCCTGGTGGGAACCCAGTGGCTTTAGTCAGAGGTGGGGAGCAGCATGTCTACACCTGCCTTCTGGGTTTTTTTTCCTTTTTTTCTGGGTATGGGAGGTGTTGGATGCAGAAGATAGACACCCTTGCTGTGTGAGCCCTTGTCTTCTGTGCTCAGTCAAACTTTCACCTGAAGACAGGAGAGAGAGAGAGACAGAGAGAGACAGAGACAGAGACAGAGACAGAGACAGAGAGACAGAGAGAGATAATCTTTTTCCTTGTACAGCCTGACTGTGCTCAGGTGAGTGATCAGTTGGCAAATTGCAGGTGCTGCATGGAGGAGTCTTCTGTTACCTGTCTGGATGTGTGTGTGTGTGTGTGTGTGTGTGTGTGTGTGTGTGTGTGTGTGTGTGTGTGTAGAAGTGGGTTGTAACAAGGAGGCTGAATGCTTTGGTAACTTCTACCTGCTATCTTTGGGGCATGTATAGACTTCACAGCTGAGGTCTGGGGGCCTGGAAGGGTGAGAGGCTTGAAGGGGACACAGCACAGTTAAATTACAAGAACAAGGGATCTGTGTGCAATGGAGCTGTGTACTCCCTTGGGCCTGGTTGGTGGCAGTGGGAGCTTGGGAGGACCTGGGAGTGTGGCCTGCAGGGGATAGCTTACCAGGAGGACAGAGAGCATGGCCAACTCTTAGTAAGGATATGAGTTCTGCTAGTATGGAGCACAACAGCATAGGTCAGACTCTGGGTCTTCTCATCATAATGTCTGATGGGCGAGGCCAACACTATTTTAAATCTTGAGCTGTGATCTTCAGATCACAGCCTCCTGAGTACCTAGTATTATAGGCATGAGCCTCTGGCACTGGGATTCTGGTTCTTTTTGGTATATTATGGTTTGACCTCAAGGCTTTAGGCTTGCCAGTCAGGTCTTCTACCATGCGAGTCAAGCTTTTCTGAGATGGAGAATATATATATGCTCATTCTGGGCTGGATCATGGTCTGCCTATCTGTGACAGGCCTGAGCCACTAGGCCCGTTCTTCTGTAGTTGGGATGGTAGATATGTAGCGACATGCTCCGTCATTGGTTTAGATGGATTATCCCAAACACAGTCCATGGCAGCCGATTCTTGACCGGAGGTGAATCTCTGGGTTAGGCCTCAACCATTGGACTTCAATCTCCTCATGGGACAGTTGTGAGGAAACAAGGGATTGATACAGAGGGATCTCTGGAGCAGGGACAGGCACAGATGGAGGGGCCATCTGATACTGTTCTTGGCAATTCTTTGAGCATATGATAGGAAGATACCCGGAAAGATCTCAGATGGTGTGTGTTATTAACGTTGCAACAGTAATGGGATTATGAAACAAAACATGGCTCTCTTTCTTTATTACTCTATCCCCATGAGTAACGGGATCCTTCACTTTGTTCAGTTTTGAAGCTGGGGAAACTGAGGCACAGAGAAGCCGGGTGACCTACTAATGACTCCCAGCTGACAGGAAGCTCGGCCTGACTTCTCTGTCATGTCCCTAGGACAATGGGTGCTATTCAGTCCACTTCTTGTGGTGGGAAGTCCACTTCTATTCATTCATGTGGCTTGAACTTTCCACCTGGGGCAGCTCCCTGAGCTCCTCAGCTCAAAGCTACCACTCTACCACTTGAGTCACAGCACCACTTCCAGTTTTTTGGTGGTTCTTTGGAGATAAGTGTCTCACAGTTGTTCCTGCCCGGGCTGGCTATAAACCACAATCTTCATATCTCAGCCTTCATTGTACTTAGGATTACAGGCATGAGTCACCGGGACCTGGCTTAAGTGTAATTCTGACCTTCTTTCTTTCACTTTCTCTCTCAGGAACTGATTCAATGGGTGCTGGAGGAGGTGGCCCAGCATCCCCATGTGGATGGAACCAAGGTGGTCCTCTCATTCTGGAGGTAACCTGTGGGTCAGGAGCTGTCTCACTCAGTCTGTTGTACCAGCTCCATGAGGTAAGTCCCTCTGTGCCCTGGCTACACTGTGACAGTTATCCATTGTCCATCTAGCCTTACTGGACTCAGTACTGTGTTCAATGCTCTTTTCTAGCAAAAATTCCTGGCTAAAATTATGATACAGAGTTATAGAATGAAAATGTAATGCCATCTTAAGAAAGTCATTTAGGGTTCTGGGAATGTGGCTTCATGGTATGGTGATTGCCTAGCATGCATGAAACCCTGGGTTCAATTCCTCAGTACCACATAAATTGAAAAGGAAACACTGGAAGTGGTCCTGTGCCTCAAGTGGTGGAGGGTTAGCCTTGAGGAAAAAAAACGCTGAAGAATAATTCCCAAGCACCGAATTTCAGCCCCAGGACTGCCAAAACAACAGCAACAACAACAATGAACATTTAGTTAGTAAATGCGAAATAAAGAACCCATACTTGGAATATATAATTGCTCCTTCCATACTGATACCTGACAATAGTTCCTAATACATGTACTTTACCTATGTTAGGATACTGTGTTGAAAAAATGTTTTGTTCATTAGGTCACGGCAATTAATGCTAAGAATGTGCTTAGATGTCAGGTGAAGATTAATTCTGGAAATTCAAATATTCCAGGCTTTTGAGTGGGGTCACTGCTAATCACAATGAGAAGGATAGTGTAAGTGAGATTCAGAAACTATTTTGGCCAGTCATCTTACAAAAAAGGCAGAGGCTAATTAACAGTTGTGACAGAAGAGAAGGAATAACTCCAGATGGAAAGAATAAATGATAGTAACTAAGGTATAGCAGAAACCATTCTAGGGAACCACTTTTGCTTATTAAAGAACTAGTATCAACTATGCTTATTCCTCATTGCCTTTAGCATTCAAAATCTCCTAGGCTAGTTCTTAATCTCTGTGTGATGAATGTATCTCCTTCTATGCTGATCTTTCATACCTGATCTCCTTTGCTTTCTAAAAATCTGTCTTGCTGTATTTATCTATGAATATTCCTAATACTAAATACACCTACAAAGATGAAAGAGGATGCTAATGTAAGAGTCCCATAGCTCATGAGTCATTAATGTAACAAAATGGAAAAAGAGGACATATTTATTGCTACCTTAATTATTCTGAAAAGCTGCAATGTCACATCCTATGGTTCATATTTCCATTCTTTGTCTACATAGTGACATTAAGTGCACACAAATGCAAATATGAGCGGGGTGCTGGTGGCTCATGCCTGTAATCCTAGCTACTCAGGAGGTTGAGTCCAGAGGATTGTGGTTCAAAGCCAGCCTGGTCAGGAAAGTCCATGAAACACTTATCTTCAATTAACCCCAGAAACCCGGAAGTTGTGCTGTAGCTAAAGTGGTAGAGTGCTCAAGTTGTGCTGAAGAGCTGAGAGACAGTGCCCAGGATCAAGGTTCAATCCCCACAACCAACAAAAAACTGCAAATATAGGTTTAAGTTTCCCCCAAAGGAATGATGAAGTCAATAGTAATCTTCCCAAATGATTTAGTAGTGCACCTACTTTTGCTGAGTTATTTGTTATGGCTTCTTTGCTAAACATATTCTCTTCTTTAAAAATTGTCAAATGTTAGCTTTATAATAAACTTCATCTAATATTTCTTGGTTCAAAAGAGAAGTCCATAGAGTTGACATCACTTAGCATTCTTACTGTCTTAGTTCAAAGCTAACCCAGGCAAGAGAGTCTGTCAAACACTTATCTGTAATTAAACACCAAAAAAGCCAGAAGTGGAGTTTTGGCTCAAGCAGTGGAGTACTAGGTTTGGGCCAGGTAGGAAAGAAAGACAACTGTTCAGGGACAGGGGCCAGTCTCTAAGTTCAAGCCCCAGAACCAACACAAACTAAACAAACAAGCAAACAAAACAAACCCTGGGTATTTCTTTGGGACTCTCCTTAAAATAGTGGTGGTCCGAGAAGAGGTTGCTTTTGCTGATCATACTCACTGGATCCTGCTTTTTTGGAATTCTTATTGCTATGGAAAACTCAAGACAGACTAAAGGAATTGAAAACTGATTCCTGCAACAGGAGAATCATCTCAGGAGTGAAACATCCATCCATAAGACACTTTAAAACCTCCATATCTTTGCTTCTTTGCAGTAGAACACTTTTAAAACAAAGTTACTTCCTTTTGTTCTATGCCTGCCTTCAAATGGCATATTGTTTCCTTTTGCAATACTCTCAACCAGAAGTTTACAGACAAGTTTTATATGAGTAAAGGACACACTCAAAAAAGTCAGGGACAGAGTTTCCTTCCAGCCTTGGATTCTTTTCTTGTACAGTACAAAGGAAAGCAATAGTTAACTTGAACTTTGTCATTTCTCTATGTTCAATTCCTCTCCTGGGATAACTTTCCACATCCAGTAACAGTTACTTCCACTTACTTCCAGTAACAATTTATGGTGCTGCTCCAGAAAAAAATGAATGTTTTCTGGCTTCATTGAAATAGCACAAAGACACTTTTGGACATGAGGTAACACATGTTTCAGAGACAATTATTAAAGTCAAATGCAATTTAAATTGCTTATAAATACATTATCCATGAGAATATTTTGTTCAAACTTCTCATGTGCTCTGGAAATTAAGGTGAATTTTAAATGGTAAGAAGGTTCTCAGATCATTTTTTGGGAGTCTATATGCTGTGCATTAATTTCCCAACTGTACATGAGTTAACAGTAAGAGAAACAATAGCAATTATAGGAGAAAAAGTAGTTCTGTGTTTATGTATAAGTGTTCAATACAATATACAAGACTCTACAAATAAAAAATTGAAACAATAAAGCCAAGTCCTGTATGTAGATTTATGGGAGTGATATAGAGAAAGCATTACTCTTAAGTGGAACATGAAGCATGAGGCCACTCCCTTTCTAAATCACGCTTGCTAATCATGTAAATGTGCAAAAAGGAGAATGGAAGAATGATTCTGTTTCCAATGCAAGTCACATATGGGAGAATAGACTTAACTGGAAAAAAGACTCTATCTTGAGGGAACAGGAATTATACTAGCAATGAACCTGGTGGCTAAGATCATATTTCTTTTTCTTTCCTTTTCTTATATTCCTTTTTATTGTTGTTGTTTTTCATGGCACTTGAAATATGGGACAGGGCGCTGTCCTTCTGAAACGCAGCTCAAGGCTAGTGCTCTTCCACTTGAGCTACAGTGTCACTTCCAGTTTTCTGGTAATTATTGGAGAAAAGAGTCTCCAGGACTTTCATACCCGTGCTGGCTTTCAACCCCAATCCTCAGATCTCACAACAACTTGTTTTATGATCACATTTCTAACAGTGTACACTCAGGATATGTAATGTATATGTTCATCTATCTTTATATGAATTCTTGAGTTAAAAATCTGGGCTACAGTTAGACTTTACACTCACAAAAGTGTTTTAAGTTTAAAAGTTGATACTCCTGGAAAAATAAAACCTAAGAATGTAAAGGAGTCTGGGAAGTTCAATTTGCATCTAGCTTGGACAGTATAGGCTTTGAGACACTACCTATAATTAACCAGCCAAAGCTGGGATACCAGTCACGAGCAAGATTGCTGAATTACAGCTTTAGGTTTTTGCATACATACATACATACAAACATACCCGTACACACAGAGGCACTTATAGGTGCACACAAAAATACACAAATGAAACAACTCTCAGAATATGTAGAAAAGTTAGAAAACAATAGAAAATAGGACCTGAGTAAAACTAGAATCAAGTGATAACTTTTAATATTAGAAATCCTTCAAGTGAACTTTCCCCCAGAAGTTGAGAATATTACATAGGTAGGGACCAGAGATAGTAAGAGAGTCAAGCAAGCATTCTTAACGGGATAGGATACATGGTGGAATGAATCAGGGAAGCCTGCAGGTGCATCTGAAAATGTTCCTATCCTGTGTCAAATTTTAAAACACCTTTGAAAATAGTACATAAACAGTCTGAGCAGACAGTCTAGTGGATAAAATCATGGGAGAAGTTCAGAAATTCTAGTCTGTTTCTAGATTAAATAAAAAAAACTATGGCAGGGCAATGGGATACAAGCCTGGAATTCTAGCACTCAGACAAGAGATTAGAGAGTGGAATTACATAACGATACCTTCCCTGGACCAGGTAGAATAATTTGTCTCAGTAAAACAAACCAAACAACAAGAAAGGAATACACCTTTGGAAGTTTGGCCTAATTTTGTCATTATGTTTTGAGAAGTCAAGTTTCCTATTGAATGCACCTCATACATATCCTCACTTGTGTTTTAAATGCCCTCATCATTACAGAACATTCGTAGATGCAAAATAGCTCATGATTCCCATCCCTCATTCTGTTGGATTCCAAATAAATGTTGAAGGATTACAAAAGCTTAAGTCTAGAGAAATAGCAAAGTTCGTCTAATGTAGGGCTTTGTAAACCTTGTTAAATTAGAATTTAGATTTAAAATATATTTTTTGGGTTTGTTTGTAATTTCAGATTCTATAGGATACTACAAAATTCTTTTAAAGTAGAGGGATTAATTGAAAAATTCACAAATAATTCTGGCATTCTATTTGCCTAGATATTCTTTCATGACAGTTATAATTAGAACATAGTTAATAGATAATTTGCAGAGTTCATGTATACCATGTTAATATGAATAATCTAGACAGAGTTGCCAAAAATGGATGACATTAATTCATACATTTAGAAAAACCAATTTTTAAAGGTTTGGTTTAATATGGTATGAAGAGAGTAATTGTGTGACATCTTCTTTCTTCTACCTATATGTACCGCAGGAAGCCATTTCCTTATTTACGTGCCTCTGTATACATGGAGAAAAATGCTAGGTTTGGGATTTGTTTTCAATTTTGTTTTTTTTTTTTTTTTTGGTTCATCCTAGAACTTGAACTCTTGGCATGGACAGGGTCTCTGATCCTGTTTATGCTCAAGACTCTTGCCCTACCACTTCAACCTCAGTGCCACTTGAGTCTGGCTTTTGCGGAGAAGTTTTTTGGAGATAAGATTCTAAGAAACCTTCCTGCCTGGGAAGGCTTTAAATCATAATTTTCCTATCTTAGCATACTGAATATCTATGATAGTTAAAAAAGTCTAAATATAAATAATATTTGCAAGTGTTCTGATCTCAAGAATACCTGTGGAGGAAAAATGATGCAGCTCAGTTTATTGTGGTGTTCTTTTCAGAGCAAGGAGGGTGTCACATTAGCAGAGGTGTAGTATTTTTTCAAAATAGAGATAAGGTATTCATGATGTGAATTAAGGAATTTTAAGGTGTCCCTTACAAGTTGGAAACTGTTGGGCTAGGATGACTTTATGGCATAAATCTTGGGATTGATGGTCATAGACATAATATCTTACCCTTATAAATAATTGCTTACTCTTGAAGAATTAGTTATTACACATGCTTCACAGTTTTACCCTCTACAAGAATATGGCTATTTTTCTGTTTACTTCTCAATCTGTAACACCCCATTGGAAACTGCATCTATTGCAGAATTACATAACATGCAAACAGGTACTGTTTTGAATCTCTTAGGAATGTTGAGAATTTAAAAATGAGTAGTTGTTAGTCATAGGAATTTTGAAGAACATATATATTCTGTCCTCTTAAAAACTTACTTACTTTTAAAATTATGGGTTTCCATAGTATTAAACTGGGTCCAGTCCTGGGGCCTGAACTCTGGGCCTGGGCGCTGTCCCTCAGCTCTTCAGCTCAAGGCTAGCGTTCTACCACTTGAGCCATAGCACCACTTCCGGTTTTTTTATTTTTGCTTATGTGGTGCTGAGAAATCGAACCCAGGGCCTCAAGAATGCAAGGCAAGCGCTCTACCACTGAGCCATCTTCCCAGACCCTGTTTTCTGTTTTAGAATGAGAAAGTACTAAATTTATTCTGTTTTGAAAAATTTGGCAAGTATATTGTGAAAATATTGTCTAGTTGGATAACATTCAAGTTGATGAACCTCTGATAAAGAAGGAGTAATTAATTCAAATTAGATGCCAAATAGTATTGATTTTTAAAATGTTACTACATAAAGAATATTATTTACTGTTCCAATACAGTGAAATTATATTTTATGCAGCTTATTTTTTCAATTTTATTATCAAAATGATGTACAGTGTGGTTACAGTAATTGTAAGGTATTAAGTCATAACTTTTCAAACTTAGTAACCCTCTCACATTTTTCTCACAGTTTTCCTTCACCCCTTCACCCCTCACAAGTTGTAAAGTACATTTCCAACATATTGTCTTGTGAGTATTGCTATTGCATTGGTTTGCCTTTTGTCCTTTGTCTCACCATTATGCTCACCATTGTCTCACCATATAGCAGGGATAAACCATAGGGGAAAACCCCAAAGAAAACAGAAATCACATAGTTCATCAAAAACAACAATCACAAATGAAAAAAAAAATCTGGTTCCATATCTTGGAATTCATTTTGCTTAGCATCAGCTAATATGGTTATATATATGCATAACAAAGCCACTGGAAAATAATAGCTGCATGGATACTATATCATGAAAATAACATGTTAACATTTTGATGGTAAAGGTGGAATTAGGATTGGTGAATTTGCGGTTCTGATAAAGGATTTTCAACAGTTTTAAAGTTATGACAGGTAAAATTTAATAGTTCAAAATTTTTAATAACTTAGCCTATTAAGAAAATTTAAAATTGCCTGGAAGAATAGGCTTTCATGCAAAGAAATCCAAGGAGACTTAGTAGAGAGGGAGCAATGTGGATGAAGATGGCTCTTTTTCAAACTAAACAAACAAACCTCAGAAACCTTGCTGTAAATCCTGTAGGTTCCCTTGGAATTGTCCTTACCCAGGAACTATATTATCACTGTTTGAAAGAAGGTTGTATTGGAATTTAAATTAAAATTTCTTAAAAATATAAGACATCAAAATTTGTGAATTTACCTTTAATTACCAAACAGTAATTCTCTTAAAAAGATAATTTGAGTCAAAATATTTAGGGAGAAAGTACCCTCCACAATGAAAGAAGGTGTTGGGATTACACATTTCTGTTTGTAACACTTTCCACAATGTCTTTGGACATGAAGCAGTGAAACACAGAAAAAAATTTGATTGGATATTTCAAACCAATGATTTCACATTTCTAAGTGGCTCACAAAAAATAATATTCTTATTAATATGAGGTAGTGAAGACTTCTTTTATTACATATGCCAAAAAGTTCAGAAAAGAATTGAGCAAATGGAAAAATTAATAATAAAAGTTTTCTTAGAAGCCTTAGCTAAGCGTATTGACTTCAGCAGTGAAGGGAAGTCAAAACTTTTTGATGTAAATTGTGTTAGTATTTTTACTCCCTAAAGTGATTTTACAGAGCCAATTTGGCTCACTACAATGCAGAACTGATTGAATGAAGACATGAAAATACATTCCACATCCAAATGAGGCAACTTGAAGACTTTTAAAAGAGAAATAATGAAGATGTAGCAGTGGTGGAGCCCTTATGGTCCTTCAGCTTCACTAGACTAGAAGCCAAGAAGCTGTGATTAATTGGAACTCTGGCAAGAGCTAAGAGTAGGACATAGAAGTAGGACATAGAAGCATTTTCCTTTTGTAACAGACACTTTCTTCCAAGGTATGGGTGATTTAACTCTGTTCTCCTCCATACATCTTGGTGAACAAATGCAAGACCAAGAGAAAAATGATCTATTAAAATAATTTTGCATAGAATAACTTCACTGTTCCTGATATGGTATCTAAGGAGAATCTTAAGAGAGAAGATAAAAAGTGCAGTATTTTTTGGTTTCCTCTAAGCATCTTGTTAGCAAAATATATCTTTGAGGTTAGACAATTCTGATTGAACCAACAAGTGATGGAGTACTTATTTTTGTGGGCACTTTAGACACAAGAAGTCTTTCAAGGTAAAAGAAAAAATATATAGCCAAATATTTGTGATCACAGCCTCTTGGACTGTTTTCTGGAGACAAAGTTTTACATTAGATTTCTCCTTATTAACATAGATGTTGTTTCATGGCAACCAAATACAAGAGGGAAGTTTTATGGACTCACTTGGCCAATTAAACAGCATGAAAGAAGAAAATGGCAAATAATATTTAATGAAATTACTTTGACCAATTACTTTGCCAGAAGAAAGAAGGAAAAATATAATTCAAAATCAATTGACTTAAAAGTATGAAGAAAGAGTAGTGAAGAGAAATTAGAGAAAATATAGAGGATTGTTTTCTCTCCAGTGGTATAATGGGTTCTTGAACTTGTTTCTTCCATTCTACCTCACAAGCTACCAAGTGTGTCTCTGGACTGGATTATCTAGTTCAGACAGAAAACTCATAGAAGTAAGATACTGTATGCAGCAGATATAGGTGATTTATAACCTTAGACAATCTATTTAATTCTGTTCAAAATTCTCCCCTATCCCAAACTTCCCTCTTTGAACAGCTTTGTTTGCTTTTCCCAAGACTGCCCTTCATTAACTGATTAAAATTTTGAGTGGTCATATTCATACTCTCTAGAGATTGCTGTTTGGTTGTGATTTTTGTGTGTTTTTGTTTCTTGTTGTGTTTTTTAACTGAATTTTAAAAGTTTGTGCAATTGTGTTACAATTAAATATATGCATCTAATTGTCCAATGCTCCTAGATCAGAGTCACTCCTTCTATCATTCTCAACCAACCCTTTCTCCAAGATTTATTTCCAATTTACCACTTCCTTCATCATGTGTATACATTCAGTATTCTAGCTGTATTTGCCCCTTGTTCATTTTTCATTCATTCTATTTCTTTACTATAATTCCTCTTTGGTTTCAACTTCCTGATAGTCATTCTGTTAAACTGTCTATTAATACTTTGAAAGATTTATATACATTCCATGGAGTTTCAATCCTGCATATTCTTGAAATGATGTCAGCTTATATTTCCATAATTCATTCATCTGCAGCAACAATTTGCAAGACTGGAGACGGGAAGCACCTAAACATGATTTTATTCTCAACAGTTTGGAAGATTAATCTTTATTCAAAAAGAAAGTTAAAAAATGGCTTAGAATGTATTCCTAATTATGAATTTTTATAAATGGCTTTGTACAATGGTGTGATTCTTTTATTTTACATGCAATAATATTTTCTACTACCTATAAGTTTTGGAAAAAGAAGAAAAATAAATTTATTCCTAGATAGGAATGTGATAGAAATAGAAGACAGATATTAGGTTTGTAATATCTCTGATGAGTACACATATTCAAGACTTAAAGTCATATTTCTTACTATGTTAGACAGAGGGAAAACATAAAGTAACATATGATAAGGCAACTATTTGTGATTTTTTTAAAATGTACCTTATTAAATGATGAAATTTATTAGCTAACGTTTGGGTTTGAAATTTAGGAGGCTGACATATTTAACACATTTCTGAAAGGCCCTTACTGAAAAACACAAATTGTGGGTGGTACTATTTCTACACTTTAATGAATGGTTGAACATGTTTGGCATTAGTGCTGTGTAAATAATTCAACTCTATTGTAACTTGCTCCCTACACTTGAAAAACTTGTAATGTCACTAAGTATCATCAACTTGTCAAATGTTATTTTTGTGAAAGTGATTTTAAAAAGTTTATTTGAAAAGGAATATACTTTCAGGAGATTAAATGTAGATTATCATTGGTTTGAGAGTGACATTTTTATACCACAGAACCATGTTGTACTGAAATCCCAGTGTTTTGTAGCACTCCTTAGTGCTTCAAATGTTTTTCTGAATTACATTTGACCTCTAAGTCAAGTTTTCGGGCTTTGGTAGACCAGTTATAGATCTATCCTTCTAGGAACTATTTTTTGTCCCACTTATGTTGTAATAAAATCTTTCGTTAATCATAGGTGAGGGGTATTAAAAATAATCTTATGACACTTTGTGAACTTGTTCACTCGTATGGGCTGGTCATCTGTAAGTTGAATGTTTGAATTACAGTACTTTCTCTCAAATTTTGTGATCTCATCCTTCATTTTAAGTTGCCTTGCATTTCACAATTGCTTACTGCTAATTCCTGCATCTCAAGGAATTGGGGCCCTGAAATATAGGAAATGCGAAATTGAGATGGGTCTTCAATTACTTTGTGTTGATATGTTGCATGGGCCTTGGTGAAAAGTCTTGCCCCTGTTATCTGATGATGCAGGTAACTGGGTCCTGGGATCCTAGGACCCATGGGTACTGTAGAAGAATAATATTTTTTAGATATCTTAGCAAAATTTGGGCATAATCAGTAAGAATGCTTCAGAAATATGGACAAAAACAGTTTGGGACAAGCAAGTTAAAACAATAAACAGAGCAGCAGAGTAAAATCCATTACAGATTAGAAGAAAGTATTGTTTTTTTATCATGTGGATTCAGAAGACCAAGGACAGTTATAATGTATCACAAGTTTATACTAAAAAGATTGCATTGATACTTTTTCTAGTCTAATATATATTTGAAACCTAAATATTTATATTCCAATTCTATTTATTGAAGTAAATATCAATTTATTTGTCAAATTATCAACTAATTCTAGTAAATTTCATTGTGTGAAATATAAAATCAGCACATATAAATATAAAATATATAACTATATAATATGATTAAAAGACACACGTTTTGTATTGTTCTGTTGTAGTTACTGTATGAAAGGCAACTCTGTTTTAAAGTATTATTCCATTATCTCTACTTCAGTGTTTGATAGAGTTAGACCTAAAGCTTTATCATTTGTAGATTTACAGCGTGGAGGCAAGAGGAAACACTGTGATTAAAACATTATCAATTTAATGCCTAATAACGAGGAGAAACATATGCACTTCTCCTGTAACTATGAAAATATTTGGTGATAAAAAGGTAGTAGTGTAAGTTCCTCGTAGGAACTTACAGACAGGCCAGGACATTAAATAATCATGCATACGAACAATTTTTTCACCTTCTTGGCTTTAGCTACTTTTAAATGGAAGGTATAATAAACAATTATATTTTGATAAAATACCTTCTAGTCTGAACAGTTCTGTTTGAACGGTTCATCTCTCTATGATCTCTTGTAACCAAGATTAGTTTTGTTCTAGTAAGAAAATCTTTGGTGTCAGGGTAAGGTATTCTGGTTGGTCTGTTCCCACATGGAAGAAGGGTAAAGGCTCAGGTAGACATTTGTTCCAGTAACACGTCATTTGGGAAAATGTCAGCTGAAGAAGTTTAGAAGTAGCTCTTAAGCAACGCTTAATTTGAATCCATTAGGTCCACAAAGCTGGATAAATAAGTACTTGAAAAAGCCATCACCTTTGGACCTATCTATAAATAATTGAGAGTATGATCAAATTCCAAATAAAAAGACTTAAGATACTCATTGACAAAAAAAGTTTGCAAATGTGAGCAATCGACTAATCAATATAATTTTTTCCACTATTCACAGAATTTTAGGGGAATAAGATCGATAGCATTGTTAGAAACAATAAGGTTTCCTTGTTACAAGTAGGCACCCATAGATATAAGCCTGTATAAAGATTCCATCATTAACTATTAAATTTAGAGGATACTACATGCTTCAGCAGCACGTATACTCAAATTACAATACAGAGATTAACATGGCACTTGCACAAGGATAATATGAAAATTTGAAAAGTATTCCATATTTTTCATTCTTCAGATGCAAGAAATGAAAAAAAGTGATTAAAAAGTTGATTACAAAATTACACGTGTAACAGTACATGTAATTTATATAATTAAATTTAGTTTGACATCAGTGTATTAAATCTTCCCCTCAGAAAGGCTTTTACATAGCATAAACTTTACAAAATTTTTCAAATTAGACAACATTGTCATTTTATCCCAAAGAAAAATAATATTAAGACCTAGAAAAAAGGGATCAATCTGTTTCTATATGGAATGCAATCGGAAAGGACACATTAATGAACCTATATATTATAAAATAATATAGAACTCAAAGTATATCTAGGAGAAAATAAATTATGAACATTATGCAAACACACAATATAGAATATTTTAAAATATACTTTTTCAGACAAGCACCAGAAATATTTTAGTTTCTGTACTACTCATTTTAACAGGTAAATTAAAATTATTTCTTATTAAAAAATCACAAACTCTGAAGAAATCATTATACATGTTTACAAAAACTATTGAATACATTTTTCCATCCAACGCAGGCAATTCACTTGGAAGAATTCCGCGGAATCCATGAACTTTTACAGTAAAATATTGGTGCTTCCGGGCATTGGTGGTTCATGCCTATAATCCTAGCTACACAGGAGGCTGAGATCTGAGCCTGGGAAGGAAAGTCTGTGGTACTCTTATCTCTAAACCACTAGAAAACTGGAAGTGGAGCTGTGTCTCAAGTGGTAGAGGGCTCACCTTGAGCTGAACAGCACAGGGATAGCTCCCAGGCCCAGAGTTCAAGCCCCAGGACCGACCAAAAAAAAAGATATTGCTCTTATTTTGATTGTGAAAATATTTTGTAGGGACACAAAAGATGGACTTGCATTTTTGAAATTTAAGAAACTTAACCCGACCATTAGGACTTCGGTGAACAATTTGTACAGCTTTTCACAACTTCATAGAGGTAGTGATACGTACTTATCCTTTTGGCAATATCAAATACAGTTTCTTCTATGTTGTTCTTCAGGCCTGTATTTATATAATGGTTCAACAGAAGGCGATCCAGCGTATCTTTGCTATCTCAATTCTCAACAGCAAGATATAAGGTTGTCAAGAGTCCTTTAGTTTGGGGAAGTGTACTGTGGCTCAAGCAGTAGAGCACTCCCCTTGAGCTGAAGAGCACAGGGACAGCACCCAAGCCCAGAGCTCAAGCCCCATGACCGACCAAAAAAAAAAAAAAAAACCACAACAACAACAAAAATCAAACAAACAAAAATATTTGGGCTGGGAAAGTGGCTCAGTGGTAGAGCGCTTGCCTTGCATACATGAGGCCCTAGGTTCGATTCCTCAGCACCACATAAGCAGAAATAAAAGCGGGAAGTGGTGCTGTGGCTCAAGTGGTAGAGCGCTAGCCTTGAGCTGAAGAGATGAGGGACAGCTTCCAGGCCCAGAGTTCAGGCCCCAGGACCAGAGCAAAAAAAAAAAAAAAAATTTAAAAAAAGAGTCCTTTAGTTTGGGCATTGGTATCTGTATCATGATGAAGTAAGAAAGAAGCCACTCTGGTATTATTCCATGTATATGCACTGTTCAGGGGTGTCCAGTCATCTACAGTTATTGCATGTGCCGCTTGAGACACCAACTCACGGACAATGTCTAAGTGTCCACTGTAGGCTTCTTGAAGAGGGGTATACTCATAATCATCCCTACTATTCACATAAGTGGTCTTTTGGGAAAGAAGTCTCCGCACTGTAGTAAGCTGAATATTTTGGCAGCCCAATGAAGAAATTTGCTTGGATTCTTCTCCAATTTTTTTTTCTTGCAATTGATACCATTCCTTACTTTTTCATCTTGTTCCCCATATTCCTAAGAATTGCCTAACCAGAGACTTTGAGTGCCAGTGGGAATGAGGTGTCCATGTATTTCCCTAATAGTTCACATTGGTTGAACTGGGAAGAAATAACTGGTGAATTTTCTGCAACTGTTTATTCACCATGATTTATTTTCTCTTTTTCCAATTTTACTATTCGAAATTATTCTAACTGGAGAGTAGGGAATTGATGGAGAGCAGAGGAAAGATATTCCTCCATATTCACATGTACACACTGAAAATGAGGACCAGTGATGTCTTCATGTGCAGCTTATTCTAGGCATGAGAAAATAGGAAATAATGCCTTCTATATAAATGATTTGGGAAATGGCAGAGCAAAAAGTGAAATGATACAACCAAAAATATAAAAGCAAAATAAATTAGGATAATTATGGAGCAATCATATTATCTATGAGAACCATGAAAGGGAGAGAGAAAGAAAGAGACAGATGTGTAATAACGTAGCTAGCCACAAAATCCATGCCTCTGATCAATTTGTAGAGCAAACAAAATTTTATTTTTTAAAAGAGATGGAAATCGAATTTATGTATTTACTTGAAATTAGTAAATACATTTTTAGTAGCCTACATAAAGAGACCTAACTTTACCAAATTACAGACAATAAAATAATTCCTTGATAATTCTAGTAACAGATCTGACTGAAATCAGTTGAATCATACTTTTCTTGTGCAATGAAGGAATAAGAGGGTAGTAAAGCAGCTAGAGAAGGCAGGGAGATTGTATCTGTGACAAAACTTGGTGGAAATTGGTATTGAGGATTTCTTACTGGTGATCCACTTGCACTGGAAGCATGATTCTGAAGTATTGCTTGCTGATTCTGAACTATTGATTTGATCATTATATTCTCCAAGAAGAAAATGAGAATTGATAGTGAAGGACTACTAATACATTTTGACCTTCTCACTAAGCACTTTCAATCATCAAAATCACATGAAGACAATAGACAGGCCTACTTTTTAGATGAAAGCAAGTGTCTTATAAAAACAAGGAATGTATGTAGTCATGCAAAGGACTTCTATTTTACCAATGTCTCATACATTTTTCAAATGTTGGGTACCAATAAATAATGGATCTATTAGAAAGCTCTTAAGGCTCATATGTTCAATAGTGAGTTCTCTTACACTATATCATGGTATTTTTTGTGTATGGTTTTAAGAATAAATTTACATTACTAACTTGAATTTCTGACAGGACAGTATCATCACTGTACATCTTGCCTCTATACTCTCATTTTAAAATTACCATCTAAGTATGTGCATTAGATAACTATATAGGAAAAAGTAGAAGCCACACTGATGGCTTATGTTTGAAAGCAGACCAAGAAAAAATAGTCCATTAGATTCTGTTTTGAAAGTAACCAGCAAAAGCTAGAAATGGATCTGTGGTACAAGCAGTAACATGCTAGCCTTGAGAAAACTGAAACAAAAAATAAATTCTGGGACAAAGCCAGGGCCTGATTTCAAGCCCTAGTATTAGAACCAAACAAATAAATTAATTAATAAGGTAATTAATTAATTAAAAATAAATTAAGTGGTCACATGTGGAGAGGCAGGTAAAATGTAACATGCGTGGTAATGGTTTATGTATTATTTTGTAATAAGGCATATCATCATTTGTCCTAATCACTAATATTTTATGTGGACTTTTTTGTACAATAAACCTGAATTTAGCATGCATGTATATGTGTGTGTACATGTGTGAACATGTGTGCATGTGTATATGTGTGCATGTGCTGTTGCAATGTTGCTTGCCAATGTGGACAGGGTGAGGCTGAAAAAAGCTAACTGTGTTGCAATGTTTTTATTTATCAGTGTTCTGTCATGTCATTTCAGTGGAACCAGCCTTTGTACATATTATTTGTCTAATAATAACATCATTTACAATATTAAGTTAGAAAAAGAGACCACTTTCAGCTCTTATTGTATGTTAGGTAAGAAGATACAGATATAATTAGTAAATTATTGCTATAAGATGATTGTCAGTACAAAATACGTATTTGACCTCTTAAATTGGTTATACTTTTAAGATACACTCATGGAGTGATTTGGACCGACTTGACCAAACAGGTATTATTCTCTGGTGATTCCTGTGAAACACAAGTTGGATAAACTCTTTCTGGATTTCTGTTGAAAATCACTTTCTTTGCAAGATTATATCTATTCTCAATAAGAGATAATCTAACCCATATTATGTTTGAATATCTCATCTTATTCATTGAAAATAAGTATTGTGGATATGCTTGTTAGATATTCCTTTCAAAAACGAACAAACAAAAAGCAAGTGTTATGTCCAGATTGTGGATGCATTTGAAGGTGTTTTGTACATGCACAGGTATCTTTACTAATGGCTCTTTTGTGGGAGTAACTATGGCAACTTTAACAAATAAGGCTTTTTAAATATCTGTTCCAATATACATAACATCTCAGAGCAAGTCTTGCAATTTCTGAAAATCCTTTGAATATTTTAGTATTATTTCATTTCATTGTCTGTAGAGCTAAAATTTCTGAACTATTGTTAAGATCTGAAAATGTAAGTGGGTACATACGCTTTCTTATGCTTCATTTTATGAAAACCCAGTTTTTATGAAAGTAAATGGAATAGAATAAAAGAATTAAGTGAATTGGGTAAGCTAATTATTAGTATAATTTTGTTTTCTATTAATAGTCCATTGAATGTAGATGATGCAGTTAAATTATTTCCTCTCTACTTCAGTTAGTTTTAGAATCTTTATAGTTATGAGTGAACTTTTAGTAGAAATAAAGGTCTTTTAAAATGATTAGGATTAACCTTTGCTTTTTGTCCTACTCCCACGAAAATGAGTTATTTTTAAGTGTTAATAGTTTATCATTATCATTATCATAGGGACTTAAAAATGCAGTAGTATTGATGTCATTTTAAACAAATTGTATTCACAAGTTGGAGAGTCTTTAATTCATAATTAGGTCTTGGTGTCTATGATTTTTAACCTCTCGTTCCTAACATTAATGATAGGTAAGAGTGCATTTTTGGGTATATGAAAGGTAAAATATTTATCTGGGGTCAAATGTGATTTTATATCAGTCTTTCTTTAATAACATTTTAAAGTAGTACATTTCTCTCAAAATGGTGGGTATAAAAAGCTATAAAAATACTTCTAATGGTAAACAATTTAGGTGAGCTACAATGTGGAAACGATTGCTCCAAAAGACCTGCAGTCTGTTTCCATCAGGAATTGGGCAGGTCATTCTTTCAGTAAGACTGTGTTAACCAGAGATGGGGTCCCCAGGCAGTGCAGTGTTGAGTGAAGGGATAAAATATGATTTCTACTATTTTGAGCTAGAAATCAAGAATGTTATAGTTTAGCAGTTCCTTTCACCAGGGAGGTATAAATTGATTATGAACTTGGAGTTTTCGTATTACAGTTACTTCTTATTTTCTTTTTTTGTTGTTGTTGGTCATGGGACTTGAACTCTGGGCTTGGGTGGTGTTCCTGCACTCTTCCACTCAAGGCGAGCACTCTACTACTTGGACCACAGTGCCACTTCCAGTTTACTAGTGGTTTATTAAAGATAAGAGTCTCACAGTCTGTCCTGCCCGAGCTGGCTTTGAACCACAATCCTCAGATCTCAGCCTCCTGAGTAGCTAGCATTATAGGCGTGAGCCACCGGTGTCCGTCTTAGTTACCTATTTTCTAACAAAGATAAAGGAAATATTATTAGCGTGTGCACAATAATTTTGGGAATTTTCCTAGAATTAGTAGACTGAGTGCTGGTATTTAGTTATAAAATAGAATGAGGTTAGTTCATATAGTGGGAATGGAACGCAGGCTAACACTTACCGTGTGTAGAATGTTGTGCTAGTAATTCCAACTCTGAAGACTTAAATATCATCATCTTAGAATTAAAAATAGAAATAGTTTCACTTTATGGGATTAATGTGAGGATTAAATTAAATACCAAAGGTAAAGTACTTGAAAAAATAATCAGAGTTTGATACTTTCTACCTGTTATTTTATCATGTGATATATTCTAATATTTTTACTGTGATATTTATATTGTCTATTTAGGATATGCAAAGTGATGTATTGATATACATTGCGTTGTTCACTTTTCTGTCATTATGAGGAAAATACCTGCAAAGAAAATTTCTGAGAAGGAAAGTATCATATTGACTCATGGTTTAAGATCAGATGTCTCCATTGTTTTTAATTATATTTTTATTAAATAGTTGTATGAAATGTTTTCCATTCAACGAATCAGTTTATAAGTACAATGGATCTTTACATAACTTTCTCACATCCTTCCAAACCTCAACCCACTTTCGTTTTTACTAGTTTCATACTATCTGCATTGAATATTATGGCTTCACTCTCTACTTCCATAAGTCTCTTTATTTCTTCCCTTTGATTTCCCCTCACATTTTCCAAGTGGTAGCCTCCTGGTATTCATTTTGTTGGATTAAAAGTTCAATTTTATAAGAAATTACACCTGCTAAATACTCCTCTACAAATAGCACGCTTTGATTAATACTGTTGTTTAACTTGCATAAAATACGCGTTCTTTTTTTGTCTGGCTGTGACTTCGTTTACTTAACATAATTTTATTTCTATCCATTTCTTTGCAAATGCTGTAACAGTCTTTATAATGGATGGGTGCAATCCAATTGTGTATATGTGCAACACTTTCTCCAACCATCCCTCTGCTAAAGTGCGTCTGGGCTGTTTCCATAAATTCTCTACGGTGAATAGTGCAGTAGTGAACATGATTGTGAGAGTGATTTTACTCTAACCTTTTGGAAAAATTCATCACTGTTTTACTGGGAGCAATCCTCTAGCCAATTTTCCAGAATTAGCACATCCCTTCCTTCAACTACATCACAAGGTTTTCAGGTCCTCAAAAACACACTACCCCCTACAGGTACCAATCAGCTAAAACCACACTGTGCCCATATTCTTTTGTTGTTGTTATTGTTTTCTTTCCGGTCGAGGTGCCTGAACTCTGGGTCCCTCTGGTGCTGTCCCTCAGCTTTTTTGCTCAAGGCTAGCAATCTACCACAGCGTCACTTCTGGCTTTCTTCTTTTTGCTTATGTGGTGCTGAGGAATCAAACCCAGGGCCTCAGGCATGCAAGGCAAGAGCTCTACCACTGAGCCACTTTCGCAGACCCGATGTGCCCATATTCTTTTAATACATTTTTTCATAAATTTACACATAATTTAGTGAGAACCTTCTATGTACTTTCCTAGTGTGGGAATGAGGTATATGACAATAGAGCAAAAGTAAGAGATATGGAATTTAATTAGCTATTATCATATTTAAAATAATTTTCAGCTCTAACTCATAGCCTCACTTAGTATTATTTTAATCTTTATTTGATTACTTCACCTATCCCCTAAATTATAACATGTGATTTAAATACAAAGGCAAAAAAGTGTGGTTTGACTTTGACACTCATGTGTGAAGATGCACAATATGGGCAAATAAAGGGATTGGAATTAATAGCCATTATCCATTTTGTTAAATGGTTTTCTCAAACTGATTCTTACAATTCATATTTCATTCCACAAGAAATGTCATAATTCCCTTTGTTTTGCTCCTCATTAAACTTGTTTCCATGTTATTTTAAAATGAAGGATGATTTCATAAATCTACTGTAGATACAAAAATATGTTAAAATATTTCAATATGTATGCATTGATATAAGTATAAACACATATATTATAAAGGTTGTAACGATAAATTATAACTTCTGTAATTGTACAATTTACTAAATTATTAAAAACATGGACGACTCAGGCCTGGAATCCTGGTTACTCAGGAGGCTGAGATATGATGATCATGGTTTGAAACCATCCTGGTCAGGAACGTCCATGAGCCTCTTATCTCCAAACAACCAACAGAAAATCAGAATTGGAACTGTGGCTCATGGTAGTAGAGTGATAGCCTTGAGAGAAAAGACTCACCCAGGCTCTTAGTACAAGAACTAAAATCTACCCCCCAAAAGTATTTAATTTACACCTGTGTAAATAGAGTATTTCCTTCACTCAAATGCACATCCATGCTCATTTGCAAGGTAACTCTGTTATGTCTGGAGTACCACATAATATTATCACTTAAGTAGAAAGTATTACAACATGGGTAAACTCTACCTCACTCATGGATTTTTCTCCACTCAAATATTCAAATCTTTCAATTATTCCCATTATTTAAAGTCATAGCTTTTTTTCTTTAATACACATAATATTGGAATTTGAATTGAGTGTCTTGTGTCTCCTAAATGGATGTTCTTACCACTTTGCCATGCCCCAGCCTAAATTATCCTGATTAACTTTCAGATAGAATCTCGCTTCCTACTTGTGTATGATCGTGGGCTCAGTCTACTTCATGTTATTCTTCCTGGAATTTAGAATAACAAGTGCCTGGCATTGTGTACAGATCTTTCTGTCCAGTCTGAGCTTTAACCACTATCCTCACAATAGTAGACTCCCACGTAGTCAGGATTTTCAAAAGTTTATCATAGGTATTTTTTAAAAAATCTTTGCATTTCCTGCAGGTTCTTGAGTACTGAGTTAATTGGTGTTTTCTTGGGTTGTTTTGTTCCTTTTGAATGTATGTGTTGAGTTGTTCCTCATTTTTCCTTTTGTTTCTTTCACTCAAGTTCTTACCTATAGTACTGAGAAACCAATTCTTCTTTCTCAAGTTAGTCAAGGTGAACATTATTTATTCCAAAACAATTCCAGTAATATTTAAACACCATCAGAAATTTCGAGAAAATGGCAGAGGAGAATCTGGTGGCTAAACAAGCTCTCACATAGAAAGCAGTTCTAGTGTTCCAATGAACAGTCTTAGGCACACCAAGTGTGCCATCACAGTACAGAGAGTTTGGGCAGAGAGGGAAAATCCAGGTAAGGAGACAGATCTGAGCATTTTCCAGCAGCCATGGCTGAGGTTGCTGTGGCGGCTGTGGTGCCATCCATAGCCACCATAATTACAACCCAGAGAGTATGGGACAAATGTGCCGGATGCAGCAGGCAAGCAGATTTTACTCAACACGAGAAAGAACTGACAAGTAGCAGATATCTTCATCCTGCAGATAGCAGACCAGAGGCTACCGAGGAACCCACACTCCAGAGTGAGTACAAAACTAACATCCTCATTCCTTCTCAAAGGGAGCAGAGGAGGGAAGGACACCCCTCCCCCCAACACTGGAGATATCCATTTTTGATGTAGACAAAAGCCTGGCTAAGTAGCTAGATCCAACTCAGTTCTTTGATGAAAACAAAAGAGTCATTTAGCGAGTCACAAGTACCTACCCTGACCTGCCATTCTCAACTCCACCTATGGGAAAGTCACCACAACAAGGCAGAGAAAGCTGCACCCACAAAGGAGTGGCTTTCTTCACTGGGTAAACAGAGCCAGAGGCTGCCCCTCCCTACAGCAGCCCTGATAATCAATTGAAACTCAGTAAACATAAACCCTGAGAATGGCTCCAGGCTGGGCTCTGTGAATGTCTCAGAAGCTAGCCCCTCAGGGAAAAACTACTGTTTGCTGAAAGGCCTCAACTTTACCCAGAACCCAGCCTTATCACAGCAACTCCAAACTAGAGGAAACAGCCACCTCCCTCTTTTGTGATACTCAAAGCAGATCTCCCTCCCACTGAACTAGCCTGGGAGGGGATCACAAATTTCTGGGTAAACCAACAGAATTTTTTCTGCCTGCCCAAACAAACTGACTTAAGAAACCAATCAAGCCACAGAAAACCAAACACCACAAGCAAACCAGAGACTCCACCAAGAAACTGGTTACTGACACAAGGAAGATACAGGATCTTCCCATCAACCCCCCAAAAACAAAATCAAAGCCGTCTTTTTTTGTATCTTTTTAAATTTTTACTTTTTAATTATAAAAATTGTTTTCATTAATCTTTTTTCTCTTCCTCTTATAACTTTTATTTTAGGTGTATGTGTATGCGTGTGTGTGCTTTTTTTAAAAAAATGTCTACTGACCTGTTGGTCTTTTTTGTTCTTTCTTTCTCATTCGTTTTACTTTTTAATCTTTTGTTCTTTTTGCATGAATTATTTGTTGTTCTGTTCACCTCCTATATACCTGTCATTGATTATAAGACCTTATCCCCAATTGTGTACATTCTTAATCCAAAAATGTATTACTCAATTCAAAACCTCTTAGGATTAAATTCCTTAATAGCAGTATTATTTATTTATACCTATAAATTATTTGAAGTATTTTTATTTTTTAGTTTTTCAGGTCTCCTTTCTATCCCTCCCCTCCTCTCATCTTATCCCCGTTCATCTCTCAATTTTACTTCTTTAAATTTTCATTACTTTTAAGAGTTTCACTTTTTAAATTTAAATATTTGTCTTTCCATTTTTTCTTGTCTCTTTTTTAAAATTTTTTCTTCTCTCTTTTCTATCATTCTTTCCAATCCATTTCCCTCTGTGAGATTAGGACTTGGTTAATTTCACTCTCCTTCTACCTTTTCACATCCCTCTAACCCTGTTTTCCCCACCTTTCTCTCTAAACATAATAATTTCTGGTTTGTCAAATTATTCTTTGGTATTCTTAGCCCATTAAAACATAGTTATTTAATGTTGAATGGACTGTATCTGTTGAACTAGATTGTATCTTCAGACATTTGACTATGCAATTACAGGACTTTGGTTGATGCTTGCCTTAAAATGGTGTTCTAGCACAAAACTGGCATTATTTTCATCCCAAATGGGCAAAACAAGCAAGAAAAACACAAGGAAAATGGCAAGTCCGGGTATCTCAATTCCCACTCAAGATAAACAGGTGACAGAACAGATAATGAATAATCCAGATGAGAGTTCCCAGAAACCTCTACAAACACTACTGGTAAACATGGTGAATGAAAAGATTGAAACCCTGCAAAGGACTCAGTGTGAACGTGTTAGGGAGAGAGAGGAGGCAAACCAAAGCTCAAAGCAGGAAGCTCATGGGCTTGAGAAAGCTACTCAAAGATTGATACTGGAATTGCATGAGCAGGTTGAGAATACTCAAAGAGAAATAAAGGAATTGTGTAAGCAGGCTGAGATCAGTCAAAGAGAACTACAGAAGTTACATGAACGTGAGAAATCTAATCAAAGAGTAATACAAGAATTGCAAGAGCGGGAAGAGCATAGACAAAGATCAATAGAGCCATTCATGGAATCCATAAACAGTCACCTGAAAGGAGTCAGGGAGACCACAAAGGGAATGTTGAATGGAGCCCAACAGAAGGAATGGGAGTCCAAGGAAACCATACCCAATCAACTAAGTGATTTGTGAGTAAACACTGAACACCAAATTAAGGAAGTAAAGAATTTCATACAAGATCTAAAACAAAGCTCCAACAAAGAATGTGAAGCCATAACAGCCGACCAATTAAAAGGAAAAGAAATGAAAAATAAAGTAGAAAGTCTTGACAGTAGGTTAGACTATGCAGAAGATTGAATCTCCGGCATTGAAGACAGCCTAGGTATTATAGAGAAAGAACATACAACTATCCAAGACAAATTCAAGAAATATGATAGATCTATTCAACACTTGGAAGACACCCTCAGAAGGCCTTATCTGACGGAAATGGGTGTAGAGGAGCACATAGAGACAGAAGGTAATGGTCTAGAAAATTTGTTTAACAGGATCCCAGCAGAGAACTTCCCAACACGCAAAAAGTTAGGCATATTCAGATACAAGAAGCTTTTAGAACCCCAAATAGATCAGACAAGAACAGGAAATCCCATCGCCCAATTAAATATAAGCCACACAGGATCAATTCAGACCAAGGAAAAGATCCTTAAAGCTGTCAAGGAGAAAAGATCAGTCATCTATAAAGGAAAACCAATTAGAATCACCTCAGATTTCTCAACAGAGACAATTAAAGCAAGAAGAGCCTGGAATGGTGTATGCCATGCTCTAAAGACAAACAACTATCAACCAAGAATAGTGTACCCAGCTAAACTCTCCTTCATAATTGAAGGTCTAATAAAAATCTTCCATAGCAAAGAAAAACAAACAATGTATCTCCACCAAATCAGCTCTACAAAAGATACTTAAAGATGTCCTAAACATAGAAAACCAACAAGACCACAATAAAGGCCAAGAAACCACATACAAACAGAATCCAAGAACCATAGAAAGAATCCAGTAGGCGCAGCATCCAAGAAGGTGGATAAAATGGCAGGAGCACCCAAATACCTCTCAGTCCTCTCTCTCAATATTAGGGGATGTAACTTTCCAATTAAGTGACATAGACAGTCTAGTTGGTTTAAAATGCAAGATTCTTCTATCTTCTACCTTCAGGAATCACAATTTGCCCATTAAAATCAAACACATTTTGAAAGTGAAAGGCTGGAACAAAATCTACCAAGCAAACGGCCCCCATATACAGGCAGGAGTTGCAATCCTAATATCAGATAAAATAGACTTCAAATTAACATTATTGAGAAGAGATAAAGAAGGTTACTACATACTAATTAAGGGATATCTCTTTCAGGAAGATGTTAACATTCTAAATATTTGCCAAACAATAGTGCACCCAAATTTATCCAAGAAATACTACTTTAAATCTCACATAGATCCAACGACATTAATTGTTGGGGACTTTAACAAACCACTATCCCCACTAAATAGATCAACTCGGCAAAAACTCAACAGAGAAACTGCAGATCTAAACAAGTGCATACATCAACTGATTTAGCAGACATCTAGTAAATATTCATCCAGCAGCATCAGAGTACACTTTTTACTCAGCAGCACATGGAACATTCTCCAAATCAACTTGTCAAAATTCAGAAACATTGAATTCATATCTTGCATTCTATCAGACCAAAAGGGAATAAAATTAGAACTCAACACAAAAAGCCACCAAAGAAAATCCTGTAACACATGGAGGCTGAAAAACACACTGTTCAAACACCAGTGGGTCATGGAAGAGCTTAGAATCGAAGTTCAAATGTTCATATTATTCAACAAAAACTAGCACAGAGATTTTCTGCTCCTCTGGGACACAGAAAAGGCACGATTCAGAGGCAAGTTTATAGCTCTGAGTTCCTATATTAACAAATTGGAGAGACCTGGAACCAACAATTTAATGAGATCTGACACTCCTTGACAAAGAGAATCAAGATAAACCCCAATCCAGTTGATGGAAAGAAATAATTAAAATTCAATCAGAATTAAATGAATTAGAATCCAAAAAAAAACCATATGAAGAATCAACAAAATGAAAAGGTTCTTCAAAAAAATTAACAAAATTGACAGACCCTTAAAAAATCTTATCAGAAAAAGAAGAGAACACACCCAAATTAATAAACTCAGAGATGAGAATGGAAACATCACTACAAAAACAACCAAGATTCAGAACATTATAAAGGAATACTGCTCAAAACTTTATGCTAATATGTTTGAGAACTTGGCAGAAATGGACATTTTCCTGGCAAATATTGACATGCAGAAACTAAGATGAGTTAAACCATCTTAACAGGCCCATATCAAGCATTGAAATAGAAAGAGCAATAAGAGAACTCCCATCTAAGAAAAACCCAGGAATAGATGGTTATAAAGCAGAATTCTACAAGGCCTTCAAAGCAGAGCTCATACCAATACACCTCAAACTCTTCAATGAAATTGAAAGAGAAAGTTCACTACTGAACACTTTCTTTGATACCATCATAACCTTCATCCCCAAACCCTCATCAAAGAAAGAGCACTATAGACCCATTTCTTTGATGAACACTGATGCAAAGCCTCTCACCAAAATTTTGGCTAATCAACTTCAACAATTCATCCAAAAAATCATACACCATGAGCAGACCGGATTCATTTCAGGGATGCAAAGCTGCTTCAATATGCACAAATCAATTAACATAATTCATCACATCAACAAGAGCAAGGATAAGAACCACATGGTTATCTCAATAGTTGCAGAAAAAGCCTTTGACAAGATCCAACACCCCTTTATGGTGAAGGTCCTGGAAAAATTAGGAATCTATGGAACATTCCTCAATACAATAAAGGATGTGTATGACAAAACTACAGAAAGCATTATACACTCAATGATGAAAATCTAAAGCTATTCCCTCTAAACTCTGGATCGAGACAAGGAGGGCCACTCTCTCCACTGCTCTTCAATCTAGTATTAGAATGCCTATGTACAGCAATAAGACAAGATGCAAACATATAGAGGAACCCAATAAGGAAAGAAGAAGTATAACTTTCCCTCTTTTCAGATGACATGATCTTGTATTTAAAGACCCTGCTCCCAAGTTACTCAAGGTGACTCAAAACTTGGGCAAACTAGAAGGGTATGAAATTAACCCTCAAAAATCAATCGCTTTTCTATATGCCAACAATGAGAAAATTGTGGCTGAAATTAGGAAAGCAACTCCATTCGTAATAGCCCCACAAAAAATAAAATACCCACGAATTAACTTAATCAAAGGAGTGAAAGACCTCTATGATGAAAACTTGAAATACCTGAAAAAGGAAATCAAAACAAACTTAGAAAGTGGAAAAACTCCCATGTTCCTAGATTGGAAAGATCAAATCGTGATAATGGCAAAACTTCCCAATGATATCTACAAATTGAATGTGATACCTATCAATATTCCAACCTCATTCTTCAAGGACATAGGGAAGGCAATCCAAAAATTCATATGGAACAATAAAAGACCCTGAATAGCAAAAACGATCCTTAACAGAAAGAACAGTGTTGGAGGAAAATCAGTACCAAATTTCAAACTCTTCTACAAAGCCATAGTAAGCAAAACAGCTTGGTACTGGCACAAGAACAGACCTCAGGAGAAATGGAATAGAATTGAAATGAACCTAAAGACCTACAGCCATCTAATCTTTGATAAGCGAGCTGAAAAAAATAGAATGGAAGAAAGACAGCCTCTTCAGTAAATGGTGCTCTCAAAATTGGTTAACTACTTGTAGAAAAATAAATCTAGATCCTTATATATCACGCTGTAGCAGAATGAACTCCAAATGGATCAAAGACCTCACAATATGAAGACACTCTGAAAACATTACAGGATGGAATAGGAGAAACCCTAGATCTCCTTGGTACAGGCCGAAAATTGCTTAATAGAGACCCAGAAACACAACAAATCATAGAAAGGTTGACAAATGGAACTGCATGAAATTGCAGAGCTTCTATATGGCAAAGGAAATAGCTATCAAGATCCATAGAAAGTCCACAAATTGGGAGAAGATCTTCACTAGCCATACAATGGACAAGGGTCTCATATCTAAAATATATCTGGAACTCCAAAAAATTAAATCCCCCAAAAACAAATCCTAAAAGAATCAACAGCCTAATAAATAAGAGGGCTAAAGGCTTAAAGAGAAACTACTCTGAAGAGGAAGGAAAGATGGCCAATAGACACATGAAAAATGCTCAACCTCCCTAGCTATAAAAAATGCAAATCAAAACAACATTGAGATACCATCTCACCCCAGTTAGAATGGCTATAATCAAGAACTCTAATAACAACAGATGCAGGAGGAGATGTGGATAAGGGAACCCTACTGCATTGTTGGTGGTAGTGTAAACTTGTTCAACCACTTTCGAAAATGGTATGGAGGTTCCTCAAAATACTTAATATGGAGCTCCCCTATGACCCAGCAATCACACTTTTGGGCATTTACGCAAATGATCACAAAGAAGACGACACTAAAGCTCCCAGCACAACTATGTTTATGGCAACATTATTTACCATAGCTAAGCTTGGAACCAACCCAGATGCCCCTCAGTAGATGAATGGATCAATAAATTGTGGTATATATACACAATGGAATTTTTTGCCTCCATCAGAAAGAATGACATTGCCCCTTTTTTAGGAAAATGAAAGTCTTGGAAAAAATTATATTAAGTGAAGTAAGCCAGGCCCAAGTACACATAGGCCCCATGGTTTCCCTTATTGGTAATAAATAGGATATGTCTGAGACAAGCAGAAAAGGTAAGATTCGTAGATGTTAGGTGAAATGTACCCCAAGATAAGCATTCAAATATTTTTTCTTTCGTGTGATTGTTTCTAACATATTTATAAGATGAATTTTTGTTGCTTTGTATGTCCCTTCCCCACAATATAGCTCCTGTTTTCACTGTATTTTATGTTGGTATAATTTGTCGAGGGGAAGGGAAAAAACAAATCTTTTAAAAAAGGATAGAGTTGGACCCATTTAACAATGAGATGTACAAGATGTTATGTCGAAAAATGAACTTTAAAATTTTTGCAAGGCGGGGCATAATGGGGGGGAGGGGCAGGAGGGATGAGATGGAAAGGGATAGGAAGTGGAAACAAAGGAGGAGGCAACAATGCTTGATAAGAAATGTACTCATTATCTTGCCCATTTAATTGAAACTCCTCTGTATGGCATTTTCAGAATAATAAAAAAAACCCTTAATACCTATTAATGGTATACGAATTCTATGTGCTTAGAAGGGTCTTTTTATTTTCACAGCCGTCTTTGGCATACACAGACATATCATGGATTATATGAAGATCATAAATTTCCAGATGCTTGCCAGGAGGAGTAAAACCTATAGTTTATTTTTTTCCAGAGGCTTCCCATTTCATGAAAGAAATATGCTGCTTGATGCAGGATTTCACAAAATTATATTGCTAGGAAGAACTTAAACAATCATCTAACATTACAGAGATGAGGGAGATGAATTGATCTCTTGAATAATTTACTTTTTGGTCAAATAAGAGCAGGCTGCCAAAAAGAGAGTAGACTTTAGAGAAACATGATGAGTTGTATGTAAATAGGTGCTTAGCTGATTTTTATTAATTTGTGAACTAATACAGGGAAATAAAGTACAGCAAGGTAAAAAAAAATAAAGAACTCTGCATTGAAATACTCATTTGTGTGTGTGTGCACACACGTGCCTGTACACACATGTGCATGTTCATGTGTTCATGCATGCATTCATCATTCCTGCTGTAAGCATCTGTGCCCAAGGTAGTGGTCTACCATTTGAGCCACTGCTGCACTTCTGGTTTTTTGGAGATAATCACATGTTTTTTCATGATTGTACTGGCTTTGAAAAGTGGTTTTCAGATCTCGGCCTCCCGAGTAGCTAGCTAAGCTGATTCACATTCTGAGTAGCTAGCTAAAATTCTGTTTGTCCTCTATGCTTCACTGCTCTTTTATTCTTTTCCTGAGGTAATCACAAACCTGTCATATAAATGTCTAATTGCTTTAAAAATACTGTTCCTGTTTTGCACCAGGGGCTCCAATCTGTACTCTTAACTACTTAGGAGGCTTGAGAACAGAAACCAGGCCAAATTTTAGGGGAGTTCCTTCTCACTCTATAGCTGGGTTCATTGGATCATTTCCACCATCCTGCACTATCTAGAGACTAAGATGGGAAGGACTGCAGGATCCAGGAAGCTAGACAAGTTGGTGTGCAACTCTGATGCCATTGATGATGGGAAACATAAAAGGACAGATCAGGTGCATGTTCTTGTGGAAAGGGAACCCTTATCCTAAAATTAACCACTGACATAATGCCAGCCTAGCAAGAACAATACCCCAATTTGAAATCCTCACAATTTTCCAAAACCAAAATAAGTACATACATTAACATCCCAAACCTTAGTCAATCTGTTCTTTGCTCTAATATCATCTTTATCTGATTATCATATGACATGACAGAATAGTTTCTTCTTTAAACTTATGATATATTTTAAAAGACCTAGAAAATTCTTTCTCAGTTATTAAGTGCAAACAAATGGCATATTACCTCATTTCTTACATATTTGACTGCCACTAAAAATCCATTCAATGATTAGTATAGTAATATATTCTGATTTATTACTTTATTTGTAACAGTTGTTAAACATGTTGCTTTTCTGCTGAAGTATAAGTATTTAAATATTCTTAACACAGGGTGCTATATGCTGAGTCCTGGGAAAGTGTGCTACGTGCTGAGTTTTTCAAAGCATGCCATGCACTGAGTCCTATACACTGCGTGCTATGGACTCCCTCCTTCAAAGGGTGCTGTGTGCTCAGCCATCCCAAAGGCTACTATATGCTAAGTCCTTCAAAGGACACATTGTGCTGAGTCTTTTACTTAGTGTGCTTTGTGTTGTTTTTTGAAGTATGCTATGTGCTAAGTCATCCCTAAGGGTGCTATGTTCTGAGTCCTTGAGAGGTAGTTTTCCCCAACAATCTCTCTCAGTCTCTCAGTCTCTCAGTCTCTCTCTCTGTCTCTCTCTCTCACTGGGTCACTGTGCACGTTCTTGATATGTGGAGTGGAGTGGCTTGGAGGAGAGTCTCCTCTAGTGGTGGGGCTGAGGGGAGATTCGATCCCCTGAGCAAGTGCTAGGGTTGGCGGGGAGTGCAGAGCTGAGGTGAGGCTGTAATTCCCATGGCCTGGAAGCCTTAGGGCCCAGTCAGGGCTGATCTTTTGGGCAAGGGTAGGGAGCGGAGCCAAGGGGAAGAGGGGACTGGGCAGAAGGGAGGAGGAGGCAGGTCCTGGGGCCTCACTGTGGAGTCAGCAGTGACCAGGGTCTCCCAGGGGCAGGTGTACATGCGCAGAGGATGTGAAGGGGCCTGCAAGAGGAGTGGAAGTCGAGAGAGAGAGCAGAGAAGAGCGAGGCTAGGCACGAGGGGAAGTGGCTTCACATGCTCTGTTCGTGGATCAATAGAAAAATAGCCAAAACGAGAATAAAGGAAACAAATGTACAGCCAAGAAGAATATAGTTAGAATAAAGGTAGAGGCAATAAAGGTGCAGCCAAGTGTATAGGAAGCCTTGAACCAACACCCCCGTCCTGCAAGCATGCTTCCATGAAGCTTATGCTTTGTCTGGCGTGATCTCTCACGCAGATTCAGCAGGAGGTGTCATGGCATTTCTTCTTTTTTTATTTTTTAATTGAAGCTCATGAATGTCTTGGTGCACAGAAGAGATAAATCTAAAGATCATCCAGAAAATGACTGGAAATATAAGAATAAGAATTGGGAGAATTGATCTGACAATGGTAATTATAATTATTACATTAATCCAATCCAGAGGATTGAGGGCCTCCAAGTTATGCTTAAATAATACTGCCAAAGATTGTGAATTTATTACATCTAAATGAGCTTTACTAACTGCTGTAATTTTATCCTGTAAAGCCTCCATAACATGAGAGATATCTTTATCTCTCCAGTCTCCTAACAAATGATTTTTGGTGGCATTCCAATTAAAAAAAAAACAACTTATGTTTTAGAACAGTAACACAGATATATTTAAAACTAGCATGACATTTAACTGAGAGTTGTGTTTTTAAATTTTTAACTTCCTGACCTATAGCCAGAACCACTTCCTCCAGAGCATTTATTTTCATTTCTAACTTTTTATCTATAATTTGTTTTTCTGCTAGGGCTAATAAAACATATTTGTTTAAATCAGTAACAAAATGAGCAGTGTTTACTTCATCTACTAAGGCTGCTGTAGAAATCGCTAAAGAGCTAATTATTGTTATTAAAGCACTTATTCCTAAAATCAAGGCCACAACAAAGCGTTTTGGCTGCAACATAATATCCAGAATTTTCAGCATTTGTAAAGCAGAATTTTTAAACCAAGGGTCATTTTATAGATCTACACGTAACGTTACATATGAAGGTCTTTAAAATAAAAATTACAGAATATGTCTTATCCAGAGAAGAAGTAAGACAATTAGTAAAAATATAATCCTTACAGCTAATATAATAAGATTTTCCTTGATTAATAATGATTAAATTATCTAGTTTTCTAGCTAAAATTCCCATAGGATAACCCACACATGCTCTTACCCCAATTGCAGTACTCTTAGTTTCTTTGGGCTTTTTCAGTAAAATCATGTTTGTTGCTGCAAAAAGTCTAAACAAATACAGATGAATGCCCATTTTATTGTGAAATGGAGAGTGACTCACCAAAACGGAAGCCACCCACGCTGGACTGAGCCATCTTTTCAGGGGTTCCCCGTGCGTATCAGGAGCATAGCCATTAAACTTTCCTGAATTATGTTTTAAGTAGGTGGCATAATCATAATCGGGGTTAGCAATGGAAAAATCAAAAATACTATCTGGTGCCCCATAGGGTTGTAAAAAGAGGCCTTTTGAAATCCACATTCTCACCATTTCAGTGAGGTAATTAATACATCCCCAAACTGATCTTTGTCATGATATTTTTGTAGGCAGTTACCTAAATGTATATTCCTCTTGGGAATGAAAAAGGATTCATTATAAGTATGAAAGCCTAATGTCATCATGCCAATTTCCCACATCAATAGTTTTTTGAACTTTTTATCATTGGATTGATCAAGGGTATCAGTCAAAAAATTTCTATAGTTTATAGGCAAACACCCCTGGAGTTTTTCTCCTGATAGCCTTATGCAAATTGGAGTGGTATCTGTCATTCCTTCATAATTAATTGTTTGAGAAGTCATATGAGAATTAGAATAGTCCTCCAACCCCCCTAGCAGGTTACTATTATTTTTCATTACTTTTATTACAACCTCATCCCCCCATCCCACAGGATGTAGAAGAGGAGGATTAGGAACATATGTCCAGTATTGTTCTCCTGAAACAGACACTGCCTGCACAGCAATAATGGCAAGCATAGCAAGAAACGTATTTTCAACAGTGATAGTCTTTCCTGTAGAAACAACAATCTCCTCCGCAGAATGGGTGAGCTTCTTAATTTATTCCCAAGTTGGTGGTTGGGCTTCTTTTGTTGTCTTCGCCTGTTGAGGAGAAAGGTGAAGACTTTTGAGCTTTGGCATCGCTTTCTTCATTTGCATCTTCTGTTTTGTTTTTTTTCCCTGGGTTTCTCTTATTTTTGTAGGGCACACAAGTCGGTTGCGATTCCAGATGGGTGACTCGGCTCCTGTGGAAACACACATGTATACCCTCTTCCCGAGGTGATTAATACATCAGGCCCTTTCCAGGTGCCTGTGATCAAATCTTTCCTTTTAACTTTTGGATGAACTTTAAATCCAATTTCGCTCCAATGTTTTTGCATAAGTGTAAGATTTTGTTGATTAGTATTAAGGTGATTAATTACAAATAAAGCATGATGGGTTCTCTAGTTAATAAGTCAGCCATCATATTTCCAAATGAAAGAGGACCTGGTAAATTTGTATGTCTCTTATGTGTTCAATAAATAATTTTTCTTTTCTAAGTTGAATTAATTTTTGTAACTGTTGTAACAAGTCTATAATTTTTGATTGTCCTGATAAAAGAGCTGTCTCTATGGCAGGAAATAAGTTAACCACATGCTTAGAGTCTGTGTAAATGTTATGCTGCTGGGGACATATGGTTAAAGCTAAAATTACAGCAATAATTTCTGCCTGTTGCTCTGAAATGTCAGATCCCTTTTAATAATAGGGAAGTGGTCTGGAATGTATACCACCGAAGTTCCATTTGAGAACCCATCAGTAAAAACTGTTAGAGCTCCTTCGAAAAGTGTTTTTACCACTAATGGAAAAATGGTTTTTACCTCTTCAACAAATTTTAATGAAGGATGTTGAGGAACACGAAATTTTATTTGTCCTTTATAATTTAATAATGCTAATTCCCAATTCTCATCATTCTGTAATAATACTTTAATTGTTTTTTATTATAAGTTATAATTATATTATACATTTCTTTCTCAAGTAACTCTCAGTACCTACTCCTTGCCTTGACAATGAGTTGGCTGCACAAATATACATAAGAAGCTATCATTCTTATCTGACTGTGAGGCAAGTGAAGCCATTCCAGGACTCCATCTTGCCACAAACATCTTGTATAAGATGTCATTAATATTATAAAATCCCAGTCTTTATTATAGTCCAATTGGACTTTTGCTTGTAACTTTTCTTCCACCAATGAAATTTTTCTAACATTATTGGAGTGAATTGTCTCTTAGATTTAGGATTAGAATCCCCTTTAAAGGCTTCAAACAATGGGTGTAATTCTCCTGTGGTAATTTTCAAGTAGGGTCTAACCCAATTTATGTTTCCTAGTAATTTTTGAAAATCATTTAATGTTTTTAATTTATCTAGCCTGATACTCATTTTTGTGACATGATGTCTTATTTTTCCTAAATAATTTAAAGGTTAATTATGTTGAATTTTATCTGGAAAATAAGCAAACCAAAGTTGGTTAATTGCTCAATGGTTAATTGTTAAAATTTGTTCTGTTAAATGTTTACTTTCAGCAGCTATTAAAATATCGTCCATATAATGAATAATATAAGCATTAGAAAACTCTTCCCTAGTTTTTTGTAAAGCTTTATCCACAAATTTTTGACACAATGTAGGAGAATTTTTCATGCCTTGTGGCAAGAACTTCCACTGATATCTCTTCCAGGACCTTTTCAAATTACATGAGGGCACATGAAATGCAAATCTTGTAAATCATTAGGATCCAATTTTATTGTTAAAAAATCCTAAAAATAAATGATTATTATATAATGTCCTTTAGGAACAGCCACAGGAAATGAAAGTCTTGGCTGAAGAGCCCCCATGTCATACATGGTTTTATTAATGGCTCTGAGGTCTTGTAACAACCTCCATTACACAGATTTCTTTTTAATTACAAAAATTGGAGTATTCCAAGGGCTATTGGATTCCTCTAAATATCCTTTCTGTATTTGCTCATTTACCAATTGTCCTACAGCCTGTATCTTCTCTTGAGTTAGTGACACTGATCAACCAACACAAGTTGATCATTTTTCCATGATATTGCATCAGCAAACTTCTCATCAGCGGCCCCTATGAAAAATTTTGTACAGTAATGGAATCTGCAGTAACGAATTTTAGTTCAATGTTTTGCAAAATGTCTCTGCCCCATAATGTAAGGGCAAAGAAGATATAATATAAGGTTGAAAGTTTCCAAATCTATTTTCACACTCCCACTTTAAAATTTTTGAACTTTGAGCAACATTGTTAGCCGTACCCAATCCCATTAATGTAGATTCTGTCTTCATAATTGGCCAGGATGAGGGCCAGTCTTTTCCTGAAATACATGTTGGGTCTGCCCCTGTGTCCAAGAGACCTCTAATAGGCTTTCTATCCACTTTTATAGATTTCATGGGTCGATCCTTAGAAATAGATTGTACCCAGGCCACAGTTTCTGTGGAACTGAAACCTCCTGTACCTCGATCTTGTTTTAGGATTTGATTTGGAAGATGGACATAATTTAAAATTAAGATTTGAGCTAATCTTTGATCCATATGTATTTGCATTTTTTTTTTTTTGTCGCTGGTGGGGCTTGAACTCTGGGCCTGGGCGCTGTCCCTCAGCTCTTCAGCTCAAGGCAAGCACTCTACCACTTGAGCCACAGCGCCACTTCCAGTTTTCTGATGGTTTATTGGAGATAGGAGTCTCACAGTCTCTCCTTCCCGGGCTGGCATTGAACCATGACCCTCAGATCTCAGCCTCCTGAGTAGCTAGGATTACAGGCGTGAGCCACCAGCACCCGGCTAAAATCCTCACTTTTTTTTTGTGGGGCCTGAACTCTATTCCTGGGTGCTGTCCCTCAGCTCTTCAGCTCAAGGTTAGTACTCTACCACTTGAGCCAAAGCGCCACCTCCGGCTTTTTTCTGCTTATGTAGTGCTGAGGAATCGAACCCAGGGCCTCATGCATGCGATGCAAGCGCTCTACCACTAAGCCACCTTCCCAGCCCTGGTATTTGCATATTTTTTTAAAGACCTTACCTTTACGTTAATTTCCCCTTGGTAATCTGCATCAACTACTCCGGGTAATACCTCAAAGTTTTGTTATAATTTGAGCTTCTACCAATTATCAAGCCCAAAGTTCCTTCAATTACAGAACCATAAACTTGAGTTTCTATTAGCTGAACAGCATACATAATAGAGATGATGTAATCTTTTTTTGCTGCCAGATCAAACCCTGCACTTCCTGGAGTAGCTCTTGGCAAATCCCATACTGTAAATAGAGGAGACAAGGGATTTAATGGAACTGAGCCCTTAGGGGATTTTTGTGTAACAGTAGGTGTTTCCCCTCTTTCGTTTTCGGGGCTGAGGGAGCACCCCTCTTCTTGTTCTTTGTTTCCTTTTCTTCTGCTGTTAGGAGAATTATATCCTTATGATATTTTGATCTACACTCATTTTTCCAATGATTGCCTTTCTTTCATCGTGGACAAAGTCCAGGCGCTTTACCCTTTTTATTGTTACTAGGTTTATTTTGCTTTTGTTTAAAATCTTTACTCATGTGTTCTGACTGGCCACATGAGAAACAGACCCCATTTCTGGCCTGAGGTCGTGTCTTATGTAATTTTTGTTCATAAGCACTGAATGGTTCTCCTTTCATTGCTGCAACATATGCCATTCCTTGAGTGACTGCTGGTGAGGCATCTATGCATGCTTTAACATTATCTTGCAATGATCCCGTCAGTAATTGTAAAGTACTTAATACATAACTTTTCATACTTGTTACCTCCTCCCTCATTTTTCTCACAGTTTTCCTTCTCCTCACTACCTCTCACAAGTTGATATGTACATTTCCCACATATTGTCTTGTGAGCATTGCTGTTCCATTGGTTTGCCCTTTGTCTTTTTTCTCACCATTTTGTTTTTCCTCTTCCATTCCATAATTAAGGTAAATGTATACACAAAATACAGGGTACCAAAATCAGGGGGATAAACCATAGGGAGAAAACCCAAAACAAAATAGAAATCATATACTACATTAAAAACAGCAACCGCAAAAAGAAAAAAAGCCTCTGTTTTCATATCTTGGAGTTCATTTTGCTCTGCATCAGCTTATATGGTAATATATATGCATAACAAAGCCACTGGAAAAGTATCGTTGCATGGACACCATATCAGGAAAACAACGTTAACTGTTTCTGATGGTAAAGGTGGAATTAGGATTGGTGAATTCACAATTCTGATAAAGGAATTTCAAAAGAGTTTTACAATTATGACAGGTAAATTTTAATTCTTCAGCATTTTTAACAACTTTGCCTATTAAGAAAATTTAAAATTGCCTGGGAAAAGAGGCTTTCATGCAAAGAAATCCATGGAAACTTAGTGCAGAGACAGCAATGTGGGTGAAGATGGCTCATTAAACAAACAAACCAATAAACCTCAGAAAACTTGCTGGAAATCCTGTAGGTTCCCTTGAAAATGTCCTTACCCAGGAAATATATTTTCAGTTTGTGAAACAAGGTTGTAGTGGAATTTAAATTCAAAGTTCTTTAAAAAAAAAAAAACAGACATCAAAATTTGTGATTTGACCTTTAATTACCAAACTGTAATTCTCTGAAAAATATATTTTGAGTCAAAATATTTAGAGAGAAAGTGCCCTGCACAATGAAAGAATGTATTGGGTTTATATTTTTCTGTTTGTAATTCTTTCCACAATGTTTTTGTACATGAAGCACTGAAACACAGAAAATAAAATCTGATAGGATAATTCAAACCAATGATTTCACATTTCTAAGTGGCTCACAAAAAATAATATCCTTATTAAGATGAGATAGTGAACACTTCTCTTATTACATAAGCCAAAAAATTTTGGGATCAGAAAACAATTGAGGAAATGAAAAATGTAAGGAAACTCTTTTTAGAACCCGAGCTAAGCATATTTGCTTCAACAGTGGAGAGAATCCAAAACTTTTTGATATAGATTCTCTTAATATTTTAGCTAAAGTGATTTTACAGAGCCTATTTGCCTCACTACGATGAAGAACAGATTGAATGAAGGCATGAAAATAAATTACACATCCGAATGAGGCAACTTAAAAGAGTTTTAAATGAGAAACAATGAAGATGGAGGAATGGGGGAGGCCGTATAGTCCTTCAGCTTCACTAAACTTGAAGCCAAGAAGCTGTGATTCATTGGAAATCAGGAAGAGCTAAGAGGAGGACATAGAAGTAGGACATAGAAGCATTGTCCTTTGTAACAGACACTGTCATCCAAGGTATGGATGATTTAACTCTATTCTCTTCAATACATCTTGTTGAACAAATTCAAGACCAAGAGAAAAATAATCAATTGAAATAATTTTACAAAGAATAACTTCACTTTTCCTGATATTATATATAAGGAGAGACTTAAGAGAAAAGATAAAAAGTGGAGTATACTTTGGTTTCCTCTAAGCATCTTGTTACCAAAATATATCTTTGAGGTTAGAAACGATTGAACCCAATAGTGGTGGAATACTTATTTTTGTTGGCAATTTAGACACAAGAAAACTTTCAAGGTTAAAAAAAAAAAGAAAAAAGTATAGCCAAATATTTGTGATCACAGCTTCTTGGACTGGTTTTTGGAGACAAAGTTTTACATTAGAGTTTGTCCTCATTAACATAGAAATTGGGTATTCATGACAACCAAATTCAAGAGGGAAGTTTAATGGACTCGCTAGGAAAGTAAAAAGAAAACCACTAGAAAACCCGAAAGTGGTGCTGCAGCTCAAGAGGTAGAGTGCTTGCCTTGAGCTGAAGAGCACAGGGACAGCACACAGGCCCAGAGTTCCAACCCCATGACCAACAAAAACAAAAACAAAAAAAGAAATCAAATTAGTAATAGAAAATGAGAAAACCTGGATCGTTCATCTTATATAATGGGTGGGAGAAGAAGGGTAACAAGAAATCTAAAGGGTTCTACATCTATGGCCAGGCAAATGTGTTAGTCATGTTCTTGGTGATAAGGATTACAGATGAAAATGATCGATTTAGGGGAAAAAACTCTCTGATAGTTCTAACGTTTATATTAAGCAGATGCAAAGATTGATCTGTTTAGATATCATCAAAATATCCATGACCATGAATATGAAAAAGAATGATAAAATTGGGGACATTATTAACGGGAAGAAGAAAAGAAAAGTTTTGACATAAGTGTAGCAATGGGAGCACCAGTGTGGACAAGATTGGAAGAAAGAGATAAGGAAACAAAAAAGTAATAGAAACAGATTTAGAGAAGAAAAGAAAAGAAAGAATTTGCAGGAAGAAAAGGTCAAAACTGTTACAGAGACATTGAAGGAAATATGCTATTTGGATTTGAAATCTAAAAGGACATAGACAAGTTCAATAAGAACAGTGTTTTGGTGAACTGGTAGAGATGTAATTCATATTGATGAAATTTTGAGATATGAATGTGAAGCCATAAAATTCTAGATCCATTAATTCAACAGATCCTTTTTATTTTAAATGTTGGGAACAAATGCTTTTATTCTGACCTTAGAAGAACTAATGAGCTCCAAGAAAATGTCTCTAAGAAGCCTTTCAATTCAAATATCACTGTTTGTCTCAAAATGACTTAAATTCTACATCTTCTAATGTTGGCATAGAGTTACACTGTGGAACTTAAAATAAGTAACATTTTTAGCTGGGTGCCAGTGGCTCATGCCTGAAATCCTAGCTACTCAGGAGCTAAGATCTGAGGATAGTAGTTCAAAGCTAGCCCTGGCAGGAAATCCATGACACTCTTACTTCAAATTAACCACCAGAAAACCAGAAGTAGCACTGTGGCTCAAGTGGTAACGTGCTAGCCTTGATCTGAAGAGCCAGGGACAGCGCCCAGACCCAGAATTCAAGCCCCTTGACCAAGAAAATTAAAAAGGAAAAAAGGGGGAAAAAGTAATATTTTAACGCTAATGTGCATATATACACAAAATTAGTCTAGAAATAAAACTATAACAGTCCCTGGACTGGCAAAAAAAGAGATTAAAGTGAAATTGCCTTCTATAATTCATTTAGACGATCTAAACTGAGGGCAGGCTACTGGAACTCACATCACTAATTGAAGAGGTAGAATTTGAGAAGATCACAGATCAGAACCAGTGTGCAAGGAAAGTAATAAGATTCTCATATCATCCTAAAGGTTCGCAGGTTGGAATGCATTTGTGATCCCGGCTACTTGGCAGACAGAGGTGAGGAACTTAGCCTGTTTTCAGCCCTCAGCAAATGGATAACCTATCAACAAAGTAAATAAATCGAAAAAGGATTATTCTAATGGTAGAGTACTTGTTCAGCAAACAAAATATTTAAATTCATACTCATTTCCTAAAAGAGGAAAGAAAAGGGAAGAAAGAAAGAAAGAAAGAAAAGAAAAGAAAGATAGGGAGGAAGAAAGAAAGGGAGGAAGAAAGAAAGGGAAAAGGAGAGGTATAAAGAAAAACCTCAGCATGCTTTAGATGTTAACAATGACCCTAAATCATTTTAGCTATAAATGCCTTCATTTAATTCTGGGCAGAGACATTTTGTATCAAGCCTGATAAAAACCATAGCATACCACATACAAAGCTTGGGTTAAATACAGGTCTGCCCTACACTGTTGGATCAATAGGAATATATGTCTAGTGCTGTTGCAGGTATGTTAAGGTGTGTGGGAGTTTATCATCCTGATGATCTTGCAATGATGAAATTGACTAACTACACAATTACCTTGGCAGATCCCTGCTGAGACCTATATTAAGTCACAGGTTAAAAAGTAACAATATATACAATGAAATATATTGAACAACCAGGCATTGTGTCCAAAACTAGTTTTACCTGATTCAGTGAATCTTTACATTCTATATCACATGTACAAATTTCTCATTCCCTTCTGTCTCATTATGTTGTCTTTCCTTGGTTTTGTTTTGTTTTCAGAACCGTGGTATAGGAGGGCATTTCTTATATTTTTGTCTTCTAGTCTTCAGAAAGTCTGCAGTTAAATATGCTTAAGTTCCTTTCATTAGAAAATTTAAACCACATTGGGTAGGCTCTTTATCATGATTTTGTTATGATCTCAAATACGTTTTTATTTCTGGCATTCTACCTGTATAATCTCACTTCAATCTTTTTCAAAGGGCACTTTAGTGGAAGGAGGAAATTCAAAGGGGATTCTGGTACAGAATTTCTGTTACTAAAAATTCTGGTACATAGTAAAGTAAGTCCAAAATTACTCATTAGAGAGATGATTTGAAAGTCATCTTTTTACATCTTAATACTCTTTCCTCAAGCAAACCAGAGGATTTAAAATAACTTATATTTTTAAGTTAATAGACACAAATGTGGATGAAAATTCTAGAAATAAAATGATCACTCATGAAACCTTACTGATACTTCAAAGAATGATTTCCAGTTAGAGGAATCATCTTCACACATTTTCACACAATGTGAATCTGCCTGTTAACGGAACCCCAAACTAGACTAAGGCATCTAATAGCTATCTAATTTTTGTTGTCTTTTGTCAATACTGCTTTCTTATCATATTGACTAGTATGAATTCTGTGACCATTATATAATCACATTTGTAATAAATGTTCCTAGGTGGGAACTTCAAGGATGAGGTGGTGTGGGGTTTCTGGTCGAGCCATGTCTGGTTCAAGGGAGGAGTTGGTATTGGCACAGACTCTGGGGTAAAGCAGGGCGGGGCTTTGAGGGTGAAAGCCAGTCTGTGTAGGGCTTTGAGACAGAAAGGAGGGGACAGGAAAGACTAGACTTGTTAGGAGCAGGGTCTCTTGTGGAGTAGGTGGGACTTTAGGATGGAGACTGGCAGGTGGATGGGTTTTCAGTGGAAGAAGGCAAGGTCACTGGGGAAGAGGCTGTTTGGGGCAGAGCTTTGAAAAGGAAGAACAAGGCTACAGAGGAGGAGGTTACTTAGAGAGGAGGGGTTGTGGTGTAGCACTATGAGCCCTGGTGGGATATGTAGGGTGAGGTTTCCCATAAGGCAGGGAAGATAATGAAGGCAAGAGGCTGACAAAAGGTGGGGATTCTGGTGCAGGAATGCAGAGCTATGAGGGAGAGGCTTTTCAAGATCTGTGAGAGGGCAGAGTGGTGCTAGAAAGAAGTGGGCGAGTAAGGGGCAGGCCTTTGGGAAGTTTGTTAGGGTGGAGGTGGGGTTTCTGGCAGAGCAGGATGTAGTAACAATGTATGGAGGAATTTTTCAGGACCAGAGCTTTGTGAGAGCAGAGATAGGATCCAGTGGACTAGACTCGTTAGGACAGGGTTTCTGGTGTAGCCAGTTACCACTTCGAAAAGAGTAGTAAGTTGGGTGGGGATTACAGTGTTGCAAGGCAAGACATTAGACTTGGACAGGGTTTCCAGTGGGGCAAGGCAACCTTCAAAAAGGGATTATGAAGGGACAGGGATTTCCAGTTGAGCCTGGTGAGGCTTCCAGAGGGAGGCCAACAGATGCAGTAGTTTGCAGTGGAGCAATGTGGGTGTCGAGAGATGGGATAGTGTGGTGGGGGTTTTCTAGAGCAGGTCAGGGCTTGGAGCCATGGGGTTAATTGGAAGAGGGACTTTGAGAAGGAGTGGAAGGTCTACAAAGATGTAGAGTAATTATGGGCAGGGTTGAGTAGGGTGTGGATCTGTGGGAGGAGCCAATAAGGGGGGATTCATCACGGGAACAATGAAGCCATTGAGAGAGTAGATATGGGAGGTAGAGAGGCCTGTGGTGGAGCAGGGCTGGCTTTCCAAGCAGGAGATGGGCTGTGTGAGAAGCTTCTGGTCAACTAAGGCGTGGCTACAAGGGAAGTTATAGAGAGGTGGAGGGTTTTTGCTGTAGCATGAAGGGAATTGTGGGAAGAGGTAGGTTCAGGGCTGGGCTTGAAAAGTTCGGATACTTAGACTAGTTATGGATCGAGTTTCTGATGAAACTAGGAGGGGTCGAGGGAGAAGATTGGTTGGGAGTGGGGTATGAAAGGAATGGGAGGAGCTTGGAAGTAATAGAATATGGGAGCAATGGGACTCTGAGGGAATAGAGTAGTTAGGGACAGGGTATCTGGTGGATGAAGTTAGGATTAGAGGGAGGAGCCCAATGTAGGCGGGGTTCTTGGTGCAGCAAGGTGGATCTTAGGAGGTGATATGGATGTGGCTTGGTTTCTGGTGGTGCAGAGCAGGGATTCCAGGAAAGGGTGGAGTGGAAGAAGGATTTCCCTGTAGCAGAGGAGGACTTTCAGGAAGGATTTTGGTTGCAGTCAGGCCTTTGAAAGTTTATAGCAGGACTACCAGGGGGTAGGTTATTTAAGGTTGGGCTTTCTAAGGACCAGGCTGACTGGAAGTGTGTTTTCAGTGGATCCAGTCAAGTTTTATGGGAAGGGGAGATAGGAAAGGGACAAGACTTAGTAAAGCGTGGGGCTACAAAAAATAAACAATTACTCTCATAGGAACACCATTTTCAGTCAGTGTAGAATTATATTACTTTTATGTATGCGAGAGATATTGGAGAAAGTAAGCAAGTAATAATTCCTTCCTATTGAAATTTTTTTAAATTCCTGTTGAGTGAAAATAAAACCACAGGTCACATCAGGCTCAGAGGCCCACAGTAGACTAAGAAATATGAAGCACTGGACTGGATTCCCCAGCACAACCTTTAAGGACTACAAAAAAAAATTTAAAATATCTCACTTGGTCATAATGGACACTCTATTATCTTAAAATTGTGAATGAATAGAACTTTTAGTCTGACCGTTTTAGAAATCCTAAAACTAAGTAAGTGATAATGTTTTAACTTTATATAATATGTGAAGTATACTAAAATAATTAGGAAAATATAAAAATGTACACAGAATATTTGTTGTCCAGCATCAATTTTAATCTAAAAGAATTTAAAACCAGAAAATTGCCATATAGTGAGATTGCAGCATGGTTTCTTTTCAGTCATCAAAATGGTGACTTAAGGAAAGTGTCTTCATTATTGGATGCATCGATGTTTAAACATATTTAAAAATGTGACGCACTATACAGACCCTGAAGAAACTCAGAGGGATATGTGAAATGAGGTTGGAATAAAATTAATGAATAGTTACAGTAAGAATTGATCTTCACTAGGCACATAAATATTTTCCAGAAGAAAAGACTACATTGAAAAATAAACAAAACAGTGAAAAGGAAGCAGGCAGGCAGACTTTGAAATACACATTATCCAATGAAGAATATCTATTGAAGCATGATTGCAATAATCTTTTACCTAAGTTTCAGTACTGATCTATGTTATTCCCTAATGCCAAATAACAAAGCCATGAAAATGCAGTAATAATTTTCAAGACATTAGACTTTACAGAAGGAATTCAATGAATAAATTTCTAGAAAGTAGAGATAGATGTCTGAGATAAAGAGTAAAGCAAATATCCCCAATTCATAGCCCTTCGAGGTCAGAAGGGTACAAGCCGAAGCACAAGGAGAATGGACAGAAGTACAGTAATGCATACCAGTAATTCCCAAGATGCAATGATGAATATAAGAGGGGAGAAAATCAACATGACCATCACAGGACTTAGCACTGGAGAATAGAGAAAAGAACAGTGAAAATCCATGGAGAATCACAAAGAATGCCCTTGCACATTTGGCAGAAGTGTGCATTGCATGGCATTGAGGTCTAAAATATGTGTAGGTATTATAGGAAACTATTTGTGCTCATATGGTGCCTCAAGTAGTTATAAACTTATGATTTACAGGACATTGAGTAATAATAAAGGTCCTGCTTCAGTAGTATAGAGTTAAATCTTGATAAATTCTGTTTTTAAACACCTAACACACTATAAAACCAAGACAAGAAGATTCAAATTATATATAAGTGACTTGACTGCAACAATAGAGTTCAAAAATCAAATCACATAATGTGGATGCAAAAGGATTACATTATTAGGGTAATCTTTAAACAACACACATTTTATGTGAATAGTCCTGATTATAAATGATTTGTTTTCCATACGGATTTTGGATGCACAAAAACAACAAAAACAAAACAAAACAAACGAAGAAATGACACTTGGCAATAGAGCTACATGCCAGTATCTCATCTCATGAGGCTGAGATTGTAAGACCATGGTTCACAGATGGCTGGGGTAGCAATCCACGAGACATTTATGTTCAATTGTTCAATCAAACACATAGTGAAACCTTGGTTAAAATAGTACAGATTCAGTCAGTCATGAGTGAAAAAAAACAAGCAAGATTTTGAGGCTCTGAGTCAGTTTCATTACTCCGCACGCGCGCGCGCACACACACACACACACACACAAACACACACAGCGAATATTAAGAGTGTAAAAAATGAACCTATCTGCCAGGACTATCCTAAGCATATATTAATTAATAAAAATGAGGGAAACCATAGAGCCTATGTGTCTTTGAGTCTGGCTTCCTTCACATAATGATTTTTTTTCCAAGTCTTTCCATTTTCTTAAGAAAGGGGCTATGTCATTCTTTCTCATAGAAGCATGAAATTCCATTGTGTATATATACCACATTTTCCTGATCCATTCATCTACTGAGGGGCATCTGGACTGGTTCCATATCTTAGATATGGTATTAATGCTGCCAAAAACATACTTGTGCTGGTAGTTTTAGTGTTTTATTTTTTGGAGTCCGGTTGTGGGGCTTGAACTATGGACATGGACACTGTCCTTCAGCTCTTCAGCTCAAGTTTAGCTCTCTACCACTTGAGCCACAGCGCCACTTCTGGGTTTTTTCTTTTTGCTTATGTGGTACTGAAGAATTGAACCCAGGGACTCTTGCATGCAAACACTACGACTGAGCCACCTTCCCAGCCCGAGAGAAGATATTTTAACTTATTTTCTACACGTAAATTAATATTAAGCAAAGCTAATTAAAATAATTACTTATTTACTCTTCAGAGGATGAGTATATTACTTTTGGATATCTTTGAGGAAAAGACTTTAGACTCATTACAACTGATGCCTTGCATTGAAATTACAGGCTAAACTTTCTTCTTCATTAAACAAAAGCTTCAGTTCTTTCATATTAGAATTATAAAATCATAATACCTGGATGTTGATTTGTTTTCCTTTGCTATTTTCAATTCCATTTTTCATCCATTAACTATCTATAGATAATTTCGACAAATGCCCATGAATGGGATTGCTGGCTCCAGAGCTATGTACATTTGACCATACAAAATGATGCTAATTGAAATGGACTCCAAGACATGGAAACAACAATTACATTTTTTTTTTTCAGATATCAACCTTGATTTCGGTAAAGAAGTGTAACTAGATCTTATTTTATTTCATTTGCCTTTGATTTATCTCTGGACATCTCTGTCTTGATTCTGGTACCTTCCATCTTGTATATACATTATCTGATTTGGAGAAGGAAAGAGAAATAACATAATGATGAAAGAAGTGACCCATTGCAACAATGATATTCACAAGACAATATACCGGCAATGAACTTTACAACTTTGGGGTGGGGGGTATGGTTGGGGGTGGGAAAGGATAGGAGAACAACAATGGAGTGGGTAACAATATTCATCAAGGAATGTACCTTACTCATGTAACTGTAACCACTCTGTACAGTCCCTTTAAATAAAATAAAATTTAAAAAAGTGAACCTACCCTAGAAAAAAATATCCCTTTCAAAATAACCCATCTGTAATAGTACTTGTGAGGGATTCTAGAGTCAACCTGTTATAGCTGGAAACGGATATATTGGGAAGCCATCTCAAACAGCAATCAAAAGGCTGAGAGCTGTGCTCTGGAAAGGTCAAACAGTTAAGGGAAGACAGAGGTATGGGTTATTACCTCAAAAGTATTTAAGTTAGAGCTGTTGGACACTCAAAGTTTAAGACTTTGGAAACAAGATGGATGTCTGTGCTATGGTTGTAATGATTATTGCTCCCTTCTGCTCCTTAAAAATAAGGGATTCAATTATCACTATGTATACAAACAATACCTCAGTTAATAATTGTAACCACAAACTAGATTGATGCCTCAGTTTGTGAACATACCTGTAGCCACTCATTACCCCACTCCTGTAGTAGAATGAATATAAAGCATTTTAAACAGAATTTGGGGATCCAGAAGCTGGCAATGAGGCTTTGGGTCCTCTGGGGTCTTCTTTCCTATCACTTCCTGTGATTTCTCAGTTCTTTGGCCAGGTATCCCATCATCTTTGCTGTTCCATGGTTGTGGTTAGTGACAGTACTGATATTCTGAACACCTCAAAACAAACTATGTAAAACACTTCCTCAGAGAAGATTCACAAATGTATAGGAGCACCTGGAAAGAAACCAAACATAAGCAGTCATTCTGTGATCCTCTAACAAGAAAGTATAATTCAGGTGTATCTTTACTTCTGATATATATAAGAGATGGACAATTTTCCCTTTTGTACATTTGGTATTTGATATTGCATAAATTTTCAGAAACACATATACATTGTGAAATAATGTTATTTATTTCATAGGTCACAAACCTTGTCACTGGAGCGATGACCCAAATGTCTTATCTCAGTTGCCTGATTCAGACTTAGATGAGTGTGAATTGCATAATTGTGAACATTTCTCCATGAAACTTAACAACACAGAATGAAGTTTGAAGGTCAGGCCACTCCATACCTCTAAAGATTTTACATATATTACAGTAATACACACCTAAACTGCTCAGCAGTCACAGCACATTGGTGTGTTATAATTGTCTTCAGATCAGAAATATTCTAGAGTTTAAAGAAGAATGATGGGCTGTACATTTTCAATGCAAGAGTGATGATCACCCCCTGCAATTATTCTCAGTGGAAAATCCTTCCTATACATTTTACTGACTTAGCTTCTACTCTGTGCTTTACCATTATCAGGGAGGGTCGCACTGTATAGAGCTAAAATACTGCAGCAACCTTAGCTGTCTTTGAATTTTACCTCTAATCTTAATACCAAGGTCAACTCCGGAACTCTAATCACATCATTAGTGGACACCTGAACTTTCCAAGCTTGGTTAAAAATTCACCTATCATTGCTCATTGCCAGTGTTAAAGATCTCACTCTATTAGATTTATTGTGTTTCTTCTTGTATTTCCAACACTGCCTTAGATGTTGGTTTTTGATATAGAGGTTTTAGTTTGCATTTGATTTATGGAAGTGTTAGTAATGTCAGTTGAACTGCATATATTATAATGTAAGTAATTTGATGTTTTGACATATGAATTTAATTTTGGTAATTGAGGAATTCAATGCACATCACTCACAAAAGTTTCTTTATATGTACTGGTATTGCTTTATTGTGAACTTCCTAAAAGCCAGTCATAGGAACACACGTCCTAATCTCATCACTTCTGTCACTGAGAGGAGGCTTGAAATGTCCAGATGACTTGGCACTTCAAAGTGAGAAAGTTTCTACAATGAAGGGTGAGAGAATAGAAAAAAGAGCAAATGAATCTTCCAACTGTTTTGTTACATGTTCTTTACACTTACAAATTAAGACACCAGAATAGTATTTTTATAACTTCTTACCTATTTTTTCCTGTTCTGAGATGTTTTATTTATGGATCTCTAAGAAATCATATAAGAATCATAAAATAAATCTATAAATCATATAAGAAATCTTAAAAAATAGTTTGTTAGGGATATATAACCTAAAAGGAATAATTTCAGGAAAGTATTAAGCACATAAAATGTAATACACACCTAAAATTGTCTCTTTATTTAAAACTTCAGCAGTTGTAGTTTATTTGTTCTAATAACAAAGATTATAAACTAAGTTACAATAGTATTCCAAATGGAACACAGAACTAGAAAAATGAAGGGTAGCACTAAAGAATGCTACTGCTACTACTAATAGAGTAAGAATAAAATTTAGGCAAAACTCCTTCAGACTAAAAGCCACAGAACAACCCCAACATTACTTTAATTGTTTCATATGAAGACAAGACCTTTTTTTGTAAAGATAAGTTTTCACAGATATAAACATCAGTTGGGTGTATATTTCTTAAGGCCTTCAGGAAGGATGCTCTGACAATGTTGATGGAAGCTGACTTCTTTGCGACCTACTACACAATGTGCAGACATCATTCCAAGCACTGCACCTGCATTAGGGTAATTTTAGTGCTCATGATAGTTCTTCCAGTTAGGAAATGAATTAAGTATTTTATTAAAAACAGAAGTAGGCAACAAGGCCAAACAAATTTCCCAAGTACCCAATACGGATCAGCTGTAGAACCATAATTCAAATCCAGGTTTCCACCAGGCATATCTGAGGATATTCTGTAAGTTTCACATTCATTACCTTTCAAGATGTATGGAGCAGATGAACCCACATTATCTTCCTAATTATGGTTATAATGGCAATAACATTGCTACAGAATATACATATTTTTAAATTAAAAGGGTGTGGGAAATGACATTGTAGGTGATCTTTATACCAAATAAAGATTGAGCCAAAAAGAAAAGTAAGGGGCTGCGAAGGTGGCTCAGTGATAGAGCACTTGCCTTGAATGCATGAGATCCTGGGTTCAATTCCTCAGCACCACATAAGCAAAAAGAAAAAAGTTGAAAGTGGTGCTGTGGCTCAAGTGGTAGAGCACTATCCTTGAGCTGAAGAGCTGAGGGACAGCACCCATGCCCAGAGTACAGGCCCCACGACCAGAACCCCCCCCCCAAAAAAATAAAAGAACCTAGGTTCCAAATTTTAGTCATAGTACTAGCACTCACATACCATATATATGTGTGTGTGTGTGTGTGTGTGTGTGTGTGTGTGTGTGTGTGTGTGTGTGTGTATGTATATACACATATATATGCTTCCTAAAATATACAGTAAGTTAATTTGTCGAAACCTGGTCATAGATTAAATATGAGGTGTGAAAAGTTATGTAAGTCTGAAATGACTCCAAGGTATTTTGAGAAGGCAGCTGGAAGAGTTATCATTTAATCAAATAGTAATGAGGGATTGGTTTGTAGATAGAGATCAAAGCTCACTTTTGGATATTTTGAGTTTGCTAAAATCAGTAGTTAGGAGTTGTCAGTAGACAGGATGCTATTAAGGACTTGAATTAAAGTAAACAGAGATGGAAAAAAATGCAGAAATAATTACTGTACTCAGTGGTAAAAAACATGAGAAGAAATATTACAGAGCTAAGCCCCGGGATAAACAAATATGTAAAACATGACAAATGAAGAAAAACAGTAATAAGTATATAATGCAGACTTATATGGGTAGGTATTTTTAATGTTTAAGAGCTATGAAGTGATTGTGTGATGACCTAAAATTTAAGAAATTGGTAAGTTCAACTATCCTTTGGGCCAACCATAGCTGATAGTTTAAGTAAAACGGGGCCACAATAATGTGTCTTGATTTACCAAAGTGAAAATAGGCCAATATTTGGAAAGCCACTTTTTGGACATGTGGTTGGAGTGGCAATTACTGCAGTTTGTTCAACTGTCAGTAGAAAGCTACAGGTTTAGCACAATGATAGAAATCTTTCAGGGATCTGGTAGATTTTCCCTCTGTCTTCAAGTTCCCTTTTTTTCTGAGAGCTAAAATTTCACTACTGGAAGCCTGTCCAAATTGTGCCTTTGGCAAGTTAACAGATAGTCTATCACATGCCCAAATAAAAGAGAATTGGAACAGGTTTACATTGAGCACTCACAGTAGACGGGTCTCTGGACTTTCTCAGGAAAAGCCTTCTGCTATTGTGGGATGGATAGGGCTGGATAATATGCAAAATAGACACCATATATTGAAAGTATTCTGCTAAGTTAACACTTGAGATATCGGATGTTTTAACTGCATTGTATTGACTTTTATGAATCAGTTAATCAGATTCTTCATGCCATATGATTTTACTAGACTGTAAAATGCATGCTTATCGCATTTCCTTTGTATAACATATAGTATGTTTTGAAATTTGGTATAAAAGATTTGTCTTTTCATTTATTTATTTTTAATATGTATTACTCTAGTTTTCAAGAGTAGGGAAATGCCCTGGAACTTTGTAATTTGATGTCATATGTAATTTATTTTTTTTTAATTCTTATTTATTGTCTGTTGCAGCTGCCGGCTATATGTAATTTAAACTGTAGTTTTCTTCAAATGTATAATCCTGCGCTGAAGTTTTTTTCTTACAAGCTTTCTAATAAATATGTAGTCTATTCAATTTTGAAAAGTACTGCTGTACCTCCCACTTATTTGTGGCATTTCTGAAATCCAAGTTCCTCTGTGCGTCAGGGTGGATACTTTTGCTTGTAACAGTTTTGTTATTGAATACATAGCATCTGGCTACTTAGGGAACAAAGGATGTGAAGTTACAGTATCCCAATAAAGAACTTCCAGGACAATTCAAGGGCAACTCATGTATTCTCTTTGTAGGTGAATAGGAGCATAGAAAAGAAAGTCTTATATAAGAAAGTGACTGGGAGTGTGTGCACATAGGTATTCACTTATTTATCTGTTGTTATCGTTTTACATGTTCAATATAATTCATTATATATATATATATATATGATCACAATTTCCAAAATCCAGAGAACCACATCCATGGGCATCGCTTTCCTATGTTGCTCTTTGGGTAATACGAATGAAACCTGGTATTGTCCTGTGGTAGAGAAATAACTCAGAGATTCAAACATTTTTCTTTCAATATGTTGTCTGTTCCTACATCTAAAATGAGGAAGTCTGTTAATACATAATACATGTTATAATCTATTTAATATATTTATACAATGTATAATATATTCTATATTATAATATATATTATATATAATAACTGACAGTATTATATATTCATAAGCAAAAATACAACAAACGTATCTATGTCCATACTTTCCTAGCCATGATTAGGTTCAGTAGAGTTAGGTGCATTACAAATCAACAGGAAAAGTCTACTGAAGTTTTGATGACCTTGAGCTAGATAAGGAGAATTTCTGTAAAAGGAGCCTCTCTTCAATTATGAGAAAAGATAAGTTTGGAAGTTTTTTGTTTTATTTTTTTGTTTTTATTTAGGCCGGACAAGGAGCCTGAACTCTGGACCTGAGGACTGTCCCTCACCTCTTCAATTCAAGGCTAGTTCCCTACCACTCGATCCATAACAGCACTTCTGGCTTTTTTTTTTTGCTTATGTGGCACTGAAGTATCAAACCCTAGGCATTGTCCCTGAACTCAAAGCTCATGCTCGACCACTTGAACCACAGCACCACTTCTGGCTTTTTCTGCCTGGGATTGCTTTGAATCATAATACTCAGAACTCAGCCTCCCGGGTAGCTAGGATTACAGGTGTGAGCCACCAGTGCCCAGCAAGTCCCTCTCTTTTAGATATTATTCTAAAAGCCTCCTATCCAAGGTCACTCCTAAGATAATAAATGGACCTATGCCAATAGTTCCTTTATACTCTCATCTCCTGTTATGGCTATTGTGTGTCTTTTCCATTGTATCCTGAACCTACTTCACAGTTCTCTTCCTAATCCATGATTCTAGATGTATTACTAATAATTACCTAAATTTTGTGGCTATAAACCCTAAATTACTCAACTATTAATTTAATTTATTTTTTTTTCAATATGATCGTGGTTCTGTACAAATCAGAGCTTATATTCACCTCTTGCATCTACCTCTTGGCATGAGCAGAGCCTGGGCCTAATCTACTTTAAATGCAAGAGGTTAGCCAAAGAACAGCCTACAGTAATCCTGCCTAGGAGTCAGTACAGGTAGTTGAGTGCCTGAAAGAAGCAATGCATTCCTGACATGAGAAGGGGTGAGAGAGACAACAGATTACAGAGCAAACTGGCAGTCACAACATTTAACAACTTCTCCTTTGGGGAAACTGACCTCCTGCAAAGTGGCAGTGAGATAACTTTAATTTTCTTATATGAAGGAAGTTGTCATGTCTCACTACATAACTCCCTTGTAATCAAAGAGAGGATCATTCTTTTGTTTCCACCTTAGGCCCAGTCTAAGTTTCTGTCAGACTTTGCTCAGACTCTATTCCTACCAGAAGGTCCCTGATGAGGAGGAAAGTGTGATCTCTTGGCTTCTGACTGGCCCTTTGGGACCTGAGGCCACTTTTAGTTTTCAACCTGTTCCTTCTGACAATGGGAAAGCTCATTCTCTGAATTGTGCCCTAGTATAGAATCTCTTCAGAGAAAGTCAAGGAATGACAGATTCTTCCTGAGTGAGTGAGTTTCTCCATTTCCAAAGAGGTCAATTAATATCTGATTCTGAGACCCAGGTGAAAGTCCTTTACCAGATCCTCCAAGCTGGAGTGGATGTTAGCTCAGACTCCAAGCCATCCTCATATTTCTCCAGCTCTTTCTCATGAACCAAAAGGTTACAGGAGTTTAGTTCAGAAACAAGGAGAAATGAGAGAAGGAGAAGAACCATTGGCAGGGTGGGGAATTTAGAGATTTTGGGTGAAAAAAGGGCTTAGAAAATCTAGAATCAGGGTGCTGGGAAGGTTGCTCAGTGGTAGAGTGCTTGCCTTGCATGCTTGAGACCCTGGGTTCGATTCCTCAGCACCACATAAGCAGAAAGAAAAAAGCTGGAAGTGGCGCTGTGGCTCAAGTGGTAGAGCGCTAGCTTTGAGCTGAAGAGCTGAGGGACAGTGCCCAGGCCAGAGTTCAGACCCCACGACCGGACAACCCCCCCCCCCCAAAAAAAAGAAAATCTAGGATACCTCACATCATTAGGGAATCACATCATAAGATTAGGGAATAAAAGTAAGAAATTACTACCTAAATTACTAACTCCACTAGTCTACATTACAAGTGTTTTGTCAAAAGTTAGCTATCTTAGCTCTATTTTGATCAGGAAAACGGAGCACATTCTTTCCTTACAAAGTTCTACTGAGTAGCTTTATCCATACCCCAGGTTGTTCTTACTCTCTGCTACTCTGTTACTTTCCTTTGCTGCATTCAATCAATGACACTTGAAAGTGTTAGCATCTTCTAATCCATTTGTTTTAAAGTAAAACAAATTATGGGGAAACATATATCTATGGTACATTTTCTTCTATGGCATATTTATTTGATGTTATTAAGTATTATTTTAATAGTTTCATTGTTAATACTTGAGAAAAATATTTTACTATTAGCAGTAATTAGCTGCACATTTGTTTTGGTATTTTTCCATGTCTGTGTATTTTTTAAGCTTCTAACATCGTCTTTTCCCCCAACTGTTGCCTTCCTAAAATTGCTTCAAATTATAAACTATTTATAATGGTCCTCTATGTGTTCATTGATATATTTAAATTTTGATCTAATATCTACATATTATAGGAAATCTTCAACCTATTGTAATTGGTCTGAAAATCAATATGGATGTTCCTCATTAAAGCAAAAACACAATGCCACAAAACTTAGTGAAATTAGGATTAGGTATATATTCAAAATATTTAGCAATGATACAGTAGAAACATTCACTTCTCATATAACAGAACATGTTTATAGCTATGAATAGCACATTTTCTTCATTCCCTCTTTCTGGTGTATCTAGGTTGATTACACAGCTTGGTTGCTATAGAATATTGCTGCCATGAACATGTATATTCATGTTGATTTATATTCCTTCAATATGTATCCAATTGCAGTAAAGGTCATCAACATATATGTCTTTTTGGTATTGTGTAAACTTCCATTAAGATATCCCTATGGGTTGCACTAGTTTACAATGCCACAAAACCAAATATAGTTCCTGATTTATTTACCTCTCCAGCAGTTTATTTATTTGAGTGGTGATAGCTATTCTGGTGTGTAAGATAGGATCCCAGTGACTTTCCTCTTTATTTTCCTTCATATTTGCTATGTGGATATGAATCTCAAAAATTTCATTTATTTATTAAAAACTTACATTTGTACTTCATTCCTGATTAGTGTCTTTCTTTTTCTCTGGTACTTGATCAATTTTTAAGATTTATAACATTTGATTTTTTTCCCATTACAAATACTCATTTCAGTTAGTAAAAAGATTTTTTTTTCATTACAGTGGTGCACAATTAACTAAAAACAACAGATTGTACATTTATATCACTGGATGTTTTTGTTTGTATTTACAGCCAGGAAATTGTTTCAATAAAGATGCTGAACTTCTTTCATTGATATACTGAAAGAATAGTATCTCATATTCACCTAAACTAATCTCAGAATTAACAGTCAGAGCCTGGGCCACCACAGTCTGGGCTAAGTAAAACCACTAACACAGTATAAACTGCATTTAAAGAGAGCAAAGGGCTTTATAACAGATGGAAGAAAGGCATCACCTTCATGAAGCAAATGTTGAAGTTCACAAGCAGACCTTAGGAATCTGAATATCAAGAAGATCAAAAAATAAAAGTATTTCGAAGGACAACTTTAGAACTCAAAATTGGGGAGGTGGGACAAACAATAGATACCAAAACTCAATGCTGAAGGGAAGGAGAATTTTACCCCAAACCTCAGCTGTGTCTGACTCTCTCACACAACACACACAGACACACACACACATAGACACACACACACACACACACACACACACACACACACTCACACCCCTAGTGAGAGATCTTTGCCAAAGCACAGGCATTCTGGACTTAGACACCGAATACTCCAAAACTATCCATTGTGAAGGCCTTTACTGAAAGTACCCATTGTAAGTAGACATTTACTGAAAGTTAGAACTCAGATTCCTGGAAAAACCGTGAAATGTCACAATAAAGTTCTGCCCATAACTCCCCTAGCAATAGCCATCAGCGGATGACAGGAAGTACCTAAAGCTACAGATTATTTTTTTTTTAATTTAATTTTATTTTATTTGAGAACATACTGTACAGAGGGGTTACAATTACATGGGCAAGAAAATGCATACATTTCTTACAATGCATTGCAGCCTCCTCCTTTGTTTACCCTTCACCTCCCTTCCCAGCCTCCCCCCTCCCCCCCCCACCCATTCATACCCCCCCTCCCCCCCCCACCGACATTGTAAAGCTGGTTTTGACATGACATTTTGTACTTCTCATTGTTGCAACAGGTCCACCTGAATCCTTAAACGACTTGTTTGTCCCCGTATCCTCCACATGTTATACTGACATCAAATATAGTGAAAGCGGGGGTTACACTGTGGGGGAGGGACATACAAAGCAACAAAGAAATAATATTATAAATGCGTTAGAAACACATGCATGAAAGAAACAAAAACATTAAAATACATATTTGAGGTTTCGTTTTCCTAACATCACATTCTCTGACTTTTTCCGCTTGACTTTTACCTATACTAGATATTGCAAATAAGGGAAGCCATGGGACCTATGTTTCTTTGGGCCTGGCTTACTTCACTTAATATAATTTTTTCCAAGCCTTTCCATTTCCTAACAAATGGGGCAATGTCATTCTTTCTGATGGAGGCATAGAATTCCATTGTGTATATATACCACATCTTCTTGATCCATTCATCTACTGAGGGGCATCTGGGTTGGTTCCATATCTTAGCTATGGTAAATAATGCTGCAATAAACATAGTTGTGCTGGTAGCTTTAGTGTGGCCTTGTTTGTGATCATTTGGGTAAATGGCCAAAAGTGGGATTGCTGGGTCATTGGGGAGCTCTATGTGGAGTCTTTTGAGGAACCTCCATACTGCTTTCCAAAGTGGTTGAACAAGTTTACATTCCCACCAACAATGAAGTAAGGTTCCTTTCTGTCCACATCCCCTCCAGCATCTGTTGTTGTTAGAGTTCTTGATTTTTGCTGTTCTAACTGGAGTGAGGTGATATCTCAATGTTGTTTTGATTTGCATTTCTTTTATGGCTAGGGATGTTGAACATTTCTTCATGTGTCTATTGGCCATCCTTCTTTCTTCTTCAGAGAAGCTTCTCTTTAAGTCTTTCACCCACTTACTTATTGGGCAGTTGTTTCTTTGAGGATTTGTTGTTGGGTGGTTTAATTTTTTGAGTTCCAAGTATATTTTAGATATGAGACCCTTGTCCGTTGTATGGCTAGTAAAGATCTTCTCCTAATCCGTGGGCTTTCTATTGATCTTGCTAGCTATGTCATTTGCCCTGCAGAAGCTCTGCAAGATTATTTTTAATTTTTTAATGTTTTTTTACTTTTTTATTGTGAAAATACTGTACAGAGGAGTTACAGTTACATGGGCAAGATAATGAGTACATTTCTTATCAAGCATTTTAGCCTCCTCCTTTGTTTCCCCCTCCCATCCCTTCCCATTGTCCCCCCGCCCCCCCCATCGAATCCTCCTCCCCCCCTTCCCCTCACCAAAGTTGTAAAGTTCGTTTTTCTCCATAAGAACTTGTACATCTCATTGTTGCAATGAGTCCACCTGTATCCCTATTTAAACGATTTGTTTTTTTCCCCTTCTCCTCCACAAATTATTGCTTATTGCTTAGCCTGCACTCGCTAGCCAATAAGATTGTTATAAGATTACCCAGTTAACAGAAGGGTCGGGGATCTCAACTCTGACCCACTGGAATGGTGACAGTTGTGAGTCCAGGCTCGACCTTGCAATAAATGACTCTAATGTGGTCACGTGAGAACTGGCTCCATGGTGGTCTTTGGGGATCCTTATCTAAGCACAAGGCTAGTGTACACAGAGAACCCCAGGGGCAGTTGTATCTGGAACAATGAAGCTTTTTTCCTCTTCTTTTCAGATAATCAATCATGATGTTGCAGTTGGCTCCACAGCTGCTCCACACCTGAGCAGGAGGAAGGAAAGGATGCCTTAGAATGCAGGACGGCCTTCTGTACCCTTGGATTTATGTGTAAGAATGCAGTTTGTGGTCCTCTAGGCAGGGGTGGCCAAGCTGAAATGGTGGTAAACTTTGCCTTGAGGATGGCACCCTGTGAGCCCTGCATGCATGGTGAAGCAGCCTGGAAAGCCCTGTGAACATCTCCGGGATGGCCTCTCAGTGGATTGGAGAAATTGACTCCTGTAGTTGCACATGGCAGGAGGCAGGAGGAGAGCAGGAATCCAGAAAATGGGAGAGGCACAGAAGCAGATGCACCTCTCCATTGAGACTCCTCGGCCATTCTAAGGAGGTTCACAACCCACACGTGGCGGCCACTGCACAGGTCCCCAGAGGCCCTACTTGTCAGGGGAGCAGTTCCTGGTCCTGATCCAGAGCTGGAACTTCCCAAGTGGCCCTGAGCTTGGCTGGGCTGGAGCGGAGCCTACCAGCCATGCTTCCTCTGCCCTGCTGAGTATAGCCCCCTAGCAGCTGCCCAGGGTACAGCACCCACATAGGCCACCTCCTTGGGGCAGGCTGAAGCTGTGCTGACAATTCCTGCCTGGTGCCTGCTTCAAGGCAAGAGCCAGGCCTAGCCCACAACAGAGCTGGCCCTCACTTCCAAGGGCATCGAGAGAGGCATGACAACCACAGGCCCAGCCTTGCTGCCCTCACTGCCCCTAGAGGTTACCTATAAGTCCCTGCCTTTGTTCTTGAAATTCTTCAGCCGTTGGTTGTCTCATTTTTCATTATCAGTTTGGGTGGGACTCGAGACTTCTTCCTCTCCTCACCAAGCTAACATGCCCTAGCAAATCCACCCCAACTACCAATCTACCATATAATATGTGATTTTTTTGTTTCTCTTCTATTTTCTTCCTCCATGGTATAACCCGTTTCCACTGTATTTGAGGTCGGTGAGCTCCAACTTGCATATACAAATTTCTCATGTGGGGAGGGGAAGGGAAATAAAATGCTAAAAGAAGTACACAGTATGACCTATTGTTACAATGAGATGAACAAGACACTATGTTGAAAATGAACTTTACTAGTTGGGGATGAAAGGGGAGATTTGGGGCAGTGGGGAGAAAAGGGATTGCAGGGAAAAACAAAAGAGGAGGTAACAATGTTCATTAGATAATGTACTCACTAACTTACTTATGTAACTCTAATACCTCTGTCTACCATTTTCACAATTAAAAAAACATGAAAAAAATTATCCTGCAGTACATTAAGTTCAAATTTCCTAAATGCTCTGTAAATTAAGACCAATTTTTAGTGGGAAGAAGGTTCTCAGAAACATTTTTTTGTCAGTGTTTGTGTTGTGCATTATTACCCAAGTGTACATAAATTAACAGAAGGAGAAACAATAGGAATAGGAGAAAGAGAAGTTCTGTGTTTAAGTATAATGGTTCAATAAACTATAGAAGACTCTGCAAATAAGACAACTTTGAAACAATAAAGCCAAGGCCAGTATTTACACCTATGTGAGTGACATAGAGAAAACATTACTCCTAAATGGAACATGAAGGATGAGGCCACTCTGTTTCTTCTACTAGCTCTAAATCATGGTAGCTAATCATGCAAATTTGTAAAAAGTAGAATGGAAGAATAATTCTGGTTCCAAGCAAGTCATATATAAGACCATGGATTTAACTGGGAAAAAAAAGGCCATGTTGAGAGAGCAGAAATTATTCTAGCAATGAACTGGTGGCTAAGATCATATTTTTTTTCTTTCTTTTTCTTTTTCTTTTGATGGTAGTGGTGCTAGAACTCCATGCCTGGGTACTGTCCCTTTACTTTTCAGCTCAAAGCTTGTGCTCTACCTCTTGAGCCACAGCACCACTTCCAGTTTTCTGGTGGTTAATTAGAGATAAGTGCCTCAGAAACTTTCCTACTCATGCTGGATTTGAACTGCAATCCTCAGATCTCAGCCTCCTGATTAGATAGGATTACAGGTGTGAGCCACTGGCACCCTACTTAGGATCACATGTAATTCACTTGCCATATATTATCTCCTTTTATTGTATACTTTTAGTGCTTTGGAAGTGAATCGTACCTTCATAGGTTTTCAAAGCCTAATTTTCACAAACTTGCATTTCTTCAAATCGAAATGCTATAAATTTTAGAACAGACATTAAAATAGATATAAAATTCACTTACAGGAATTTGTCCAACGTACATCCTCTATAGTGTGTCTTTTCAAAATTTGATTTTGGGGGATTTTTTCCAGGGTCTCACACATATTTTCAAGTGCACTGTCAATGAACTACAATTCCCTTTCGAAACACGTTTTTTACTTCTCTTTAATGCATTCATAGAAGTGTAATGAATATACAATTCTTTTTGACCTTTAAGACTTGAAAACTTGCTTGCTAAAATGATTGCAGTATTATAAAAATCGATCATTATGAGGAGTTTATCAATTTCTCCACAAATGCATTACTTTATTTTGTGTCATTTTTTATGTTAGGGTCATACTCGTGGGATTTCTTTGTCTTTTTTCTTAGATACTAAAGAGTAACTTATTTCATATGCTCCTCCTATTGACTATTAATTTACACATGTTCTTTAAAGAAATATCCTATTCAGGAAAAATTATATGGAATTAGAAGATATAAAAATACTTAAGATTCAGAATCATTGTAGCATTCACATTGTAGCATTAACAAATATGTTCCCTCTATCTGTTGGATATGTTTCACTTCGGTTATAGTGTCCTTTGAATTATGAGTATAGTGTCCTTTGAATTATGAAAGGCTATCACTTGATATAATCCAGTATATTCTTGCCTTTCTTTAGCCACTAATGATTTCCATTAGAAACCTTTACTGATACAATGTCATGAATTTTTACATTTATCTCTTATAGGTTTTTACATCTCACATTTTGTTTGATAATCTTTTTTTATTTTAAATTTTTGTGTAAGGATTGAGGTAGGCCAGGCGCCTGTAGGTCACTCCTGTAATCCTAGCTAGGCAGGAGTCTGAGATCTAAGGATCATGGTTTAAAGCCAGCGTGGGCAGCAAAGTCCATGAGCCTCTTATCTCTAATAAACCAATAGAAATCCAGAAGTGCTGCAGTGGCTCAAGTGGTAGGGTGCTCACATTGAGCTGAAGAGCACAAGGACAGCACCTGAGCCCAGAGTTCCAGCCCCATGAGAGACAAAAAAAACAAAACAAAAGAAACAAAAAAAAGGATTGAGGTAGTAGTCTAAGATCATTTTGTAAATCCCGAAAGACAATAGTGCCAATACACCCATTTAAGATTCTATTTTTATTTCATAAAGTCATAGGATAGTTTTCAAAATCTATTGACCATACAACTGAGAATTTATTTTCAACAAATCTGTTACATTCTTCTATGTGTCTGCTATTGTAGTAGAACTATGTTGTCTTCACTACTAATCATGATACAAAGATTCAAAGCTAGTATGAAGGTTGAAGCTACACCATTTTACAAGATTGTTCTGACTGACCTGTATTCCTTGAATTTACATAGGAGTTTATTGAGCAGGTGGACCAATATTCTACAGAGATATCTAGATGTTTGATAGTCACTCATATTTTGTACCTTCAAAAAACACAACACCCCAGATATTATATATAGAAAAATGTCTTCAGAGAATACTTGAAACAACTAAAATTAACTCAGGAATTAGTTAAGATTTAGATAACACTGTAGCATAACAAAGATGAATGATAACAACTTGAGCTGTACAACAGAGGAAAGTGAGAGGAGAAAGAATGATGGACCACATAGGAGCTATATGTGATTGCTATTGTGTTTCAAAAACCAGAAAGAATTCAGAGAAGAGAAGGAGAAAAATAAAGTGTCCTGAGTCAAGTTTCTTTTTAATCCATCTAATAGCTTGTACTAAAATCAGTGGAAATGGGAAAAATTAAAATAGAAATTAAAGCGTTGTATATACATGTTGTAATAGGAATATGATAATTTTCAAAGAAATAAGAGAGAGAATAGTTGAACTCTAAAGGGAAAAAGAATGAAGAGAGAAAAGAAGCAAAGTAAAACCTTTATAAATAACAAACACAAGAGTTTGGAAGTGGAAATATTCTAAATTACAATAAAAATTGCTAGTGTGGATAGAATATGGATCACATGTTATCATATATAATTTTGAAAAAGCATACTAAGAATGAAAGTCATGGTTTAAAACACTATTTGGATTATAACTAGACAGTATAGCTCAGTGGTAAACCATTGGCTTTGCATATGTGAAGCAATGGTGTGAACTCCCAAGCATTACAAAGTACACACACACACACACACACACACACACACACACAAACCACATAAACACACACACACACACACACATACACACATTTGCAATATTGATATTACCATATTAAACGGAGGAAATTATCACAAACAGTAAAAGTATGTTAATATATGAAATAATAATATTGCTCATAGTATTTAAAAGTTTAGTAGAAATAAAATACTCACAATATACTTGGATTTTAATAGATTAAGTAAATTGAAAATTAATAGAAGACGAGAACTTTTGCAAATAAGTTTTAAATAATAAACATTTTGAAACATGTGTCCTTTTATTTTAACAGATGATTGATATTACTGGTGTTTTAACTCAAGATTTAGAATATGATAGCGAGGTGCTGTATATAATGCTAGGGATGGCTATATCCATAATCATTTCACTCTGAATAGTTTTATACTAAGGTCTCATAGTTTCCCAGTCTCTCCCGAATTATAAACTCTATTTACACTTCCCACCATAGCTAGAAAATGGATTTCACAAATCACCATGCCGAGCTCAAAGTTTTTTTTTTTTTAATTCAAGTAAAAGTACTTCCAAAAAGTGACCAAGTAATGAAGCCTTTCTTAATAAAGTATGTGCTTCTTGAAAATACTGTAAGTATTTGGTACCTGGACAAATATTTTTATACTATAAGAAAATAAATGTATTTAGATTCACTAACCATATAAAATTAAGAAATTAATTTTTAAATAGCCACATGTTAAATATTATAAAAGCAAAATATATGTGTCTGAATAATTTACATGTGTAAAAATCATGCAAAATTAAATTAACTGATCCTAAACTTTGATAAAAGAATTACTCTAAAGAAACAAAAGGAAACATTTAAGCTCAAAATTTGAAATTTAGAAAATAAAATGAAGTAGGGGCTGGGAAGGTAGCTCAGTTGTAGAGCACTTGCCTTGTAAGCATGAAGCCCTGGGTTCGATTCCTCAGCACCACAAAAGCAAAAAGAAAAAAGCCGGAAGTGGTGCTGTGGCTCAAGTGGCTCAAGCGCTAGCCTTGAGCTGAAGAGCTGAGGGACAGGGCTCAGGCCCAGACTTCAGACCCCACAACCGGACCCCCCCCCCCAAAAAAAAAGAAAAGAAAATGAAGTATACTCTTTAGTTGACTTAATTAAGTGTAAACGCTCTGTATATCAATTTTATAATAAAAAATGCTTGAACAAAAAAAACAAAAGTACCCATTGATCAATGGCAACAGCAAAAGCATCAACAGTTCTTGTTTTGAGTGTACAAAAATATCGTTGGAATATATAACAATGTTCCTTCCAGAAGAAATGTACTCATTACCTCATTTATGTAACTGTAACCCCTGTGTACATTACCATTACAATAAAGTTAATTTGAAATTAAAAATAAACCAAATAATATACCAATTAAGAATTCTTAGAAGCCATTGGTTAAAAATATTGTAAAAAACTCCCCTAAATATCCAAGGAATATACTTTGATGATACTATTTAAATGCTTCAACTTCAGCAGAAAAGCAAAAAGTTTAAAAAGTGTTACAAAGTAAAGTAATAAATCAGAATATATTACTATTAATAATAAATATATGAATAATTTATAGTGGTAGTCAAATATGTAAGAAATGAGGCAATTTGCCATTCATTTGCACTAAATAAGTGAGAAAGAATTTTCTAGGTATTTTAAAATTATCATAAGTTTAATGAAGAAATTTTCTGTCACATCATATGATAATCAGACAAAGCTGATATTAGAACAAAGAACAGATTAAGTTTTTGGATGTTAATGTATATACTTATTTTGGTTGTGGAAAATGTGGGGATTTCAACTTGGGGTATATTGTTCATGCAGGCCGGCATCATATCTGTGGTTAATTTTAGGATAGTGGTTCCCTTTCCACAAGAACATGCACCTTAACTGTCCTTTTTGCCTTCCCATCATCAATGGCATCAGAGTTGCTCACCAACTTTTCTAGCTTGCTACCTTGACTGGCCTGGATCCTCAGTCCTTCCAATCTTAGTTTCTAGATAGTGCAGGATGGTGGAAATTATCCAATTCACCCAGCTATAGATTGAGAAATAAGTCCACTAAATTTTGGCCTGGGTTCTGTCCTCAAGCCTCCTAAGTAATTAAGAGTACACATGTGATACCCTGGTGCCAAGCAGTAAGAATATTTTTAAAGCAAGTAGACATATATATGACTTAGGCTTGTGAATACCTCAGGAAAAGAATAAAAGAGCAGTGAAGCACAGAGGATAGGTAGAATTTTAACTAGCTACTCAGAGGCTGAATAAGCTTAGCTAGCTACTCAAAAGTCTGAGATCTGAAGACCAATGTTCAATCATGAAAATGCAAGCGATTATCTCAAAAAAAAAAACACACAACAGAATTGTAGCAGTGGCTGAAGTAGTAGACCACTATCCTTGGGCACAGAAGCTGAGGAATAGTTCCCATGGACTATCAAGCCTCAACAATGATGAATGCATGCATGAGCATATGCACATGTTCGTGTGCATATTCATACATGCATGCACACATATACAAACACAAATGAGTATTTCAATGTGAAGTTATTTATTTTTTTTTACCTTGCTGTACTTTATTTCCCTGTATTAGTTCACAAATTAACAAAATCAGCTAAGGACCTATTTACATAAAATTCATCATGTTTCTCTAAAATCTACTCTCTTTTTGGAAGCCTGCTTTTATTTGACCCAAAAATAAATTATTCAGGAAGTCAATTCATCACTCTCAAGTCTATAGTATTAGATGATTGTTTAGGTTCCTCTTAGCAATATGATTTTTTGAAATCCTGCATCAAGCAATACAATTTCTTTCACTAGAAGAGAAACCTCTGTCAAACAATTAATAATAGCTTATTCTCCTCCTGGCATTCATATGTAGTTTTATTTTCTTCATATATTTCATGATCTCTCTGCGTATGCCAAAGTCTGCGCTTAGCATGTGTATACAATTCATAGATACTGAAATTGCTTTGGAATAAATAATGCTCACCCTGATTATCTTGAAAAAGAAGAATTGGTCTCTTAGCACTTTAGGTAATAACTTGAGGGAAAGAAACAAAAGGAAAAGTGAGGAACAACTCAACACATAGATTCAAATGAAACAAAACAACCCAAGAAAACAAAAATTAATTCAGTACTCAAGAACCTGCAGGAAATGAAAGATTTAAAAAAAATCAGCAATGACAAGCTTATGAAATTCGTGACTACATGGGAGTGAACTGTTGGGAGGATAGTGGCTAAAGCCCAGACTGAACAGAAAGTTCTGTACACAATGCCATGCACCTGTTATTCTAAATTCCAGGAAGAATAACATAAAGAGCACTGAGACCAAGTTCATACACAAGTAGGAAGCCAGTTTCTATCTGAAAAATAATCAGGATAACTTAGGGCTGGGGGCATGACAAAGTGGTAAGACCCATTTAAGGGGCACAAAACATTCAATTCAAACTCTAGTATTAGGGGTAAAAAAAAGCTATGATTTAAATAATTAGAACAATTGTAATACTTGAGTATTTGAGTGGAGAAAAATCCATTAGAGAGATAGAATGAACCCACGTTCCAATGCTACTTTAGTGATAATGTTTAGTGGTACTAGAGACAAAACAGAGTTACCTTGCAAATGAGCATGGATGTGCATTTGGGTGATGGAAATACTCTACTTACAGAGGTGTAAATTAGATTTTTTGGGTAGATTGTAGTTCTTGAACTAAGAGCCTGGGTGATGTCCTTGAGCTTTTTCTCTCAAGGTTACCACTCTAATACTTTGAGCCACAGTTCCAATTCTGATTTTCTGTTGGTTGTTTGGAGATAAGACGCTCATGGACTTTCCTGCCCAGGATGGCTTCAAACCATGATCGTCAGATCTCATTCTCCTGAGTAACCAGGATTCCAGGCATGAGCCGTCGATGTTTTTAATAATTCAGTAATTTGTATAGTTACAGAAGTTATAAATTATCATTGTAACCTGTGTATATATGTGTATGTATAGATCAATGCATACAGTTAGAAATATATTGACATATTTTTGCATCTACAGTAGATTTATGAAATCATCCTTCATTATAAAATAAAATGGAAACAAATTTAATAAGGAGCAAAACAAAGGGAATTGTTACACGTTACTACTTGTTGAATGGAAGATGAATTGTGAGAATCAGTTTGGTAAAACCATCTCTACTTTAACATAATGGATAATTGCTATTAATTTCAATCAACTTTGGTGGGGTGGAGTATTGGATGAGGGGGTGGGGGAGGCTGGGAACGGATGTGAAGGGTAAACAAAGGAGGAGGCTGCAATGCTTGATAAGAAATGTACTCATTATCTTGCCCATGTAATTGTAACTCCTCTGTACAGTATGTTCACAAAAAAATAAAATAAAATAAAAAATAAATAAAAAAGAAAAAAAGTGTAGGGAAAAGTTATATAAAGATCCATTACACTTAAATCATGATTTATTGAATGGAAATTCCCTTGTACAACTAGTTAAGATAATAAAAATATAATTAAAAACAATGGAGACATCTGATCTTAAACTGTGTTCTCTTAAACCATGAGTCAATATAATAGTTTCCTCCTCAGAAATTTTCTTTGCAGGTATTTTCCTCATAGTGACAGAAAAATGATCAATGCATTGAATATCAATACATCACATTGCACATCAGAAAGAGACACAATAAAAATCACAGTAAAAATGTTAGAATTCACCACATGATAAAATAACAGGTAGAATGTGCCAAATGCTAATTGATTATTTTTCCAAGTACTCTACCTATGGTATCTAATTTAATCCTCAGAATAATTCCATAAAGTGGAACTACTTATATTTTTAATTCTCAGATGATGATATTGAAGTCTTCAGAGTTGTAATTACTAGTACAACATTGCACACATGGTAAGTGTTAGCCTGAGGTCCATCCCCGACTGTATCAATTAACCTCATTCTATTTTATGACTAAAATTCTAGGAAAAATTCCCAGAATTATTGTGTACACTCATGATATTTCAGTTTATCTTTGTTAGAAAATAGGGAACTGTAATATGAAAACTCGAAGTTCAGAATCAATGCATACCTCCCTGGTGAAAGGAACTGCTAAAGTATAACATTCTTGATTTCTAGGTCAAAATAGCAGAAATCATATTCTATCCCTTCACTCAACACTACACTGCCTGGGGACCCTAACTCTGTTTAACACTGTCTTACTGAAAGAATGGCCTCCCCAATTCCTGATGGAAACAGACTGCAGGTCTTATGGACCAATCATTTCCACATTGTAGCTCAACTAAGTTGTTTACCATTAGAAGTATTTTGATTGCTTTTTATACCCAACATTTTGAGACAAAGGTACTACTTTAAAATGCTATTAAAGCAAGACTGATATAAAAATCACCTTTGACCCCAGATAAATAATTTACCTTTCATGTACCCAAAAATGCAGTCTGACCTATTATTAATGTTAGGAATGAGAGGATAGAAAATCATAGACAACAAGGCCTAAGCATGAATTAAAGCCTCTCCAACTTGTGAATACAATTGGTTTAAAAAGACATTAAGGGCTGGGAAGGTGGCTCAGTGGTAGAGCGCTTGCCTTGCATGCATGAAGCCCTGGGTTCGATTCCTCAGCACCACATAAGCAAAAAGACAAAAAACAGCAAGTGGTGCTGTGGCTCAAGTGGAAGAGCGCTAGCCTTGAACTGAAGAGCTGAGGGACAGCGCCCAGGCCCAGAGTTCAGGCCCCACTACCAGACTCCCCTACCCCCCAAAAAAAGACATCAATACTACTATATTTGTTCAAAATTTCTTATGATACTGAAGATTCAATTGTAAACTGTTAACACTTGAAAATAACTCATTTTCTTGGGAGTAGGAAACAAAACACAAGATTAATCCTAATCATTTTCAAAGACATTTATTTATACTACAAATTCACTCTTATAACTACAAAGATTCTAAAAATAACTGAAGCATAGTGTCACGAAGGACATAATTTAACTTCATCATATACATTCAAAGGACTTTGCTAATAGAAAATAAATTTATGCTAATAAGTAGCTCACCCAATTCACTTCCATTTTTTAATCTATATCTTTTATTTTCATAAACTGGCTTTTCATAAAATGATGCATAAAAAGCCTGTATACCCACTTACATTTTCAGATTTTAACAATGCTTATTTCAGAAATGTCTTTAGCTGTATAGTCAATGAACTGAAATAACACTAAAATATTCAAAGGGTTTTCAGAAATTGCAAGATTCACTCTGGGATGTTATTTATATTGGAAAAGATATTCAAAAAGCCTTATTAACGTTGTGATAGTTACTCCCACAAAAGTACTATTAATGAAGAAACCTTTGTATGTATAATACAACTTCAAATGCATCCACAATCTGGAGGTGACACATGCTTTTTTGTTTGTTTTTGCAATGTATATCTAACAAACATATCCACAATACTTATTTTCAGTCAATATGATGGGATATTCAAACCTAAAAAATACGGGGTTTATTATCTTAGTGTGAATAGATACAATCTTACAAAGAAAGCTATTTTCAACAGAAATTCGGAAAGAGTTTATCCACCTTGAGTTTCACAGGAATAACTGGAGAGTAATACCTGTTTGGTCAAGTTGGTCAAAATTACTCTATGAGTATATCTTAAAAGTATATCCAATTTAAGAGGTCAAATACATATTTTGTACTGACAGTCATCTTACAGCAATAACTTACTACCTAATTATATGTGGATCTTCTTTCCTAGCATATACTAAGAGCTGAAAGTGATCTCTTTTATCTAACTTAATGGTGTAAATGCTTTGATTATGATGATGTTATTATTTGACAAATAAAATGTACAAAAGGGTGGTTCCACTGAAATGACAGGACAGAAAACTGATAAATAACAATATTGCAACATAGCTCTTTTCAGCCTCACTCTGTCCACATTGGCAAGCAACATTGCAACCTCACACACACACACACACACACACACACACACGTGCGCACATGTACACACACATATACATGAATGCCAAATTCATGGTTTATTGTACAAAAAAGTTCAATTAAAATATTAGTGATTAGGAAAAATGATAATTTGACTTATTACAAAATAATACGTAATCCAATCACCATGGTTGTTACATTTTACCTGTCTCTCCACATGTGACCACTTATTTTATTTTTAGTTCATTCATTCATTCATCATTCATTAGTTTGGTGCCAATACTGGAGCTTGAACTCAGGGCCTGGCTCTGTCACAGAATTTGTTATGTTTTTGTTTTAGTTTTCTCAATGCTAGCATTTTACTGCTTATACTAAAGCTCCATTTCTAGCTTTTGCTGGTTACTTTCAAACCAGAATCTAATGTTCTTTTTTGTCTGGTTTCAAAGCACAGTCATCAGACTTCATCTTTCTGATTAGGTAGGATTAAAGACCTGAGCCACCCGTGTGGCTCTTAATTTTTCCTGTACATATGTAATGCACATACTTAGATAGTAATTTAAAACAGAGAGCATAGAATCAAGATGTACAGTGATGATATTTTCCTGTCAGAAATTCAAGTTAGTAATGTAAATTTCTTCTTAAGACCATACACAAAAAATACTTAAGAAGAAATCTGATGATGTATGTGTGTGTGTGTGTGTGTGTGTGTGTGTGTGTGTGTGTGTGTGTGTGTGTGTGTGTGTGTGTGCTGTTGCAATATGTTCCACATATAAGCACTGTGCAGCAGTGTCCAGCCATTCACAGTTATTGCATGAATATCTGCCTTGAGATACCAACTCATGGGCAATGTCTAGGTGTCCACTCTAGGCTACGCGATGAAGAGGGGTATACTCATCCTCATCCCTAGTATTCATATAAGTGGCCCTTTTGGAAAGTACTCTCCACACTGTAGTAAGCTGCAAGACAAGCACTCTACCACTGAACCACCTTCCCAGCCCAAGGATTAAGATTCTTGTCTGTAATTTGGTCAAAGCTATGTCTCTTTACGTAGGCGACTAAAAATGTATTTACTAATTTCAAGTAAATACATAAATTCTATTTCCATCTCTTCTAAAAAATACAAAAATTGTTTGCTCTGTAAATTGACTAGAAGCATGGATTTTGTGGCTAGCTATGCCATTTCACATCTGTATCTCTTTTCCTCTTTCTCTTTCATGGTTCCCATGGTTCCCATGTTTGCTCCATAATTATCCAAATTTATTTTGCTTTTATATTTTTAGTTGCATCATTTCACTTTCTGCTCTGCCATTTCCCAGAATAGCACCACATAAACAGAAAAATCCAGAAATGGTTCTGTGGCTCAAGTTGTAGAGCGCTTGCCTTGATTTGAAGAGCTAAAGGACAGTGCCCAGGCCCAGAGTTCAGGCCCCACAACTAATTTAAAAAGAATCTAAATACTTGATAATTCTACTAACAGATCTGACTGAAATCAGTTGAATCACACTTTTCCTATACAATGAAGGAATAGGTCCAGGCTGGGAAAGCAGCTACAGAAGGCAGGCACATTGTATCTGTGACAAAACTTTGTGGAAAATGGAATTGAGGATTACTTACTGGTGATTCACTTGCACTTGAAGCATGATTCTGAACTATTGCTTGCTGATTCTGAACTATTGCTTTGATCATTATATTTTCCAAGAAGAAAAAGTGAAATTTAATTGATAGTAAAGGACTACTAACACATTTTGACTTCTCATTAAGCATCTTCAATCATCAAAATCACTTGAAGGCAATAGACAGGCCTATTTTTAGATGAAAACAAGTGTCTTTAAAAAAAAAAAACAAGAATTTAGGTAGTCATACAAAGGACTTCTTTTACTACTGCATTATACATTTTTTTCTAATGTTGGATACCAACATTAGAAAGCTACTAGAAAGCTCTTAAAGCCCATATGTTGAATAGTGAGTTCTCTTACACTATAACATGGTATTTCCCAAATCATTTACAAAGAAGGCATTGTTTCCTATTTTCTCGCTCCTAATATAAGCTGCACATGAAGACAGCAAGGGTCCTAATGTTCAGACAAGGAACAAGGTGAAAAAGTGAGGAATGGTATCAATTTCAAGAAAAAAATGGAGTAGGATCCAAGCAAATTTCTTCTTTGGGATGTCGAAATTAAACGGTTTACTATGGTGTGGAGACTACTTTCCAAAAAGGCCACCCAGATGAATACTAGGGATGAGGATGAGTATACCCCTCTTCATATGGAAGCCTAGAGTGGACATTTAGACATTGTCCATGAGTTGGTAGCTCAAGGCAGATATTCATGCAATAACTCTGAATGGCTGACACCCCTGCACAGTGCTTATATGTGGAATAATACCAGAGTGGCAGATACCAATCCCCAAACTAAAGGTCTCTTGTCCGCCTTGCATGTTGCTGCTGGGAATAGAAATAGAAAAGATACTCTGTTGAATCATTATATCAAACCAGGTTTGAAGAACAGCTTGGAAGAAACTGCATTTAATATTGCCAAAAGGATAACTATGTATCACTACCTCTTTGAAGTTGTGGAAGGCTGTACAAATTGTTCTCCTAAGTCGTAATGGTTTGGTTAAGTTTCTTAAATTTCAAAAATGCCAGTCCATCTTTTGTGTCCCTATAATTTTTTTCACAATACAAAGCAACAGCAATATCTTACTTTAAAAATTCATGGATTCCATGGTATTCTTCCAAGTGATTTGCCTGACTCTGATGTCAAAATGTATTCAAGAGTTTTTTGTATACATCTATAATGATTTCTGCAGAGTTTGTGATTTTTTTAATCAGAAATAATTTTAACTTATCTGTTGAAATGAATAGTATAGAAACTAAAGATGTTCCTAGTGCTTTTGGGAAAAAATATATCTATGTTTGTACAATATCCATAATCTATTTCATTCGCTCCTAGATATAATATTTTGAATTCTACATTTTTATATAATGTATAGTTTCATTAATAAATGTGTCCTTTCAGATTGCATTCAATATAGAAGAAGTTTAAGATTCCATTTTTCCTAGGTCCTTATATTATTTTATTTCTTTGGGATAAATTGACAATGTTATCTAATTTCAAGTTTTGTAAAGGTTATGCTATGTAAAGACCTTTCTAAGGTGAAGATTTAATACACTGATGTCAAACTAACCTTTAATTCTATGAATTACATGTATTGTTACACTTGTATTTTTGTAATCAACTTTTTAATAACTGTTTTTATATTTCTTGCATCAGAAGAATGAAATATATGGAATACTTCACAAATTTTCATATCATCCTTGTGCAAGTGCCATGTTAATCTCTGTATTATTGTAATTTGGGTAGACCTGCTGCTGAAGCATGTAGTACCCTCTAAATTTAAGTACTTAATGATGTAATCTTTATACAGGCATATATCCATGGTTGCCTATTTGTAACAAGGAACCCTTATTGTTCCTTAAAATGCGATTGATCTTATTTCTCTAAAATTCTGTGTATAGTGGAAAAGCTTATATCATTTGGTCGATTGATCATATTTACAATTTTTTGTCAATGACTATTTTGTCATTTTCATTTCAAATTTGATCATACTTTGAAGCCTTTACAGCTAAGTCCAAAGGTGATGGCTTTTCAAGTACTTATTTATCAACTGAGTTAGCTTTGTAGAGCTAATGGATTCAAAGTAAGCCTTGCTTGAGAGCTACTTCTAAACTTCTGCAGCTTAACATTTCCCAAATGAGGTCTTGCTGGGACAAATGTCTACCTGAACCTTTAACCTTCTTCCTTGTAGGAACAGACCAACCAAAATATCTTACCCTGACAGCATAGATTGTCTTACTGGAACAAAACTAACCTTAGTTACAAGGGATCATAGAGAGATGAACAGTTCAGACAGAATTGTTCAGAATGGAAGGTATTTTGTCAAAATATAATTGTTTATTATACTTATCATTTCAAAAGTAGCTAAAGCCAAAAAGGTGAAAAAATTTTCATATGCATGATTACCTACTCTCCTGGCCTGTCTAGCATCCAACCAGGCAGGAACTTACACTACTGACTCTCTATCACCAAATATTTCCATAGCTCCTGGAAAAGTCCATGTTTCTCCTCGATATTAGGCCTTAAATTGGTAATGTTTTAATCACAGTGTTTCCTCTTGCCTCTAGGCTGTAAATCTACAAATGGTAAAGCTTTAAGTCTAACTCTACCAAACACTGAGGTAGAGATAATGGAATAATACTTTAAAACAGAGTTGCCTCTGATTCCCTAACCACAACACAACAATGCAAAACAATTTTTATATTATATATACTTATATATTTTATATTTATAAATATAAAATATGTGCTGATTTTAAATTTCACAGAGTGAATCTTAATAGAATTGATAATTTGACAAATATATTGACATTTATTCCGATAAATAGAATGGAATATAAATAATTAGATTTAGGATATATATTAGAATATAAAAAGTATCAATGCAATATCTTCGGTATAAACTTGTGATAAGTTCTAAGTGTTTGTGATCTTCTGAATTCACATGGTAATATAACAGTCTTGTTTTCTGCTAATCTATAAGGGATTTTACTCTGATGCTCTGTTTATTGTTTTAACTCGCTGGTCCCAAAGTGTTTTCTCCATATTTCTGAAGCATTCTTACTGATTATACACAAATTTTGCTGATATGATGTCTAAAAGCTATTATTCTTCTGAAGGACCCACGGATCCGAGGATACAAGTTCCCAGTTATCTGTATCATCAGATAACAAGGGCAAGACTTCTCACATAGGCCCATGCAACATGCCAAAAGAAAATAATTGAAGACATCTCAATTTCTCATTTCCTATAATATTTCAGGACCCCAATTCCTTACAAGAATTAGCAGAATTCAATTGTGAAATGCAAGGCAAATTAAAATGAAAGATGAGATCACAAAATCTGAGAGAAAGTACTGTAATTCAAACTTTCAATTTACAGATGACCAGCCCATATGAGTGAACAAAATTACAAATGAACAAGATTATTTTAAATACCCCTCTCCTAATGATTAATGAAAGATTTCAGTGCAGCCTAAAAATAGTTTCTGAAATGATAGATCCATAGTTGCCCTACCAAGTCTAGGAATACTTGATTTAAAGATCAAATATAATTTAGAAAAACATTAACTGAGAAGATCCTTAGTGCTTCAAATCACTGGTACTTCAGTAAAACTAGGTTCTGTAGTATAAAAAAATGTTGTCATTCTCTAACCAAAGATAACCTATATTTAATCTCCTGAAAGTATATTCATTTTCAAACTATTTAAAATCACATTTGCCAAAATAACACTTGACAAGTAGATGATAGTGACATTACAAGGTTTTCAAGTGTAGGGAGCTAGTTACAATAGAGTTGATTTACGTACCCAGCACCAATAGCAAACAAGTTCAACCATTCATTAATGTGTAGAAATAGTACTCCCCACCATTTGTGCTGTTCAGTAGGTGCCTTCCAGAAATGTGTTAAATAGATCAGCCTCCCATATTTCAAACCCAAATATTAGCTAATAAAGTAAATTTCATCACATAAGAAGGTACATTTTAAAAAGTCACTAATAGATGCCTTATCATGTGTTGTTTTATATTTTCCCTATCTGTCTAACATAGTAAGAAATATGACTTTAAGTTTTGAATATGGGTACTGATGAGAGATGTGACAAAAATAAAATCTGTCTTTTATTTCTGTCATATTCCTCTAAGTAGTAAATTTTAGTTTTCTTCTTTTTCCAAAACTTATAGGTAGTACAAAAAATTATCCTATGTAAAATAAAATAATCATACACCATTGTACAAAGCCATTTTTAAAAACTGGTAGTTAGGAATAAATTCTAAGCCATTTTTAAATTTTCTTGTTGACTAAAGATTAATCTTCCAAATGAACGAGAATAAAATCATGTCTAAGTGCTTCACATCTCCAGTCTTGCAAATTGTTATTGCAGATGAATGAATTATGGAAATATAAGCTGACATCAGTTCAAGTATATGTGGGAGTGAAACTCCATGGAATGTACATAAACCTTTCAAAGTATTAACAGGCAGTTTAACAGAATGACTATCAGGAAATTGAAACCAGAGAGGAACAATAGTAAAGAATTAGAATGAATGAAAAATGGAACAAGGGGCAAGTACAGCTAGAATACTCAATGTACATATGCAATAAAGGAAGTGCTAAATCTGAACTCAATCTTGGAGAAAGAGTTGGTTGACACTGATAGAAGGAGTGACTCTGATCCAGGAGCATTAGACAATTAGATGGACATATTTAATTGTAACACACTTGCACAACCTTTTGAAATTCAATTAAAAGAAACAACAAACAAAAACACACAAAAATGACAACCAAACAGCAATCTCTAGAGAGTATGAATATGACCTCTCAAAATTTTAAGCAGTTAATGAAGGCAGTCTTTGGAAAAGCAAACAAACTGTTCAAAGAGGGCAGTTTGGGGTAGGGGAGAATTTTGACCAGGTTTAAAAAGATTGTCTAAGGTTATAAATCACCTATATCTTCTGCAAATATTTTCTTCTGCGAGTGCTTTGTCTGAACTGGATACTCCAGTCCTGAGTCACACTTGATAGCTTGTGAAGACAGAATGGAAGAAACAAGATCAAGAACCTATTACTCCACTGGAGAGAAAACAGTCCTCTCTGTTTTCTCTCAATCTCCTCACTACTCCATTTTCATACTTTTAATAACGTCAAGTGATTTTGAATTATATCTTTCCTTCCTTGTTCTCACAAAGTAATTGTTCAAAATAATTCATTAAATATTATTTGCCATTATTTTCTATCATGCTGTTTACTTGTTCAAGCGAGTCCATTAAACTTCCCCTTTTCTTTTGGTTGCCACGAAAATCCAACAACTATGTTAATGAGGACCAACGCTAATGCAAAACTTTGTCTCCAAAAATCCAGTCCAAGAACCTATAATCACAAATATTTAGCTATAATTTTTTCTTTTTTCTTTTACCTTGAATTCTTCTTGTGTCTAAAGTGCCCACAAAAATAAGTACTCCACCACTTTTTGGTTCAATCACTTCTAACCTCAAAGATATATTTTGCTAACAAGATGCTGAGAGGAAACCTAAGAATACTCCACTTTTATCTTCTCTCTTAAAACTTTTATCTTCTCTCTTAAGACTCTCCTTAGATACCATATCAGGAACAGTGAAGTTATTCTTTGCAAAATTATTTCAATAGGTTATTTTCCTCTTGGTCTTGTATTTGCTCAACAAGATGTATGGAGAAGAATAGAGTTAAATCACCAATTCCTTGGATGATATTCTCTGTTACAAAGGACAATACTTCTATGTCTTACTTCTATGTCCTCCTCTTAGCTCTTGCCTGATTTCCAATTAATCACAGGTTCTTGGCTTCAATTCTAGTGAAGCTGAAGCACTATAAAGCGTCCCCCACTGCTACATCTTCATGGTTTATCTTTGAAAACTCTTTTATTTGGAGGTGGAATTTATTTTCATGTCTTCATTCAATTTGTTCTGCATTATACTGAGCCAAATAAGCTCTGTAAAATCACTTTAGGTAGCAAAAACATTAACACAATCTATATCACTATATAAAAATATTTTGGCCCCCTCCACTGCTGAAACCAAAACGCTTAGCGAGGGCTTCTAATAACGTGTTTTCTTACCTTTTCTATTTGCTCAATTCTTTTCTGATCCCCAAACTTTTTGGCTTACGTAATAAAAGAAGTTTTCACTATCTCATGTTAATAAGAATATTATATTTTTGAGCTACTTAGAAATGTGAAATCATTGAAGTATTCAATCAGATTTTTTTCTGTGTTTCAGTGCTTCACGTGCAAAGACATTGTGGAAAGTATTAAAACAGAGAAGTGTAAACTCAATACATTCTTTCATTGTGGAGGACACTTTCTCCCTAAATATTTTGACCCAAATAATCTTTTTAAGAGAATTACTGTTTAGTAATTAAAGGTCAATTCACAAATTTTGATGTCTTATTTTTTTAAAAAAAAAACTTTGAATTTAAATTCCCCTACCACCTTGTTTCACACAGTAAGAGTATATTTCCTAGGTAAGGACAATTCTCATGGGAATCTACAGGATTTACAGCAAGGTTTGTGAGGTTTGTTTGTTTACTGTGAAAATGAGCCACCTTACCCACATTGCTCCCTCTCAGCTAAGTCTCCATGGATTTCTTTGCATGAAAGCCTATTTTCCCAGGCAATTTTAAATTTTCTTAATAGGCTAAGTTAAAAGTTAGAACAATTAAAATTTACCTGTCATAATTTTAAAACACTTTTGAAATTCCTTTATCAGAATCGCAAATTTACCAATCCTAATTCCACGTTTACCATCAAAAACAGTTAACATGTTGTTTTCATGATATAGTATCCATGAAACTATTATTTTCCAGTGGCTTTGTTATGCATATACATGAACATATAAGCTGATGCTGAGCAATATGAACTCCAAGATATGGAAAGAGATATTTATTTGCAGTTGTTGTTTTTAATGTACTATGTGATTTCTATTTTCCTTGGGTTTTTCCCCTATGGTATAACTCCTACTGTGTTTGATTTTGGTACCCTGTGTATTGTGTATACATTTACCTTAATTGGGGAAGGGAAGAGGAACAACAAAATGGAGAGACATAGGACAAAAGGAAAACCAATGCAATAGCAATACTCACAAGAAAATATGTTGGAAATGTACATTACAACGTGTGAGGGGTTTGGGTGTGAAGGAAAAATGTGAGAAAAAATGAGAGAGGGCATAACAAGTTTGAAAAGTTATGTATTCAGTGCCTTAAAATTGCTAACCCACTGCACATCACTTTCACATTAAAATTAAATTTAAAAAATAAACTGCATGAAATAAAATTTCACTGTATTGATATAGTAAATATTATTCTTTATATAGTAACTTTTTAAAAAATCAGTACTATTTGGCATATAATTTGAATTAATTACCCCTTCTTTATCAGAGGGCCATCAACTTGAATGTTATCCAACTAGATAATTTTTTCACAATATACTTGCCAATATTTTCAAAAAAGAATAAATTAGTACTTTCTCATACTAAAAGCGAAAACCATTTAATTCTATGGAAACCCATAACTTTTAAAAGTAAATAAGTTGTTAAGAGGACAGAATATGTGTGTTCTTCAAAATTCCTATGACTAATAACAACTCACTTTCAAATTCTCAACATTCCATACCTGAGAGATTCAAAATAGTACCTGTTTGCATGTTATGTAATTCTGCAATAGATTCATTTTCCAATGGGGTGTTACAGATTGAGAAGTGAACAGAAAAATAGCCATATTCTGGTATAGGATAAAACAATAAAGCATCGGTTATAATTAATTCTTCAAGAGTAAGCAATTGTTTATCAGATTAAGCTATTATTTCTATGACCATCAATCCCAAAATTTATGCCATAAAATCATCCTAGACCAACAGTTTCGAACTTGTAGGGTGCACCTCAAAATTCCCTTAATTCACATCACAAATAGCTTATCTCTATTGGGAAAAATACTACACCTTGCTAATGTTATGCCCTCCGTGTTCTGGAAAGAACACCACAATATACTGGGTTGCATCATTTTTCCTTCACTGGTATTCTTGCAAATATTATTTATATTTATACTTTTTTACTATCATAGATATTCAGGATGCTAAGATTGGAAGATTACAGTTAAAAGCGCACCCAGGCAGGAAGGTTCCCTAGATTCTTATCTCCAATATACTTTTCAGCAAAAGCCAGACACAAGTGGTACTGAGGTTGAAGTGGTAGGGCACAAGCCTTGAGCTTAACAGGCTCAGAGACAGTGTCCAGGTCGAGAGTTCAAGCCTTATGACAAAGCAATAAAACAAAAACAAAATTAAAAACAAACCCAAATCCTAGCATTTTTCTCACTGTATACAGAGGCACGTAATTAAGGAAATTGCTTCCTGTGTTACATACAGGTAGAAGAAAGAAGATGTCACACAATTATTCTCTTCATACCATGTTATATTAAAGCATCAAAAACTGCTTTTTCTAAATTTATAAATTAATATCATCAATTTCTTGGCAACTCGGTCTAAATTATTCACATTATCATTTTCTACATGAACAGTTAGAATTATCTATTAACTGAGTTCTAATTATAACTCGCTTGAAACAATATGCTAGGTAAATAGAATGCAAGAAATATCTGTAAATTTGTCAATTAAACCCTCTACCTAAAAATAATTTTGTAGTATCCTATAGAATATGAAATTACAAACGAAACCAAAATATTTTTTGAAGTCTAAACTCTAATTTAGCAAGATCTATAAAGACCTACATTAGGTGATCTTTGCTATTCCTCCAGGCTTAAGCTTTTGTAATCCTTCATCCTTTCCTAGGAATCTAACAGAATGATGATTACTTACTTTTTCAAATTTTGGCTGGGAATCATGAACCACTTTGCATCTAGGAATGTTCTGTAATGAAGTGCGCATTTAAAACAAAACTGAGGAGGGGCTGGGAAGGTGGCTCAGTGGTAGAGCACTTGCCTCGAATGAATGAGGCCCTGGGTTCAATTCCTCAGCACAACATAAGCAAAAAGGAAAAAAAGCTGGAAGTGGCACTGTGGCTCAAGTGGTAGAGTGCTAGCCTTGAGCTGAAGAGATGAGCGACAGTGCCCAGGCCCATAGTTCAGGCCCCACAACTGGAACCAAAAAAAAAAAAATTAAAAAAAGAGTTAAAAAATAAAAAATAAAATAAAACACAACTGAGGATTATATACCAGTTGTATTTCAATAGAAAACTTGGCTTCTCAAAACATAATGAAGAAATTAGCCCAAATTTCCAACTGTGTATTCCTTTCTTGTTTGGTTTGTTTTATTAAGACAAAATTATACTACCTGGTCCAGGGAAGGTATCAGTAGTAATTCCAGTCTCTGATCTCCTGTCAGTTTGAGTGCTAGAATTCAAGGCTTGTATCACATTGCCCCACCATAGTTTCTTGGTTTATTTATTTATCTGTTTCTTTGTTTATTTATTTATTTTTGGCTCCGGTAATGGGGCCTGAACTTTGGGCCTGGATGCTGTCCCTCAGCTCTTCAGCTCAAGGCTAGTGCTCTACCACTTGAGCCACAGAGCCACTTCCGGCTTTTTTCTTTTTGTTATGTGGTGCTGAGGAATCAAACTCAGGGCTTCATGCGTGCAAGGCAAGCGCTCTACCACTGAGCCACCTTCCCAGCCCATTCTTGGTTTATTTAATCTAGATACAGACTATCAATTCTGAACTTCTCCAGTGATATTATCCACTAGACTTCTCAGACTGTTCTTGCACTATTTTCAAAGATGTTCTAACATTTGACACAGGGTATGAACATTTTCAAATGCACCTGCCGGGTCTCTGATTCATTCCTCCATGGATCCAATCACTTTAATATTGATTACTTGACTCTCTTACTATCTCTGGTCTCTACTTATGTAATATTCTCAAACTTTTTTGAAGAAAGTTCACTGGAGGTCTTTCTAATATTAAAAATTATCACTTGATTCTAGTCTTACTCAGGACATACTTTCTATTGTTTTCTAACTTTTCTACATATTCTGAGAGTTGCTTCATTTGTGTATATGTGTGTGCACATATAAGTGCCTCTGTGTGTATGTGTATATTTATATGTATGTATGCAAAAGCTCAAGTTCTTATTCATCACTCTTGCTCATGCCTGTTATTCCATCACCTGAGCCATTCTTCCAATCTAGCTTTTGGCTGGTTAATAGTGTCTTAAACACTGTTCTGCCCAGGCTGGATGCAATCTGAACTTCCCAGACTCCTTTACATACTTAGGTTTCATTTATCCAGCCGAAACATCTTTTAAACTACAAACATTTTTGTGAGTGTAAAGTCTAAGCTGTAGCCCAGATTTTTAACTCAAGAATTCATATAAAGATAGATGAACATACACATTACATATGCTGAATGTACACTGTTAGAAATGTGATCCTAAGCTGGGTGGTGGTGAGATCTGAGGATTGGGGTTCAATGCCATCCCAGGTAGGAATGTCCAGGAGACTCTTTTCTCCAATTTACTGCAAGAAAACTGGAAGCCGCACTGTGGCTAAAGTGGTAGAGCATTAACCTTGAGTGGACTAGCAGAGGGACAGTGCCCAGGCCCAGAATTCAAGTGCCAAGACCACCACCAACAAAAAATATATAAGTAAAGGAAAGAAAAAAATGTGATCTTATCCACCAGTTGATGGCTAGTATAATCCCTGCTCTCTCAAGATGGAATTTTTTCCTTATTAAATCCATGCTCTTATATCTGACTTGCATTGGAAACAGAATTATTCTTCCATTCCAATTTCTACAAAGTTGTGTCATTAGCAAGTGTGATTAGGAAGGGAGTGGCCTCATACTTCCTGTTCCACGTAGGAATAATGCTTTCTCTATATCACTCTCATAAATCTACATATTGGACTTGGCTTTATTGTTTCAAGGTGGTCTTAATTGTGGAGTCTTCTATAGTGTATTGAACCCTTATTTTTAAACACAAAATTTCTTTTTCTCTTATTATTGCTATAGTTAACACGAGTTAACAAATTTATGTACACTTGGGAAATAATGTGCAGCACATACACTCACAAAAAAATGATCTGAGAACCTTCTTCCTCTTTAAAATTCGCCTTAATTTACAGAGAATTTACAAATTTTGAATTCAATATACTCATGAATAATGTATTTATAAGAAATATAAATTTCATATTTTCTCTTTACTAAGTTGTCTCTGAAACACGTGTTACATCAGCTTCAAATGTGTTCTTGTATTATTTCAGTGAAGCCAGAAATCATTCATTATACCTCAAGCAGCACCATAGACTGTTTCTGGAAGTAACTGTTACTGGATGTGGAAACTGATCTCAGTAGAGGAATGGAACATAGAGGATTGACAAAGTTCAAGTTAATTTGTGCTTTCCTTTTTACTGTAAAAGAAGAGAATCTGAAGGCTTGAAGGAAACTCTGTCCCTGACTTTTTCTAGTGTGTGTTTTTACTTATATATAATTTTTCTGTAAACTTCTAGTTGAGAGTATTACAAAAAGATATAATGTGCCATTTGATGGCCAGCATAGAACAAAAGGAAATAACGTTGTTTTAAATATGTTCTTCTGCAGGGGCTGGGAAATTGGCTCTGTGGTAGAGCACTTGCCTTGCATGCCTGAGGCCCTGGGTTAGGTTCCTCAGCACCACATAAGCAAAAATAAGCCAGAAGTGGTGCTGTGGCTCAAGTGGTAGAGCGCTAGCCTTGAGTTGAAGAGCTGAGATAAAGCGCCCAGGCCCAGAGTTCAGGCCCAAGACTGGACCCCAAAAATATTCTACTGCAAAGAAACAAAGACATGGATGTTTTATAGTGTTTTTTGGATGGATATTTCACCCCTGAGATGATTCTTTTGTTGCAGGAGTCAGTTATCAATTACTTTAGTTTGGTCCTGAGTTCTCCAGAGCAATAAGGATTCCAAAAAACATCCAGTGTGTATGATCAGCAAAAGGAGCCACTTCTCAGACCAATACTCCTTTAAGGAGGGTCCCAATGAAATATCTGGTTTTTTGTTTGCTTTTGTGTTTAGCATGTGTTGGTTCTGGGGCTTGAACCCAGAGGCTGGACCCTGTCCCTGAACAGTTTTCTTTCCTGCTCACCTACCCCCAAAGCTAGTACTCTACTGCTTGAACCAAAACTCCACTTCTGGCTTTTTTGCTGTGCAATTACAAATAAGAGTTTTGCAGAGTCTCCTGCCTGGTTTGGCTTTAAACTAAGATAGTAAGAAAGCCAAGTGACATCAACTATATAGACTTCTCTTTTCAAACGAGAAATATTAGATGAAGTTTATTGTAAAGCTAATATTTTACAAATTTTTTTCTTTCTTTATTATTGTGAGCATACCATACAGAGGATTTACAATTATATGGGCAAGATAACGAGTACATTTCTTATCAATCATTGTTGCCTCCTCTTTGTTTCCCCTTCCCATCCCTTCCCATATTCCCCCCTCTCCATACCCGATCCTCCCCCCCACCAAAGTTGTAAAGTTCGTTTTTCGACATAACGACTTGTACATCTCATTGTTGAAATGGGTCCACCTGTATCCTTAGTTAAATGATTTGTTTTTAGAACATATGTCCAGAAAAGAATCCATAACATAACTCAGCAAAAGTAGGTGCACTGAATCATTTTGGAATTTTTTTGTGTGGGAAGATTATTGAACTTGTCATTCCTTTTGGGGAAACTTAAAGTCATATTTCACCTTTTTTGTTGGTTGTGGGGCTTGAACTCTGATCCTGGGTGCTAAGCTAGAGCACTACCTCTGGGTTTCTGGTGGTTAATTGAAGGTTAGGGTCTCATGGACTTTCCTGACCAGGCTGGCTTTGAACCACAATCCTCTGGTCTCAACCTCCTGAGTATCTAGGATTACAGGAGTTAACCACCAGCACCTGGCTCATATTTGCATTTATGTGCACTGAATGACACTGTGTAGACAAAGAATGGAAATTTAACCACACGATATTGCAGCATTTCAGAAAAATTGAAGTAGCAATAAATATGTCCTCTTTTCCATTTTGTTACATTAATGACTATAGGACCCTTACATTAGCATCCTCTGCCATCTGTATAGGTGTATTTAGTATCAGGAAATGTTCATAGAGAAATATAGAAAGAATAAGATTTTTAGAAAGCAAAGGAGATAAGGTATGAAAGAATAGCATAGAAGGAGATACATTTATCACACAGAGATTAAGAGCTAGCCTAAGAGATTTAGAATGCTAAAGGCAATGAGGAAAAGCCTAGCTGACAACTAGTTCTACAATAACCAAAAATGGTTCTCAAGAACAGTTTCTGGTATACCTTAATTACTATCATTTATTCCTTCTATCTGGAGTTATTCCTTATTTTCTTTCACAACTATTAATTAGCCTCTGCATTTTTGGTGCCATAACTGACCAAAAAGATTTCAAAATCACACATAGCCTACCATTCTCTTTGTGATTAGCAGTGAGGACACAAATCTTGGAGTGGTTGAATTTCCAGAATTAAACTTTACCTGATATCTAAGCACAACCCTGGAATTAATTGCTATGACTTAATGAATGAGACTTTTTTCAACACAGTATCCTCATATAAGTAAAGTACATGAATTAGGAACTGTTGTCAGGTGTCAGTATGGAAGGAGCAATTATATATTCCAAGTGTGGGTTATTTATTTTGCATTTACTAACTGAATATTTTTGTTTTGTTTTGATTTGATTTGTTTTTGTTCTTTTTGCCAGTCGAGGGGCATAAACTCAGGGGTAGGGAATTTTCCTGAGTTTTTTTTTCCTTGCTCAATGCTATCTCTCTATCATTTGAGGCACAGCACAACTTCCAGTGGTTTTGTGTGTGTGTGTGTGTGTGTGTGTGTGTGTGTTACTAAGGAATTGAACCCAGGGTTTCATGGATGCTAGGCAATCACGGTACCATGAAGGCACATTCCCAGAGCCCTAAATAACTTTCTTAAGATGGCATTACATTTTCATTCTGTAACTATGTATCATAATTTTGGCCAGGTGCTAGAAAATTATGTAGAAAACAATACAATACAATAAGTCCAGTAAGGCTGGATGGACAATGAATAACTGTTACGGTCTAGCCAGGGAACAGAAGGGCTTATCTCATGGAGCTGTTTCAACAAGCTGAGGAGACAGCTCCTGACCCACAGCCAACCTCCAGAATGAGAGGGCCAACCTTGGGTTCCAGCCATATTGGGATGCCGGGCCCCCTCCTCCAGAACCCATTCGACCAGTTCGTTTGAAAGAGAGATAGAAAATAAGTCAGAATTACAATTAAGTCTGGTGTCAGTGGCTCAGAATTCTAATCCTAACTACACAGGTATGAGGATCATGGTTCATAACCAGCCCAGGCAGAAACGTCTGTGAGACTCTTATCTCCAAAGAACCACCAGAAAATCAGAAGTAGTGTTGTGGGTTCAAGTGGTAGAACACTAGCCTTTTGCTGAGGCTCTTGGGACCATCGCCCATGCCTAGAGTTCTAGCCCCACGACTGACAAGAAGTGGACTTCCTACCACAAGAAGCAGACTGAATAGCACCCATTGTCCTAGGGAGCATGGTAGCAAAGTCAGGAAGAGCTTCTTCTGAAGTTGAAGTCATAAGTAGGTCACCTGGATTCTCTCTGCCTTGGTAGCTCCAGCTGCAAAACTCAACACAGTGAAGGATCCTCTTCCTCATGGGGATAGGGTAATGATGAGAGAGAGCCATGTTTTGTTTCATAATCCCACATCTGTTGCACAATTAATAACAGGCCCCGCCTGAGCCCTTTCTGGCTATCTTCCTGTCATTTCCTCACAGAATTGCCAAGAACCTTATCTGAAGACTGCTCCTTCTGTGCCTAGCCATGCTCCAGAGATCCCTCTGTATAAATCCCTTGTTTCCTCACAACTGTCCTGTGAGGAGAATGAGGTCTGATTGTTACGAACCTACCCAGAGCTTCACCTGTGGTAAAGAATCGTCTGCTGTGATTTTTCTGCCTGGTCAAACTGACTTAAGAAACCATTCAAGCCACAGGAAAATCAAACACAAGTAGACCAGAGCCTCCAACAAGAGACAGGTTAAGAACACAAGGGAGATACAGGATCTTCCCATCCCCCACAAAAAAATCAAAGAACTCTTTTCTTGTACCTTTTATAACTTTTATTCTAAAAGATTTTTTTTTAATTTTTAACTTTAATTTTCTTTCCATTAATTTTTATCTTCCTCTCATAATTTTTATTTTTGGGGTATATGTGTGTGTACTTTTTTTTATCTCTTTTCAGAAACATTGAAGTAATACCTTGCATTCTCTCAGGCCACAAGGGAAAAGAAATTAAAACAACAGGAAAAGCCATCAGAGAAAATCCTGTAACACACTGGAACAACACACTGCTTAATCATGAGTGGGTCATGGAAGAGATTAGAAAAGAAATTCAAATGTTGATCAACACACAAATTACCAGCTCCTTTGGGACACAGCAAAGGCAGTACTCACAGGCAAGTTTATAGCTCTGAGTTCATACATCAACAAATTGGAGAGATCTGAAACCAACCATTTAATGAGACATCTGAATCTCCTTGAAAAAGAGCAGCAAGATGATCCCCAATCCAGTAGATGGTAAGAAATAATTAAAATTAAATCATAATTAAATGAATTACAATCCAAAAAAATCATAGAAAGAATCAACAAAACAAAGATTTGTTACTTCCAAAAAATTAACAAAATTGACAGACTCTTAGCAAATCTTATCAGAAAAAGAAGAGAACACACCCAAATAAATAAACTCAGAGAGGAGAATGGAAACATCACCACAGAAAGAACCAAGATTCAGAACATTATAAGGGAATACTTCTCAAAACGTTATGCTAATAAGTTTGAGAACTTGGCAGAAATGCACCTTTTCCTAGCAAATATTGACATGCCAAAACTAAACCAAGATGAGTTATACCATCTTAACAGGCCCATATCAAGCATTGAAAATGAAACATCAATAACACACCTCCCATCTAAGAAAATCCCAGGACCAGATGGCTTTACAGCATAATTTTATAAGCCCTTGAAAACACAGCTCACACCAATACTCCTCCAAATCTTCAATGAAATTGAAAGAGAAAGTTCACTACTGAACTCATTCTATGAAGCCATAACAACCCTCATGACCAAACCAGGCAGGGACACATCACAGAAAGATAACTATTGACCCATTTATTTGATGAATATTGATGCAAAACTTCTCAACAAAATTTTGGCCAATCAACTTCAACAATTCATCCAAAAAATTCTACACTATGATCAAACAGGATTCATTTCAGAGATGCAAAGCTGGGTCAATATATGCAAATCAATTAATATAATTCATCACATCAACAGGAGCAAAGATAAGAACCACCTGGTTATCTCAATAGATGCAGAAAAAGCATTTGACAAGATCCAACGCCCCTTTATGATGATGGTTCTGGAAAAATTAGGAATCCATGGAACTTTCCTCAATACAATAAAGACTATATATGACAAACCTACAGCCAGCATTATACTTAATGGTGAATAACTAAAGCCATTTCCTCTTAACTCAGGAACGAGAAAAAAATGTCCACTCTTCATTTCTCTTCAATCTAGTATTAGAATGCCCAGCTACAGGAATAAGACAAGATGCAAACCTAAAGGGGATCCAAATAGGGAAAGAAGAAGTAAAACTCTCTGTCTTTGCAGATGTCATGATCTTGTATTTAAAGAATCCCATAGATTCCACTCCCAAATTACTCAGGCTGATTCAAAACTTTGGCAAAGTAGCAGGGTATGAAATTAACCCCCCAAAATCAATGGCTTTTCTGTATACCAACAATGAGAAAAGTGTGGCTGAAATTAGGAAAGCATCTCCATTCGTAATAGCCCCACAAAAAATAAAATACCTAGGAATTAACTTAACCAAAGGAGTGAAGGAACTCTATGATGAAAATTTTAAAAACCTGATAAAGGAAATCAAAAGAGATCTTAGAAAGTGGCAAAAACTCCCATGCTTATGGATTGGAAAGACTAACATCGTGAAAATTGCAATCCTTTCCAAGGCTCTCTACAAATTCAGTGCGATACCTATCAATATTCCAACCTCATTCTTCAAGGAAATAGAAGAGGCAATCCAATAATTCATCGAGGACAATAAAAGACCCAGAATAGCAAAACGATCCTCAACAGAAAAAACTGTGCTAGAGGAATATCATACCAAATTTCAAACTCTACTACAAAGCAATTGTAATCAAAACAGCTTGGTACTGGCATAAGAACAGACCTCAGGACCAATGGAATAGAATTGAAAACTCAGAAATGAACCTACAGACATAGAGCCAACTACTCTTCGATAAGGGAGCTAAAATAATAGAATGGAAGAAAGACAGCCTCTTCAGTAAAGGGTGCTGGCAAAATTGGTTAATTACTTGAAGAAAACTAAAGCTAGATCCTTATATATCACGCTGCACCAGAATCAACTCCAAATGGATCAAAGACCTCGGAGTCAAAGCAGACACTTTGAAAACATTGCAGCATGGAATAGGAGAAATCCTAGGTCTCCTTGGCACAGGTTGAATTTTTTTTTAATAGAGACCCAGAAACAAAAGAAATCAAAGAAAAGTTGGACAAATGGGATTGCACGAAGTTGCCGAGCTTCTGCATGTTAAAGGACATAGCTACCAAGATCAATAGAAAGCCCACGGATTGGGAGAAAATCTTCACTAGCCATACTAGGGACAAGGGTTTCATATCTAAAATATACTTGGAACTCAAAAAATTAAATCCCCCAACAACAAATCTTCAAAGAGACAACTGCCCAATAAATAAGGCTAAAGCCTTAAAGAGAAACTTCTCTGAAGAGGAAAGAAGGATGGCCAATAGACAAATGAAGAAATGCTCAACCTCTCTAGCCATAAAAGAAATGCAAATCAAAACAACATCGAGATACCACCTCAGCCCAGTTAGAATGGCTATAATGAAGAACACTGATAACAGCTTCTGGAGGGGATGTGGACAGAAGGGAACCTTACTGCATTGTTGGTGGGAGTGTAAATTTGTTCAACCACTTTCGAAAGCTGTATGGAGGTTCCTCAAAGCACTCAAGACAGAGCTCCCCTATGATCCAGCAATCCCACTTTTGGGCACTTACCCAAATGTTTACAAAGAAGACCACACTAAAGCTACCAGCACAACTATGTTTATTGCAGCCTTTTTTTTTTTACCTTAGCTAAGATATGGAAGCAACCCAGATGCCCTTCGTTAGATGAATGGATCAAGAAAATGGGTTATATATACACACATTGGAATTCTATGCCTCCATCAGAATGAATGACATTGCTCTATTTGTTAGGAAATGGAAAGACTTGGAAAAAATTATATTAAGTGAAGTAAGCCAGAACCAAGGAAACATAGGTCCCTTGTTTTCCCTTATTTGCAATAACTAGTATATATCTGAGTCAAGCATAAAAGTTCAGATAAATTCATGTTAGTGAAAGAACCCTATGATATCTATTCAATTTTTTTTCTTTCATACTATTGTTACTAGTACATTCATAACATTATTGCTTTGTTGCTTTTTATGTCCCTCCCCCACGGTATATTCCCTGCATTCACTGTATTTGATGTTGTTATAATTTATGGAGGGGAAGGGAAAAAACAAATCGTTGAAATAGGGATTAAAGTTGGACCCATTGCAACAATGAGACATAGAAGTGGTATGTCGAAAATGAACTTGACAACTCTGGTAGGGGGAGGGGGAGGGTCGGGTAGAGGGATGGGGGGAGGACGGGATGGGAAGGGGAAACAAAGGAGGAGGCTACAATGCTTGATAAGATATGTACTCATATCTTGCCCATGTAGTTTTAACCGCTCTGGACAGTATTTTCACAATTAAAAAAAAAGAATCCGCTGCTGTGGACTAAATGTTTGAGATAATCCATCTAAATCGATCACTGTGCATGTTGCTACATGTCTACCACCCCAACTACAGATGACCAGGCCTGGTGGAGCATACCTGTCACAGATAGGAGGACATCAATCCAGCCCAGCCAGAGCATATAGAGGCTCTGTTTCAGAAATGCCCAAAACAGAAAGGTGGCTCCTCAGAGCCAGGGACAGGAAACAAGTAGCGGGTCTTGGTGCCCTCAGAGGGGTGTCTGACCTGGGGTAGGGGTGGTTTTGGGGCAGCCACTCACTTGTGCTCCTGGGAGAAGTTGCTTGAGGCTGCTCCAGGTGGGGCGAGCGGGAATGGCAGTGGCATTGCAGACACATGGCCTCAGAGAACCAAGGCCAGGGACCAGGCTGGGGCTTTACACAGCCTGGCTGGGTGCCATTGCCTGATGTTTGAAATTCTGAACCTTGGGAAGGCGGGGAGGGGGCTGGGGAATAGGAAGGCATCTCAATTTCCTTCTATATTCCAGTGGCCTTGAGTCACTTCTCACCACTCAGCCATCTATAACTTCCTCACCTGCTGGTAGTGGTGTAAACTAACAGAGGGAATCCTGGTGCTACCAGGCAGCATTGAATGTGGGCGTGGCCACCATTCTTGTATCTCATTGGTCAGAAAGAACAATGAAAGAATGGGGGTGTGGCCAGAATCCGGTGATGCAAATAGCATGGGCAGAGTCAAGAAGATAGCAGCTCCCCCAGCCCTTTTCCCAGGGAACAATGTCCAATTCAGTTGGAGACAAGAGGGTGACCTGCTTTAGCCGCATGGCTGCACAGATCATTGGGTATGGCTGTTTGTTCCCAGTCCCAGACCGTAAACTGAAGATATAGTCACAGTCTGTGAGCTACTTTTGCTCAAGGCTGGCCTTTCAAACTGGAGCCACAGGGATTCTGGCATTGTTGGCACTGAAGTTGGACTTTCCTGCCTATGGTGATTTCGACCATGATCCTCCCATCACAGCCTTGTAAATATCAAGGAAGACTGTTGAGGGCCACTGGTGCCTGCCCAATCATTGGTCTTACTGTTGTTCTTGGACAGACTGATGAGTTCCCTATCCTCGGGTTTAAGTGGTGGGAGCTATAGCCCACAGTTGGAATCCTGGTCCAGCCACCTCAAAATGGAAGGAGATCCTAAGAAACTTACTTCTGTCCATATGATTACCAATGGAATATGATGTATGTCATGATTGAAAGAGCAGTTCTTGAATGATTCTAGGATAAAATTATATAGAATTATTTTATAGGACACTGATCGATGTTAGTTAATGCTTTATGCAGCATTTAAACAATCACATTCATAAAATGGAGACATAATGAAATACCTATGAATTACTATACTATTACATAATATAAAGTTGCCGTTTTTCTGCCAGGACTGGGATTGGAACCTATGTTCTTCGTAAGTCTGTTGCACTGTGTGGGAAGGGGAAGCTGGCCTCCTTGTAGTCAAGAAATTCAAGTCTGTTCTTTAGTCCTGAAATAGATCCCCACCACTAGAAAACATCCTATTCATGTACAATTTACATATATGATTCATATTTACATACATATGTTGACTCCATAATGCATTCAGTGCAGTTATTTTATTTGTTTGTTTTATTCATGTATTGACCATTTATTTTGACTATTATGGCAAATAAAACATTGATTATATAAGATATAGGTCGGCATATGTATTCCACTTCATACCTGACACTAAGGACTTTCACAGAAAAGGAAACATGTGTCACCATCAACTTCTTACTCCACAATTCATTTTTGGGGAGTGCTGGCAACTAAACTCACGGCCTACAAGCCTACAAGGCCCAATTCATGAATGGGTGAGTGTCAGCACGGGATCCTGGGGCAAATTGAGCTGAAAGGCTATTCCCAGGACCTGGGATCAAGCCCCAGGTGTTAGCAAAATAAGAACAGATTGACATGCAGATGGAAGTATTCTAATAAATATGTATTTATATAGAGTGTTAAAGATGTCCATATATTATTCACTTATATAGACTACATTCCTACCAATTCCTGGGTATTTAATCATGCGTCCATGTAATTAATGTAATTGTTTTCATCCTTATACTATTAGTGAAATCAACCAGTGTCCTGAAATTATTGCATTCCTGTAGGTAATAATATTCTTTTTATGCTTCATAAATATTAAATAAAAATCAATAAGCCTCCAGAAATGATGCTGCCTAAATTTATAGTAGCATCATTCATGATCAACTCATGGAACATTGACATTGATAACATTCCATTGTTCTTCTTATGGTTGGGAACAATTTTCTTAGTATCTCCTGCCATTGTTGGTGTTAAGAGGGGGTTTCGAAATCAGGGCCTATGTTGCCACGTGGGCCTATGGCTTCCCAGATAGTCTGGCAGCCTTCAGCATTGCAAGGTGAAATACCTTTTGCAACAGTGTCATTCAGACCCATGAGGGTCACAGTCCAAAGGAAGAAAATATAAAAAGGCCACATTATTTCTGTGCATTGCTTTCCCTGAAAGACCTGAGGGTCTAGGATCCCAGAAGCAGATGTAGGTCTAGTGGCTGCACCCCAGCCTAGGGTGATCCAAGTTGAGGCAGAGTTGCCACAATCTGAATTCAAGCCCATACTGAGAAAAGTAAAATAAAAAATTGAGCTCCCTGGCTTGCAATTCGTGATGTTTAATCTTCCAGGCTTTAAATTTGAACTCAGGATCTGGGTAAATCTGCAGCAATGTGGATGAAGGAGAAGATCACTGTACTTGAAGATATGAAAGTCAGACCTGGGAAGATGGAGGAGAAGCTGGAGTCTAAACAAGCTCTCACATAGAAAGCTGTTTTAGAGTTCCAGTGAACAGTCCTAAGCCAGAGAATCACACCAAGTGTGCCATCACAGGACAGAGAGTCAATCCAGAGAGGGAAAATCCAGGCAAGGAGACAGATCTGAGCTCTTGTCAGCAGCTGCTGCAGCAGCGACAGCGGTGGCAGCTGTGACCGCAGGTGCCATACCTGAGAGACAGAGAGTCCGGGACGAAGGAGCCAGACACAGCGGGCGAGTGGATTCTACTCAAAACCAGCAAGAACCGACAAGGAGCAGACATCTTCATCCTGCAGTTCACAGACGACCCAGGAAACAAGACTCGGCGTGAGTAGAAGCCTGACGTCCTCACTCCTGCTCAGGGAGCAGAGGAGGGAAGACCACCCCTCCCCCCCAGCACCCCAGAGGCCCAGGCCCCACCTACTGAGATCAAACTCCTAGGACTTAATTTCAAATTGAGTCCAAGTACCTCATTTCCTTCCATCCCAAAACATACTTCAACCCTTCAGGGCAGGGGGAGAAAAGGCAAAGAAAAAAGATGCAAAAGTCTTGACAGCAGGTTACACCATGCAGAAGATCAAATCTCCGGGATAGAAGACAGAGTAGATATTATAGAGAAAGAACATACAACCATCCAAGACAAATCCAAAAAATATGATAAATCTATCCAACACTTGGAAGACACCATCAGAAGGCCTAATCAAAGGATAATGGGAGTAGAAGTGCACCTAGAAACAGAAATTAATGGTCTAGGAAATTGGTTTAACAGGATCCTAGCAGAGAACTTCCCAAACATACAAAAAGATAGGCCTATTCAGATACAAAAACTTTTAGAACCCCAAATAGACCAGACCAGAATAGGACATCCCACCGTCACATTATAATCCACACAGGATCAACTCAGACCAAGGAAAGGATCCTTAAAGCTGTCAAAGAGAAAAGATTAATCACCGACAAAGGGAAACCAATTAGAATCACCTCAGATTTCTCAGCAGAGACAATCAAAGCAAGAAGAGCCTGGAATGATGTATGCCATGCCCTAAAAGCAAACAACTATCAAACAAGAATACTGTACCCAGCTAAACTCTCCTTCATAACTGAAGGCCATATAAAAACCTTCCATCGCAAACAAAAATTGAAACAATACATCTCCACCAAACCAGCCCTACAAAAGATTCTTAAAGATGTCCTACACATAGAAAACCAACAAGAACACAATAAAGGCCAAGAACCTGCACCCAAACTGAGAATCCAAGAACCATAGGAAGAACCCAGTTTTCGCATCCCCCAAGAAAGTGGATAACATGGCAGGAACTCCCAAATACCTCTCAGTCCTATCTATTAACGTTAACGGACATAACTTTCCAATTAAGCGAAATAGACTGTCTAGTTGGTTTAAAAAACAAGATCCTTCAATCTGCTGCTATCAGGAGTCACATCTTGCCTGTAAAAACAAACACATTTTAAATATTAAAGGCTGGACTAAAAGCTACCAAGCAAACGGCCCCCATAAACAGGCGGGAGATGCAATCCTAATATCAGATAAAATAGACTTCAAATTAAATTTCATGAAAAGAGATAAAGAAGGTCGCTACATACTAATTAACGATTCTCTCCTTCAGGAGGATATTACAATTCTAAATATCTATTCGCCAAAGAATGGAGAACCCAAATTTATCCAAGAAACACTACTTTCCCTCATAGCGCACAGAGTTCCAATGACATTTATCGTTGGGGATTTTAACACAACATTCTCCCACTAGATAGACCAACTCCGCAAAAACTCAACATAGAAACCGCAGATCTAAACAGCTGCATAGATCAACTAGATTTAACAGACATCTACCGAACATTTCACCCAACAGCATCAAAATACAAGTTTTTCTCAGCAGCATATGGAATATTTTCTAAAATAGACCACATTTTAGGCCACAAAGCAAACTTGTCCAAATTCAGAAACATTGAAGTTTTCCCTTGCATTCTCTGGGCCCAAAACGGAATAAAATTAGAAGTCAACACCAAAAGCTACCGAAGAAAGTCCGGTAACACATGGAAGCCGAACAACACACTGCTGAATCACGAGTGGGTCATGGAAAAGATTAGAACGGAAATTCAAATGTTCATGCTATTCAACAAAAATGAGCACACAAATTACCAGCTCCTCTGGGACACAGCAAAGGCATTACTCAGAGGCAAGTTTATACCTCTGAGCTCCTACATCAACAAATTGGAGAGATCTGAAAGCAACAATTTAATGACACATCTAAGCCTCCTTGAAAAAGAGCAACAAGATAAACCCCAATCCAGTAAACAGAAAGAAATAATTAAAATTAAATCAGAATTAAATGAATTAGAATCCCAAAAAAACTATACAAACAATCAACAAAACAAAGAGTTGGTTCTTCGAGAAAATTAACAAAATTGACAGACCCCCTAGCCAATCTTATCAGAAAAAGAAGAGAACACATCCAAATAAATAAACTCAGAGATGAGAATGGAAACATCACCACGGAAACAACCAAAATTCAGAACATTATAAGGGAATACTTCACAAATCTTTATGCTCATAAGTTTGAGAACTTGAGAGAAATGGACCTTTTCCTAGAAAATATTGACATGCCAAAACTAAACCAAGATGAATTAAACCATCTTAACAGGCCCATCTCAAGCATTGAAATAGAAAGAGCAGTAAGAGACCTCCCAGCTAAGAAAAGTCCAGGACCAGATGGATTTACAGCGGAATTTTACAAGGCCTTCAAAGCAGAGCTCACACCAATATTCCTCCAACTCTTCAATGAAATTGAAAGAGAACGTCCACTACCGAAGACATTCTAGGAAGCCATCATAACCCTCATCCCAAAACCAGGCAGGGACTCATCAAAGAAAGAGAACTATAGACCCATTTCTTTGATGAACATTGATGCAAAACTTCTCAACAAAATTTTGGCCAATCGACTTCAACAATTCTTCCAAAAAATCATACACCACGATCAAACAGGACTCATTTCAGGGATACAAAGCTGACCCAATATATGCGAATCAATTAATATTATTCATCACATCAACGGGAGCAAGAATAAGAACCACATGGTTATCTCAATAGACGCAGAAAAAGCATTCGACAAGATCCAACACCCCTTTATGATGAAGGTTTTGAAAAAATAAGAATCCATGGAACATTCCTCAATACAATAAAGGCTGTATATGACAAACCTACAGCCAGCATTATACTTAATGGTCAAAAACTAAACCATTTCCTCTTAACTGAGGAACAAGACAAGGATGCCCACTCTCTCCACTTCTCTTCAATCTAGTATTAGAATGCCTAGCTACCGCAATAAGACAAGATGCAGACATAAAGGGGATCCAAATAGGGAAAGAAGAAATAAAACTCTCCATCTTTGCAGATGACATGATCTTATATTTAAAGATTCCCATAGACTCCACTCCCAAATTACTCAAGCTGATTCAAAACTTTGGCAAATAGAAGGGTATAAAATTAACCCCCCAAAATCAATGGCTTTTCTGTATGCCAACAATGAGAAAAGTGTGGCTGAAATTAGGAAAGCAACTCCATTTGCAATAGCCCCACAAAAAATAAAATACCTAGGAATTAACTTAACCAAAGAAGTGAAGGGCCTCTATGATGAAAACTTTAAAATCTTGAAAAAGGAAATCAAAACAGAACTTAGAAAATGGCAAAACCTCCCATGCTCCTCAATTGGAAAGATTAACATCGTGAAAATTGCAATACTTCCCAAGGCTATCTACAAATTCAACGTGATACCTATCAAAATTCCACCCTCATTCTTCAAGGAAATAGAAGAGGCAATCCAAAAATTCATATGGGACAATAAAAGACCCCGAATAGCAAAAACGCTCCTCAACGGAAAGAACACTGCTGGAGGAATGTCAATACCAAATTTCAAACTCTACTATAAAGCCATAGTAATCAAAACAGCTTGGTATTGTCATAAGAACAGACCTCAGGACCAATGGAATAGAATTGAAAACCCAGAAATGAACCTACAGACCTATAGCCATCTAATCTTTGATAAGGGAGCTAAAACAATAGAATGGAAGAAAGACAGCCTCTTCAGTAAATGGTGCCGGCAAAATTGGTTAACTAATTGTAGAAAACTTATGCTAGATCCCTATATATCCCCGTGCACCAGAATCATCTCCAAATGGCTCAAAGACCTTGAAGTCAAAGCAGACACTCTGAAAACTTTACAGGATGGAATAGGAGAAACCCTAGGTCTCCTTGGCTCAGGCCGAAATTTTCGGAATATAGATCTGGAAACACAACAAATCAAAGAAAGGTTGGACAAATGGGATTGCATGAAGTTGCAGAGCTTCTGCATGGCAAAGGACATAGCTAGCAATATCAATAGAAAGCCCACAGATTGGGAAAAGATCTTCACTAGACATACAACGGTCAAGGGTCTCATATCTAAAATGTACTTGGAGCTCAAAAAATTAAATCCCCCAACAACAAATCCTCAAAGAAACAACTGCCCAATAAATAAGTGGGCTAAAGACTTGAAGAGAAACTTCTGTGAAGAAGAAAGAAGGATATCCAACAGACACATGAAGAAATACTCAACCTCGCTAGCCATAAAAGAAATGCAAATCAAAACAACATTGAGGTACCACCTCACCCCAGCTAGAATGGCTATAATCAAGATCTCTAACCACAACAGATGCTGGAGGCCATGTGGACAGAACGGAACCTTACTTCATTGTTGGTTGGAGTGTAAACTTGTTCAACCACTTTGGAAAGCAGTATGGAGGTTCCTGAAAAGACTTCACGTGGAGCTCCCCTATGACCCAGCAATCCCACTTTTGGCCATTTATCCAAATGTTTTCAAACAAGACCACACTAAAGCTACCAGCACAACTATGTTTATTGCAGCATAATTTACCATAGCTAAGATCTGGAACCAACCCAGATGCCCCTCAGTATATGAATGGATCAAGAAAAGGTGGTATAAATACACAATGGAATTCTATGCCTCCATCAGAAAGAATGACATTTCCCCATTTGTTAGGAAACGGAATGGCTTAGAAAAAATTATATTAAGTGAAGTAAGCCAAGCCCAAAGAAACAAAGGTCCATGGTTTCCCTTATTTGCAATATCTAGTATATGTATGAGTCAAACAGGAAAGGTCAGATAATGTGATGTTAGGAAAATTAACACTTAGATAAGTATTTAAATGTTTTTTTTTTCTTTGTTGCATTTGCTTCTAACTCATTTATAAGTTTTTTTCCTGGTAGCTTTGTATGTCCCTCACCCACAGTACAACCCCTGCTTTCACTATATTTGATGTCGGTATAATTTGTGGAGGAGATGGGGAAAAACAAGACGGTTAAGGATACAGGTGGACCCGATGCAACTATGAAAAGTACAAGTTGTCATGTTAAAAATGAACTTTACAACTTTGGTGTGGGGGGAGGGGAGCGGGAGTGGGTGGTGGGGTGGGGGGAGGTTGGGAAGGGATGGGAAGGGTAAACAAAGAATGCCTAGCTTCAGGAATAAGACAAGATGCAAACCTAAAGGGGATGAAAATAGGGAAAAAAGAAGTAAAACTCTCCGTCTTTGCAGATGTCATGATCTTGTATTTAAAGAATCCCATAGATTCCACTCCCAAATTACTCAGGCTGATTCAAAACTTTGGCAAAGTAGCAGGGTATGAAATTAACCCCCCAAAATCAATGGCTTTTCTGTATACCAACAATGAGAAAAGTGTGGCTGAAATTAGGAAAGCATCTCCATTCGTAATAGCCCCACAAAAAATAAAATACCTAGGAATTAACTTAACCAAAGGAGTGAAGGAACTCTATGATGAAAATTTTAAAAACCTGATAAAGGAAATCAAAAGAGATCTTAGAAAGTGGCAAAAACTCCCATGCTTATGGATTGGAAAGACTAACATCGTGAAAATTGCAATCCTTTCCAAGGCTCTCTACAAATTCAGTGCGATACCTATCAATATTCCAACCTCATTCTTCAAGGAAATAGAAGAGGCAATCCAATAATTCATCGAGGACAATAAAAGACCCAGAATAGCAAAACGATCCTCAACAGAAAAAACTGTGCTAGAGGAATATCATACCAAATTTCAAACTCTACTACAAAGCAATTGTAATCAAAACAGCTTGGTACTGGCATAAGAACAGACCTCAGGACCAATGGAATAGAATTGAAAACTCAGAAATGAACCTATAGACATATAGCCAACTACTCTTCGATAAGGGAGCTAAAATAATAGAATGGAAGAAAGACAACCTCTTCAGTAAAGGGTGCTGGCAAAATTGGTTAACTACTTGTAGAAAACTAAAGCTAGATCCTTATATATCACCCTGCACCAGAATCAACTCCAAATGGATCAAAGACCTCGGAGTCAAAGCAGACACTTTGAAAACATTGCAGCATGGAATAGGAGAAATCCTAGGTCTCCTTGGCACAGGTTGAATTTTTTTTAATAGAAACCCAGAAACAAAAGAAATCAAAGAAAGGTTGGACAAATGGGATTGCACGAAGTTGCCGAGCTTCTGCATGTTAAAGGACATAGCTAGCAAGATCAATAGAAAGCCCACGGATTGGGAGTAAATCTTCACTAGCCATACTAGGGACAAGGGTTTCATATCTAAAATATACTTGGAACTCAAAAAATTAAATCCCCCAACAACAAATTTTCAAAGAAACAACTGCCTAATAAATAAGGCTAAAGCCTTAAAGAGAAACTTCTCTGAAGAGGAAAGAAGGATGGCCAATAGACAAATGAAGAAATGCTCAACCTCTCTAGCCATAAAAGAAATGCAAATCAAAACAACATCGAGATACCACCTCAACCCAGTTAGAATGGCTATAATGAAGAACACTGATAACAGCTTCTGGAGGGGATGTGGACAGAAGGGAACCTTACTGCAGTGTTGGTGGGAGTGTAAATTTGTTCAACCACTTTCGAAAGCTGTATGGAGGTTCCTCAAAGCACTCAAGACAGAGCTCCCCTATGATCCAGCAATCCCACTTTTGGGCACTTACCCAAATGTTTACAAAGAAGACCACACTAAAGCTACCAGCACAACTATGTTTATTGCAGCCTTTTTTTTTTTTTACCTTAGCTAAGATATGGAAGCAACCCAGATGCCCTTCGTTAGATGAATGGATCAAGAAAATGGGTTATATATATACACATTGGAATTCTATGCCTCCATCAGAATGAATGACATTGCTCTATTTGTTAGGAAATGGAAAGACTTGGAAAAAATTATATTAAGTGAAGTAAGCCAGAACCAAAGAAACATAGGTCCCATGTTTTCCCTTATTTGCAATAACTAGTATATATCTCAGTCAAGCATAAAAGTTCAGATAAATTCATGTTAGTGAAAGAACCCTATGATATCTATTCAATTTTTTTTCTTTCATACTATTGTTACTAGTACATTCATAACATTATTTCTTTGTTGCTTTTTATGTCCTTCCCCCACAGTATATTCCCTGCATTCACTGTATTTGATGTTGTTATAATTTATGGAGGGGAAGGGAAAAACAAATCGTTGAAATAGGGATTAAAGTTGGACCCATTGCAACAATGAGACGTAGAAGTGGTATGTCGAAAATGAACTTGACAACTCTGGTAGGGGGAGGGGGAGGGTCGGTTAGAGGGGTGGGGGAGGATGGGATGGGAAGGGGAAACAAAGGAGGAGGCTACAATGCTTGATAAGATATGTACTCATATCTTGCCCATGTAATTTTAACCACACTGGACAGTATTTTCACAATTAAAAAAAAAAGAATCGGCTGCTGTGGACTAAATGTTTGAGATAATCCATCTAAATCGATGACTGTGCATGTTGCTACATGTCTACCACCCCAACTACAGATGACCAGGCCTGGTGGAGCATACCTGTCACAGATAGGAGGACATCAATCCAGCCCAGCCAGAGCATATAGAGGCTCTGTTTCAGAAATGCCCAAAACAGAAAGGTGGCTCCTCAGAGCCAGGGACAGGAAACAAGTAGCGGGTCTTGGTGCCCTCAGAGGGGTGTCTGACCTGGGGTAGGGGTGGTTTTGGGGCAGCCACTCACTTGTGCTCCTGGGAGAAGTTGCTTGAGGCTGCTCCAGGTGGGGCGAGCGGGAATGGCAGTGGCTTTCCAGCACATGGCCTCAGAGAACCAAGGCCAAGGACCAGGCTGGGGCTTTACACAGCCTGGCTGGGTGTAATTGCCTGATGTTTGAAATTCTGAACCTTGGGAAGGCGGGGAGGGGGCTGGGGAATAGGAAGGCATCTCAATTTCCTTCTATATTCCAGTGGCCTTGAATCTCTTCTCACCACTCAGCCATCTATACCTTCCTCAACGGCTGGTAGTGGTGTAAACTAACAGAGGGAATCCTGGTGCTACCAGGCAGCATGGAATGTGGGCGTGGCCACCATTCTTGTATCTCATTGGTCAGAAAGAACAATGAAAGAATGGGGGTGTGGCCAGAATCCGGTGATGCAAATAGCATGGGCAGAGTCAAGAAGATAGCAGCTCCCCCAGCCCTTTTCCCAGGGAACAATGTCCAATTCAGTTGGAGACAAGAGGATGACCTGCTTTAGCCGCATGGCTGCACAGATCATTGTGTATGGCTATTTGTTCCCAGTCCCAGACCGTAAACTGAAGATATAGTCACAGTCTGTGAGCTGCTTTTGCTCAAGGCTGGCCTTCCACACTGGAGCCACAGGGATTCTGGCTTTGGTGGCACTGAAATTGGACTTTCCTGCCTAGGGTGACTTCGACCATGATCCTCCCATCACAGCCTTGTAAATATCAAGGAAGACTGTTGAGGGCCACTGGTGCCTGCCTAATCATTAGTCTTACTGGTGTTCTTGGACAGACTGATGAGTTCCCTATCCTCGGGTTTAAGTGGTGGGAGCTATAGCCCACAGTTGGAATCCTGGTCCAGCCACCTCAAAATGGAAGGAGATCCTAAGAAACTTATTCCTGTCCATATGATTACCAATGGAATATGATGTATGTCATGATTGAAAGAGCAGTTCTTGAATGATTCTAGGATAAAATTATATAGAATTATTTTATAGGTCACTGATCGATGTTAGTTAATGCTTTATGCAGCATTTAAACAATCACATTCATAAAATGGAGACATAATGAAATACCTATGAATTACTATACTATTACATAATATAAAGGTGCCGTATTTCTGCCAGGACTGGGATTGGAACCTATGGTCTTCGTAAGTCTGTTGCACTGTGTGGGAAGGGGAAGCTGGCCTCCTTGAAGTCAAGAAATTCAAGTCTGTTCTTTAGGCCTGAAATAGATCTCCACCACTAGAAAACATCCTATTCATGTACAATTTACATATATGATTTATATTTACATACATATGTTGTCTCCATATTGCATTCAGTGCAGTTATTTTATTTGTTTGTTTTATTCATGTATTGACCATTTATTTTGACTATTATGGCAAATAACACATTGATTATATAAGATATCCTGCTGTGTATGTATTCCACTTCATACCTGACACTAAGGACTTTCACAGAAAAGGAAACATGTGTCACCATCAACTTCTTACTCCACAATTCATTTTTGGGGAGTGCTGGCAACTGAACTCACGGCCTACAAGCCTACAAGGCCGAATTCATGAATGGGTGAGTGTCAGAACGGCATCCAGGGGCAAATTGAGCTGAAAGGCTACTCCCAGGACCTGAGATCAAGCCCCAGGTGTTAGCAAAATAAGAAGAGATTGACATGCAGATGGAAGTACGCTAATAAATATGTATTTATATAGAGTGTTAAAGATGTCTATATATTATTCAGTTATATAGACTACATTCCTACCAATTCCTGGGTATTTTATCATGCGTCCATGTAATTAATGTTATTGTTTTCATCCTTATACTATTAATGAAATCAACCAGTTTCCTGAAATTATTGCATTCCTGTAGGTAATAAGATTCTTTTTATGCTTAATAAATATTAAATAAAAATCAATAAGCCTCCTGAAATAATGCTGCCTAAATTTATAGTAGCATCATTCATGATCAACTCATTGAACATTGACATTGATAACATTCCATTGTTCTTCTTATGGTTGGGAACAATTTTCTTAGTATCTCCTGCCATTGTTGGTGTTAGGAGGGGGTTTCGAAATCAGGGCCTATGTTGCCACGTGGGCCTATGGCTTCCCAGATAGTCTGGCAGCCTTCAGCATTGCAAGGTGAAATACCTTTTGCAACAGTGTCATTCAGACCCATGAGGGTCACCGTGCAAAGAAGAAAATATAAAAAGGCCACATTATTTCTGTGCATTGCTTTCCCTGAAAGACCTGAGGGTCTAGGATCCCAGAAGCAGATGTAGGTCTAGTGGCTGCACCCCAGCCTAGGGTGATCCAAGTTGAGGCAGAGTTGCCTCAATCTGAATTCAAGCCCATACTGAGAAAAGTAAAATAAAAAATTGAGCTCCCTGGCTTGCAATTCGTGATGTTTAGTCTTCCAGGCTTTAAATTTGAACTCAGGATCTGGGTAAATCTGCAGCAATGTGGATGAAGGAGAAGATCACTGTACTTGAAGATAAGAAAGTCAGACCTGGGAAGATGGAGGAGAAGCTGGAGTCTAAACAAGCTCTCACATAGAAAGCTGTTTTAGAGTTCCAGTGAACAGTCCTAAGCCAGAGAATCACACCAAGTGTGCCATCACAGGACAGAGAGTCAATCCAGAGAGGGAAAATCCAGGCAAGGAGACAGATCTGAGCTCTTGCCAGCAGCTGCTGCAGCAGCGACAGCGGTGGCAGCTGTGACCGCAGGTGCCATACCTGAGAGACAGAGAGTCCGGGACGAAGGAGCCAGACACAGCGGGCGAGTGGATTCTACTCAAAACCAGCAAGAACCGACAAGGAGCAGACATCTTCATCCTGCAGTTCACAGACCAGAGACGACCCAGGAAACAAGACTCGGCGTGAGTAGAAGCCTGACGTCCTCACTCCTGCTCAGGGAGCAGAGGAGGGAAGACCACCCCTCCCCCCCAGCACCCCAGAGGCCCAGGCCCCACCTACTGAGATCAAACTCCTAGGACTTAATTTCAAATTGAGTCCAAGTACCTCATTTCCTTCCATCCCAAAACATACTTCAACCCTTCAGGGCAGGGGGAGAAAAGGCAAAGAAAAAAGATGCAAAAGTCTTGACAGCAGGTTACACCATGCAGAAGATCAAATCTCCGGGATAGAAGACAGAGTAGATATTATAGAGAAAGAACATACAACCATCCAAGACAAATCCAAAAAATATGATAAATCTATCCAACACTTGGAAGACACCATCAGAAGGCCTAATCAAAGGATAATGGGAGTAGAAGTGCACCTAGAAACAGAAATTAATGGTCTAGGAAATTGGTTTAACAGGATCCTAGCAGAGAACTTCCCAAACATACAAAAAGATAGGCCTATTCAGATACAAAAACTTTTAGAACCCCAAATAGACCAGACCAGAATAGGACATCCCACCGTCACATTATAATCCACACAGGATCAACTCAGACCAAGGAAAGGATCCTTAAAGCTGTCAAAGAGAAAAGATTAATCACCGACAAAGGGAAACCAATTAGAATCACCTCAGATTTCTCAGCAGAGACAATCAAAGCAAGAAGAGCCTGGAATGATGTATGCCATGCCCTAAAAGCAAACAACTATCAAACAAGAATACTGTACCCAGCTAAACTCTCCTTCATAACTGAAGGCCATATAAAAACCTTCCATCGCAAACAAAAATTGAAACAATACATCTCCACCAAACCAGCCCTACAAAAGATTCTTAAAGATGTCCTACACATAGAAAACCAACAAGAACACAATAAAGGCCAAGAACCTGCACCCAAACTGAGAATCCAAGAACCATAGGAAGAACCCAGTTTTCGCATCCCCCAAGAAAGTGGATAACATGGCAGGAACTCCCAAATACCTCTCAGTCCTATCTATTAACGTTAACGGACATAACTTTCCAATTAAGTGAAATAGACTGTCTAGTTGGTTTAAAAAACAAGATCCTTCAATCTGCTGCTATCAGGAGTCACATCTTGCCTGTAAAAACAAACACATTTTAAATATTAAAGGCTGGAACAAAAGCTACCAAGCAAACGGCCCCCATAAACAGGCGGGAGATGCAATCCTAATATCAGATAAAATAGACTTCAAATTAAACTTCATGAAAAGAGGTAAAGAAAGTCGCTACATACTAATTAACCGATTTCTCCTTCGGGAGGATATTACAATTCTAAATATCTATTCGCCAAAGAATGGAGAACCCAAATTTATCCAAGAAACACTACTTTCCCTCATAGCCCACATAGTTCCAATGACATTTATTGTTGGGGATTTTAACACAACATTCTCCCCACTAGATAGACCAACTCCGCAAAAACTCAACATAGAAACCGCAGATCTAAACAGCTGCATAGATCAACTAGATTTAACAGACATCTACCGAACATTTCACCCAACAGCATCAAAATACAAGTTTTTCTCAGCAGCATATGGAATATTTTCTAAAAGAGACCACATTTTAGGCCACAGAGCAAACTTGTCCAAATTCAGAAACATTGAAGTTATCCCTTGCATTCTCTGGGCCCAAAACGGAATAAAATTAGAACTCAACACCAAAAGCCACCAAAGAAAGTCCGGTAACACATGGAGGCTGAACAACACACTGCTGAATCACGAGTGGGTCTTGGAAAAGATTAGAACGGAAATTCATATGTTCATGCTATTCAACAAAAATGAGCACACAAATTACCAGCTCCTCTGGGACACAGCAAAGGCATTACTCAGAGGCAAGTTTATACCTCTGAGCTCCTACATCAACAAATTGGAGAGATCTGAGAGCAACAATTTAATGACACATCTAAACCTCCTTGAAAAAGAGCAACAAGATAAACCCCAATCCAGTAGACAGAAAGAAATAATTAAAATTAAATCAGAATTAAATGAATTAGAATCCCAAAAAAACTATACAATCAACAAAACAAAGAGTTGGTTCTTCGAGAAAATTAACAAAATTGACAGACCCCCTAGCCAATCTTATCAGAAAAAGAAGAGAACACATCCAAATAAATAAACTCAGAAATGAGAATGGAAACATCACCACGGAAACAACCAAAATTCAGAACATTATAAGGGAATACTTCACAAAACTTTATGCTCATAAGTTTGAGAACTTGAGAGAAATGGACCTTTTCCTAGAAAATATTGACATGCCAAAACTAAACCAAGATGAGTTAAACCATCTTAACAGGCCCATCTCAAGCATTGAAATAGAAACAGCAATAAGAGACCTCCCAGCTAAGAAAAGTCCAGGACCAGATGGATTTACAGCGGAATTTTACAAGGCCTTCAAAGCAGAGCTCACACCAATATTCCTCCAACTCTTCAATGAAATTGAAAGAGAACATCCACTACCGAAGACATTCTAGGAAGCCATCATAACCCTCATCCCAAAACCAGGCAGGGACTCATCAAAGAAAGAGAACTATAGACCCATTTCTTTGATGAACATTGATGCAAAACTTCTCAACAAAATTTTGGCCAATCGACTTCAACAATTCTTCCAAAAAATCATACACCACGATCAAACAGGACTCATTTCAGGGATGCAAAGCTGACCCAATATATGCGAATCAATTAATATTATTCATCACATCAAGGGGAGCAAGAATAAGAACCACATGGTTATCTCAATAGATGCAGAAAAAGCATTCGACAAGATCCAACACCCCTTTATGATGAAGGTTTTGGAACAATTAGGAATCCATGGAACATTCCTCAAAACAATAAAGGCTGTATATGACAAACCTACAGCCAGCATTATACTTAATGGTGAAAAACTAAACCATTTCCTCTTAACTGAGGAACAAGACAAGGATGTCCACGCTCTCCACTTCTCTTCAATCTAGTATTAGAATGCCTAGCTACCGCAATAAGACAAGATGCAGACATAAAGGGGATCCAAATAGGGAAAGAAGAAATAAAACTCTCCATCTTTGCAGATGACATGATCTTATATTTAAAGATTCCCATAGACTCCACTCCCAAATTACTCAAGCTGATTCAAAACTTTGGCAAATAGAAGGGTATAAAATTAACCCCCCAAAATCAATGGCTTTTCTGTATGCCAACAATGAGAAAAGTGTGGCTGAAATTAGGAAAGCAACTCCATTTGTAATAGCCCAACAAAAAATAAAATACCTAGGAATTAACTTAACCAAAGAAGTGAAGGGCCTCTATGATGAAAACTTTAAAATCTTGAAAAAGGAAATCAAAACAGAACTTAGAAAATGGCAAAACCTCCCATGCTCCTCAATTGGAAAGATTAACATCGTGAAAATTGCAATACTTCCCAAGGCTATCTACAAATTCAACGTGATACCTATCAAAATTCCACCCTCATTCTTCAAGGAAATAGAAGAGGCAATCCAAAAATTCATATGGGACAATAAAAGACCCCGAATAGCAAAAACGCTCCTCAACGGAAAGAACACTGCTGGAGGAATGTCAATACCAAATTTCAAACTCTACTATAAAGCCATAGTAATCAAAACAACTTGGTATTGGCATAAAAATAGACCTAAGGACCAATGGAATAGAATTGAAAACCCAGAAATGAACCTACAGACCTATAGCCATCTAATCTTCGATAAGGGAGCTAAAACAATAGAATGGAAGAAAGACAGCCTCTTCAGTAAATGGTGCCGGCAAAATTGGTTAACTAATTGTAGAAAACTTATGCTAGATCCCTATATATCCCCGTGCACCAGAATCATCTCCAAATGGCTCAAAGACCTTGAAGTCAAAGCAGACACTCTGAAAACTTTACAGGATGGAATAGGAGAAACCCTAGGTCTCCTTGGCTCAGGCCGAAATTTTCGGAATATAGATCTGGAAACACAACAAATCAAAGAAAGGTTGGACAAATGGGATTGCATGAAGTTGCAGAGCTTCTGCATGGCAAAGGACATAGCTAGCAATATCAATAGAAAGCCCACAGATTGGGAAAAGATCTTCACTAGACATACAACGGTCAAGGGTCTCATATCTAAAATGTACTTGGTGCTCAAAAATTAAATCCCCCAACAACAAATCCTCAAAGAAACAACTGCTCAATAAATAAGTGGGCTAAAGACTTGAAGAGAAACTTCTGTGAAGAAGAAAGAAGGATATCCAACAGACACATGAAGAAATACTCAACCTCGCTAGCCATAAAAGAAATGCAAATCAAAACAACATTGAGGTACCACCTCACCCCAGCTAGAATGGCTATAATCAAGATCTCTAACCACAACAGATGCTGGAGGCCATGTGGACAGAACGGAACCTTACTTCATTGTTGGTTGGAGTGTAAACTTGTTCAACCACTTTGGAAAGCAGTATGGAGGTTCCTGAAAAGACTTCACGTGGAGCTCCCCTATGACCCAGCAATCCCACTTTTGGCCATTTATCCAAATGTTTTCAAACAAGACCACATTAAAGTTACCAGCACAGCTATGTTTATTGCAGCATAATTTACCATAGCTAAGATCTGGAACCAACCCAGATGCCCCTCAGTATATGAATGGATCAAGAAAAGGTGGTATAAATACACAATGGAATTCTATGCCTCCATCAGAAAGAATGACATTTCCCCATTTGTTAGGAAACGGAATGGCTTAGAAAAAATTATATTAAGTGAAGTAAGCCAAGCCCAAAGAAACAAAGGTCCATGGTTTCCCTTATTTGCAATATCTAGTATATGTATGAGTCAAACAGGAAAGGTCAGATAACGTGATGTTAGGAAAATTAACCCTTAGATAAATATTTAAATGTTTTTTTTCTTTCTTGCATTTGTTTCTAACTCATTTATAAGATTTTTTCCTGGTAGCTTTGTATGTCCCTCACCCACAGTACAACCCCTGCTTTCACTATATTTGATGTCGGTATAATTTGTGGAGGAGATGGGGAAAAACAAGACGGTTAGGGATACAGGTGGACCCGATGCAACTATGAGAAGTACAAGTTGTGATGTTAAAAATGAACTTTACAACTTTGGTGCGGGGGGGGGGGGTGGGGAGCGGGAGTGGGTGGTGGGGTGGGGGGAGGCTGGGAAGGGATGGGAAGGGTAAACAAAGGAGGAGGCTGCAATGCTTGATACGAAATGTACTCATTATCTTGCCCATGTATTTGTAACCCCTCTGTAAAATATGTTCACAAAACATTAAAATTAAAATTAATTTAAAAAAATGTTATATGTGAAAATTAATGAGGTCAACAAGAGATATTGAGGACAAAAAGGCCTAAGAATTACAATTGCAGCATATCCCAAAAGTTATGATGACAGGATAGGTTTGTAATGTGAAGGGGTGTTATGTGATATTGTGATATGTGGTTATTGTGATATTACAGTGGCAACGTAATGTAAAAAGGGATTGTAATGTCACAATGGTTATGAGTTCACGATTTCTTTATGATATCAACCTACAGGCCGCATTTTAAATAGAATGAAATCACAGAAAAGACATTCATAATGTGTCTATGATGTCACAAGGACAATGTGAAGATCTAAATCTATCATATCATTTTAGTTTTGTGATTTCCCAATGAGCAGATGTTGTCTAAATTTCAATGTGATGTCACAATTGTGATGAACTCACAAACTGTTTTTGATGTTAAAATGTTTTGTCTGATTCTCAATTGTCAATATTTCACAGTGGGGATTTGAGTACACACAAAGAGAATGTGATATCACAAAGCTATGTATTTTATCAAAGGATATAAGAGGTCATAATAGATTTGAGATGTCACAATGTGATCCTGGTGTCAAACCAGCAATGTGATGTCACAATGGGTTTGTGATGTCACACTGGTGATGAGAACATAATGGATTAGTTATGCCACGACTTTTAATATCACAATTATTTGTCCAATTTTTATTGCTACTAGACCACCATGAGGACACGGTAAAAACCAGCAGTGCCCTTATAATCCTCGGGAACAGATAGTCATCACTGCCTGTTGGTCTGGACCACCAGAGAGGGTGGCTTCATGTCACTGTAGGGGGCAGGACATGCTGCTAAAGGAGATAGGATGTCAAGCCCCACATGGTGAGCTACCAAGAAGTCATTGGGCATGAACATTTGGGAAGTGATGATTGAAAACTGTTATGCAGAAAACATCGCAGTGGGGGAAGGGCACAGCCTATATATAGGCTGCAGGTTCAGAGCAACAGAAGGGGAGAGAAAAAGGGGAAAGGCCTGGAAGGAAAGAAGTGATGAGCCTGTAGGAAGGTAAAGACCTGGGAGGAGTGGAAATTGAGGGAGAGCAGGAGGTGAAGGATGGCAGCTGCCCACCTGGATATGGCAGGGCAGGACTGTCAAGAGTAGAGCAGCCAGAAGAGAAGAAGGGTATGGTGGAAGGAAAAAATGAAAAGACCTGAAATGTAGGAAAAGTCTGGAGAGAAGGAGGATGAAGAGCACGGAAAATGCCTTGTCCTTTGAAGTGTGGAGTTTTGGAGATCATTATTTTGGGGGATGGTTGTTTGCAGACCAGTTAACAAATGGCTGGGCTTCTGTTTGGAGATCTGAGGGTTCATGGTTGAGGCTGAATTTAGCTCTGGGCATCCAGCCCAGGTCAAGGTAGTCGCTTGTTACAAAATTTATGAGGACAAGGCAGGTTTGTGATGTTATGTTGCATTAATGATATCACAATGTCAATATGAGGTCGCAAAGGGATTGTATTGTTACAATGGTGATGTGGTCGCAATGGGTTTCTGAAATCAAACTATATCCCACATTTGAGATAGAATTAAATCACAGAATAGGCAATCACATTGTCTCTATGACCTCACAAGGATAATGTGATGTCATAATGCTATGATGTCATTGTCATTTTGGGATGTCACAATGGGCTGATGTTATCCTAACAACAATGTGATCTCACTCTGGAGATGATGTCACAAAGCATTTGTAATGGTAAAACGGCCTGTCTGATATCAGTTGTCTTTTGCTCACAATGAGGATATAATTACCCAAAGGGACTGTGATGTCACAAACACTATGTGCTTTTTCAAAGGTGCTAAGAGGTCACAACAGGTTTGGTATATCACAAGGTGATCATGATATCACTGTGGAACTATGATGTCACAATGGGTTTGTGATGTCACAGAGGGGATAAGGTCACACTTCGATAGTGATGTCACTATGAATTTGTAATATCACCATTACATGGTGATATTACTAGATCACAATGAAGATAGGAGTTCACATAAGGAGCTAGAAGTCAGAAAGGCCATGAATTTTGTAAAATATTATGAGTACATAATAGATTGGTGGAAATGCGATGGGACAGAGATATCCCATTGGCAATATAAAGTTACCATTACATGAGATAGTATTGTTTTGAAGTCACAAATAGTTGGTAATGCCATATAGGTGATGAGGTCATATATATTTGTGATTTCACAATGGGATGGTGATGTCACAATCTCATGCTAGGTCTCTAATTGACAATGAATATATAAGTTCACAAGGGATAATGATGTATCCGAAGGCATATGTTGGCACAAGTGTAATGAGTCTTAACAGATGTCACAATGTGACTCAATGTTCATGACATCTGGCAATGTGATGTCACAGTAGTTGTGATGTCACACTGGATTTCTGATATCACATGCCATACCTGATGTATTATGAATTAAACAATTATTAGCTCAGGGAGTCTAGAGATCACACTGGCAGCATGTCAAAACATTTATGAGGATAGGACAGTTTTGTGATCTCACAGTGGGTTAGTGATATCATAATTGCAATGTGGTGTCATCAAGGTATTGTGATGTCATAATGGTTATGTTGTCACAATCTATTTCTGGTATCAACCCACCTTCCACATTTGAAATAGAATGAAATCACAGAATAGGCCTTCCAATGTGTCTGAGACATCACAATGAGTATGTGATGTCATAATGCTATGAAGTCATTGTTGTTTTATAATGTCACAATGGTCTGATGGTGTCATAATGACAATGTAATGTTACACTGGTGATGATGTCACAAAAGTTTTGCGATGTTAAAATGGCATGTCTGATCTCAGCTCAAAATGAGGATATGGGTACACAAAGGGCCTGTGATGACACAAAGGCCATGCTTTCAAAGCTTCTGAGGTCATAATACGGTTGGGATGTCATAATATGATCATGGTGGCACAACGGCAATGTGATATCACAATGAGTTTGTGATGTCACCGCTGTGATGAGGTCACAATGCGTTAGTGATATCTCATCAAGTTTTAATATAACAATGACATATACAACTTCAATTGCTTCTAATTCATTATTAGGATACTGTAATAACCAGTGTTGCCAGAATTATCTGTTGGAGCCTATAATCATTGTAAATTCTTGGCCTGGCCCACAGGAGAATATGGGGAATGCCGCCAAAGGTGGAGGTGTCAGGCCTCACCTGGTGAGCTGTCAATAAGTGATTGAGCATTGGGCAGATTGGGAAGAGACGATTAAAAATTGTTAGGCAGGAGACACGTTGGAGTGAGGAAGGGTACAACCTACATATAGGTTGCATTTTCAGAGCATTGGAAGTGGGGATAAAAATGGGAGCTACCCAGATGGAAGAAAGTGATGAGACAACAGGAAGGAAAAAACCTGAGAAGAGAGGAAGATGAGGGAGAGCAGAAGGTTGGCAAATGGTCACTGGGTCAGAGTAGAGCAGGCCTGTGGAGATTGGAGAGACCTGAAGAGAAGAAGGAAATGGTGGAAAGGAAAAAGGGAACGACCAGGAAGGAAGGACAGGTCTGTAGTGAAGGAGGGAGGAATGAAAAAGTAAAAAGCCTTGCCCATTGAGGTTTGGAGATTCGGAAATCATAATTTTTTGGCCGGTGGTTTGCAAACCAATTAAGAAAGGGTGGGGCTGCCCATTGGAGGTCTCAGGTTTGGTGGTCAAGGCTGCTTTTGGACCTGGCTATCCAGGCCAGGATAAGGTAATCTCAGTCCTCTTGCTATTGTAAATTGTTTTATTATATTAAATGTGACTACACGGTTTGTCTCCTTGTCTTAGAGGTCATAAGTACACGAGTTCACAGAAAGAGCTTGAAGTCTCTAAGGCCACGAATTTTCTAAGATGAGATGTGGCCATATAGGTTTGTAAAAACACAATGGGACAGTGATATCACAACGGCAATACCACAATATCATGTCAAAATAATGCTTTGATACTAGAATTATTTCTTGATGCCATTCTCGTGATGAGGTCACCATAAGTTTGTGATGTCACAATGGGTTCATGATGTCAGATGGCAGATCTCAATGGTCATTAATTGGAAATGAATATATGAGTTCAAAAAGGGACTGTAGTGTCTCCAAAGGCATGTGTTGTCACAAATGTGATGCCGTTCTCACAGGTTTGTGATGTCACAATTTGACACAATGATCATGATATCTGGCAGTATGTTGTCACAGGGGATTTCTGATATCACATGTCATATCAGAAATATGAGATTGAAAATAGATTATGAGCTAACTAAGGGTCTAACATATGACAATGTCACAAAACTTATAAGGACAGGACTGGTTTGTGATGGCACAGCAGGTTAATGATGTCACAATGGCAATGTGATGTCACAAAGGATTGTGATATCACAATGGTTATATGGTCAAATGGGTTTCTGAAATAGAATGAATTCACAGAATAAGCCTTCACACTGTTATGTCTATGACATAACGACGTCACTGTGATTTATCATGCTATGATGCCATTGTCATTTGGTGATGTCACAATGAGCTGATGGTGTCATAATGACAATTTGATGTCACTGCTGATTTATGATGTTACAATGGTTATGAGGTCAATTATGTTTCTGATATCAACACACATGTCAAATTTTAAATAGAATGACAAAGCCTGGCATGGGTGGCTCATGTCTGTAATCCCAGCTACTCAGGAGGCTGAGATCTGATGATTGTAGTTCAAAGTCACCTCAGGCTGGAAAGTCCATGAGCCTCTTATCTCCAATAAAAACCACTAGAAAACCAGAAGTGGTGCTGTGGCTCGAGTGATAGTGTGCTCGCCTAGAGCTGTAGAGTAGGGACAGCACCCAAGCCCAGAGTTCAAGTCCCATGACCAACTACAACAACAAAAAAGAATAAAAACGGGCATTCACAATCTGTTTATAACATCACAATGACAATGTGATCTCATAATATTATCTTGTCATAGTTTTCTGATGTCAAAAGTAGTTGATGCTGTTATAATGAGAATGTTATGTCACACTGGTGCTGTCACAAAGTGTTCATGATGTTAAAATGGCATGTCTGATATCAATTGTCAGTTCATAATGAGGGTATATTTAAACAAAAGGATTGTGATGTCACAAAGGCCATGTGTTTTTCAAAGGTGCTAAGAGGTCCTAATAAGTTTGGGATGTTACAATGTGATAGTGATGTCAAATATCTATGAAAGCTCACAATGGGTTTGTGATCTCACACTGGTGATGAAATCAAAGTTTTGTGAAGTCACATCTCATAATCACATGCCCAATTCAGTTGCTACTATTTCACAATGAGGATAAGAGTTCACAGAAGAAGACAAATATAAAAGGCCCTGAATTTTCTAAAATGCTATGAAGACATACTAGGTTATTGAAAACACAATAGAACAGTGATATCACTATGGCAATGTGATGTTGCAATATGATGACTTAAAAATGTTTTGATACCACAATTAGTGATGCCACACTAGTAATGAGTTTATAAGAGGTGATGTCACAATGGGTTGGTGACACCAAAATGACACATGTGATCTCAATTGTCAACTCACAATGAGTATATGTGCTCACAAAGGGACTGTGATATCTCCAAAGGCATGCGTTGTCTCAAAAGTGATGAAGTCCTAATGTACGTGTTATCAGAATGTGACAAATGCTCATATTATCTATCAGTGTGATGTCACCATGATATAAATGTCACATTGGATTCGGGTATCAAATTTCATACCTGGATTGGGTATGAGAGGATTGGAATTTCACAGTGGATTAGTGATATTACTATGGAAATGTAGGGTCACCAAGGGATTGTGCTACCACAATGGCTAATAGATCACAATGTGTTTCTACTCTAATAGGTTTTTGCTGTCACAATTGGTTGGAAATGTCACAATGGCATGTCGATTCTCAAATATCATTAATTCACAATGAGGATATGAGTTCACAAAGGGGCTGTGTAGTCACCAAAGTCATGTGTTGGCACAAATATGATGAAATCCTAACAGATTTGTGAGTTCACAATGTGAAACCATGGTCTGGATGTCTATCAATGGGATGTCACAATGTTCATAATGTCAGAGTCAATTTCTGATATCATATGTCATACCTGAATTATTATGAGTTTGAAAACAGAATATAAGCTTACTAAAGGCCTAAAATATCCTAAGGGCAGCATATCACACAAGTTATGACTAAAAACTCATGGTCTTTGGATCTTAAGATTCTTTCTTTGAAATTGTGTCCTCATTGTGAACTAGTAGAAATTGAAATTGGACATGTCTTTGTAATAATACAAACTCATAGTGACATCACAAACTCATTGTGATCTCATCACCACTGTGACATCACAAACTCATTGTGACATCACATTATTGTTGTGCCTTCACAATCACATTGTGACATCACAAAGCAATTGTGAAATCTTAGCACATTTAAAAAACACATGACCTCTGTAGCCTCACAGACCCTTTGTGTACCCATATTCTCATAGTGAAAATTTTGATCACACATAGCATTGTATCATCACAAATACTTTGTGCAATAATTACAGCTGTGAAATCACATTGTCATCATGACACCATCATTTCATTGTGATAACACCAAACCACAATGACACTATACCATTTTTTTCTTTTTTCTTCTTCTGTACATTTTTTATTGTAAATATATTGTACAGAGGGATTAGAGTTACATGAGTAAGGTAATGAGTACATATCTTATCAAACATTGCTGCCTTGTCATCACATTGTCACTTTGATGTCATAGACCCATTGTGAATGCCATTCTTTGATTTCAATCTATTTCAAATGTGCCATGTGGGTTGATATCAGGAAACCATTGTGAACTCATTACCTTTGTGACATCAAAATCTCTTTGTCATACCACATTACCTTTGTTATATCACTAACCCACTGTGACATCAAATACTTCTCCTGTCCTCACAACATTTGTGACATGTCATTGTGATATTTTAGGCCCTTTGTGAGTTGAAAATCTGTGTTTGACTTCATATTTCAGATATGACATGAGATATCTAAAATCCAGTGTAACATCATGATATTACACCACTGGACATCATAACAATTGTGTCACTTTGTGACATCTCAGAACTGTTAGTTCTTCACCTTTTTGACTACATATACTTTGGGGACATCAGAATCCCTTCCCAAACCCATATACTCATGGTGTATGACAACTGAGGTCCCACATGCCATTGTGATATCACCAACTCCTTGGGACATCTCAAATCTATTGCAACCTCCTCATCAGTATGGCGTCACCAATTGTGACATCAAAACATTATTATAACATGATGTTGAGATATCACATTGTCATTGTGAAATCAGTGTCCCATTGGGTTTTCACATAGTATGACCTCATACTATGAAGCTTCTTCTATCACCTGGTATCCTCATATTGAATTAAGAGTAATTGAAATTGGATATATCATTCTGATATTATAAAGTGTGACATCACAAAACCATTGTGACCTCATCAAAAACCCAATGGGACATCTCATTTCCATTGTGATATTATGAATCACAGTGTGCCTTCCATAACTATTATGACCTCTTACCACCTTTGAAAACACACATGACCTCTATGACATCACAGAACATTTTTGTATCCATATCCTCATGGGGAACTAATGACAACTGACATCAGACATACCATTAAAATACAAAAAAATTCTTTCTGACATCATCATAATTGTGATATCATGTTGCCATTATGACAACATCAGCTCATTTTGACATGTAAAACTACAATGACATCATAGCACTGTAACATTATATTGTCATTCTGATATCATAGACACGTTGTGTTTGCCCTTTATGTTATTTGATTCTATATCTAATGTGGCATGTTGGTTGATATCAGAAACCCATTGTGAGTTCATGACCATTGTGATATCATGGTGCCTTAGTAGCATCACGTTGCCATTGTGATGTCACATTGACAAATTGATGTCACAAAGGGATATTAATGTCACAAAGGTTATGACATCACACTGAGTTTCTGATATCCACCCACATGCCACATTTCAAATACAATGAAATCACAGATTAGGCATTCATAATGTGACTATGATGTCACAATGACATAATGGCAAATGCTATAATGTCATTGTCATTTTGTGATGTCACCATAAGCTAAAGATATCATAACAACAATGTGATATCATACTGGTTATGACGCCACACAGGGTTTATAATGTTACAATGGTCATGAGGTCACAATGTGTTTCTGATATCAACTGATATGCCACATTTAAAATAGAATGAAATCATAGGATATACATTCACAATGTGTCTATGACAGCAAAATGGCAATGCAATGTCATAATGCCATGATGTCACTGTAGCTTGGTGATATCACCATGAGCTGAAGGTGTCATAACGACAGTCTGATGTCACATTGGTGATGATGTCACAAAGGGGTTGTGATGTCACAGTGGCAAGTCAGATCTTAATTACCATGAGTTTATAATGTGGATATGAGAATGAAATCACAATGACATACACAAATGAACTGTGATGACACAAAGGCAATTTTTTTTTTCAAAAGTGCTAAAGTTCCTAACAGGTTTCAGTTGTTAAAATGTTAATGATATAAAAATGCTCTTAGCAGTCCTCCTTGATACTTACAAGGCTGTGATAGGAGGATCATGGTCAAAGTCACCCTAGGCAGGAAAGTCCTTGAGACTCCTGTCCAAATTATGCCAACAAAACCAGAAGTAAAGCCATGTAGCTCCATTGGTAGAGGGCTAGCCTTGATCAAAAGCAGCTCACAGACTGTGCCCAGATCCTGAGTTCAAGGTCCATGACTAGCAACAAACAGACATAAACAACAATCTGTGCAGCCATCCGGCTAAAACAAGTAACCTTCTTGTCCCCAAGTGGATTGAACAGAGTTCCCTGGGAAAGGGGCTGCCATCATCTTGACTCCACCCATTCTGCCTGCATCACAGGATTCCAGCCACACCCTCATTCTTTCATGGTTCTTTCTGACCAATGGGATACAAGAATGGTGGCCAGTTGGTTGACACCACTACCAGCAGTTGAGGTAGAGGTAGCGGAGTGATGAGCAAGAGACTCGAGGCCTAGGAGGAGAGGCCTTGCTCAGGCCCACCATGTGCCCGCCTGCACTCTGGCCCCCTCCTCCCCTTCCGCGTGGCACAGCATTTCAAACCTGGTGCTGCTGGCTAAAACCCATGTTGCTTCTTGGATTCCTCAGACAATGGTGCAATGGTGCACCTCTAGCCAGCTTGTTGCCCTGACCAGGTCCTGGCACCCTTGTCCTCTGCTCTGGGCCTGATGTCGACCATACCACTGCCATTGCTGTTCGCCCCACCTGGAGCAGCTGCCAACAGATTTTGCCAGCAGCACATGTGAGTGGTGGCCACACAGGCCCACTCCCTGCGACCCTATATCACCCCCCCCCTCATGACCAGGACCCGCGCCTCCTCTGTGCCCCACAGTCTGGCACACGCCCTGCCATAAATGTGCCCCAGGAGTGGGGGGGTGTGTTGACCTGAGGATCCCATCCCCATATCCAGTGTCTAGTGTCCCAGGAAATGGGGAGATGCAGGGTTGGGTGAGGAGTGGACGCCACAGAGCCCCTGACCTGGAGCAGTGGGAGAAACACAGCCGCACATCTGCACCCTTCCTATCCCTGGTGGGAACCTGGTGGGGAGCAGCATGTCCACACCTGCCTTCTGGGGTCTTTTCCCTTTTTCTGGGGATGGGAGGCTTTGAATGCAGAAGATAGAACCCCCTTTCTGTGTGAACCCTTGTCTTCTGTGCTTGATCATCCTTTCACTGAAGACAGAGAGACAGAGAGAGATAGAGAGACAGAGAGAGAGATCATCTTTCTCCTTGTACAGCCTGACTGTGCTTAGGTGAGTGATCAGTTGGCAAATTGCAGGTGCTGCATGGATGAGTCTTCTGTCACCAGTCTGGATGTGTGTGTGTGTGTGTGTGTGTGTGTGTGTGTGTGTGTGTGTGTGTGTGTAGATGTGAGTGGTAACAAGGAGGCTGAATGCTTTGGTAACTTCTACCTGCTATCTTTCGGGCATGCATGGGCTTCATAGCTGAGGTCTGGGATCCTGGAAGGGTGAGACGCTTGAACAGGACACAGCACTGTTAAATTACAGGAACAAGGGATCTGTGTGCCCTGGAACTGTGTACTCCCTTGGGCCTGGTTGTTGGGAGTGGGAGCTTGGGAGGACCTAGGAGTGCAGCCTGCAGGGGATGGCTTCCCTGGAGGACAGAGAGCAAGTCCAACACTTAGTAAAGATATGAGTCCTGCTAGTATGGAGTGCAACAGCTTAGGTCAGATTCTGTGTCTTCTCATCATGACCTCTGATGGGCAAGGCGAACCCTATTTTAAATCTTGAGCTGTGATCTTCAGATCTCAACCTCCTGAGTACCTAGGATTATTGGCATGAGCCTCTGGCACTGTGACTCTGGTTCTTTTTGGTATATTAGGGTTCGACCTAAAGGCTTTAGGCTTGCCAGTCAAGTCTTCTACCAGCTTTTCTGTCTTGGGCATTTCTGAGATGGAGACTTAATATATGCTCAGGCTGGGGTGGATCACAGTCCTCCTGTATGTGACAGGCATGATCCACCAGGGTTGGTCCTCTGTAGTTGGGATGGTAGACATGTAGTGCCACGCTCAGTCATTGGTTTAGATGGATTGTCACAAACTCAGTCCACAGCAGCCCATTTTTGACCACAGGTGAAGCTCTGGGTTGGGCCTCAACCGTTGGACTTCAATCTCCTCATGGGACAGTTTTGAGAAAACAAGGGATTAAGACAGAGGGATCTCAAGAGCAGGGGCAGGCACAGAGGGAGGGGCCATCAGATACGGTTCTTGGCAGTTCTGTGAGTATATGAAAGAAAATACCCGGAAAGATCTCAGATGGTTTTGTGTTATTAATGTTGTGACAGGTATGGGATTATGAAACAAAACATGACTCTCTTTCTTTAATACCCAATCCCCATGAGGAATGGGATACTTCACTTTGTTCAGTTTTGAAGCTGGGGAAACTGAGGCACAGAGAAGCTGGGTGACCTACTTATGACTCCCAGCTGACAGGAAGCTCGGTCTGACTTCTCTGCCGTGCTCCCTAGGACAATGGGTGTTATTCAGTCTACTTCTTGTGGTGGGAAGTCCATTTCTTTTCAGTCGTGGGGCTTGAACTCTGGGCCTGGGGCAGCTCCCTGAGCTCGCAGCTCAAAGCTAGCACTCTACCACTTGAGTCACAGAACCACTTCCAGTTTTCTAGTGGTTCTTTGGAAATAAGAATCTCACAGATGTTCCTGCCAGGGCTGGCTATAAACCATAATCCTCATATCTCTGCCTCCACTGTACTTAGGATTACAGGCCTGAGCAACAGGTACCTGGCTTAAGTGTAATTCTGACCTTCTTTCTTTTCTCTCTCTCTCTCTCTCAGGAACTGATTGAATGGGTGCTGGAGGAGTTGGCCCAGCATTCTCAATGTGGTTGGAACCAAGGTGGCCCTCTCATTCTGGAGGTGGGCTGTAGGTCAGGAGCTGTCTCGCTCAGTCTGTTGTACCAGCTCCATGAGGTAAGTCCCTCTGTGCCCTGGCTAGACCGTGACAGTTATTCATTGTCTATCTAGCCTTACTGGATTCAGTACTGTGATCAATGCCCTTTTCTAGCAAAAATTTCTGGCTAAAATTATGATACATAGTTACAGAATGAAAATTTAATGCCATCTTAAGAGAGTCATTTAGTGTTCTGGGAATGTGGCTTCATGGTAAAGTGATTGTCTAGCATGCATGAAACCCTGGGTTCAATTCCTCAGTAACACATAAACAGAAAAAGAAACACTGGAAGTGGTCCTGTGCCTCAAGTGGTAAAGGGTTAGAATTGAGAAAAAAAAAAAAAAAAAGCTGAGGAATAATTCCCAAGCGCTGAGTTTCAGCCCCAGGACTGCCAAAACAACAAGAGCAACAACAACAACAATGAACATTTAGTTAGTAAATGCAAAATAAAGAACCCAAACTTGGAATATATAATTGTTCCTTCCATACTAATACTTGACAATAGTCCCTAATTCATGTACTTTACCTATATTAGGATACTGTGTTGAAAAATTGTTTTGTTCATTAGGTCAGGGCAATTAATGCCAGGAATGTGCTTAGATGTAAGGTGTAGATTAATTCTGGAAATTCACATATTCCAGGATTTTGAGAGGGGTCACTGCTAATCACAATGAGAAGGGTAGTCTAAGTGAGATTTGGAAATCATTTTGGCCAATCATAGCACCAAAAAGGTAGAGGCTAATTCACAGTCGTGACAGAAGAGAAGGAATAACACAAGATGGAAGGAAAAAAATGATAGTAGCTAAGGTATAGCAGAAACAGTTGTAGAGAACCATTTTTGGTTATTGAAGAACTAGTTATCAACTAGGCTTATTCCTCATTGTTTTAGCATTCTAAATCTCTTAGGCTAGATAAATGTGTCTCCTTCTATGCTGTTCTTTCATACCTGATATCCTTTGCTTTCTGAAAATCTGTCTTTCTATATCTCTCTATGAACATTTCCTAATACTAAATACACCTACACAGATGTCACAGGATGCTAATGTAAGGGTCCCATAGCTCATGAGTCATTAATGTAACAAAATGGAAACGGAGGAGATATTTATTGCTACCTCAATTTTTCTGAAAAGCTGCATTGTCATCATTTGCTTCAAATTTCCATTCTTTGTCTACATAGTGTCATTAAGTGCACATAAATGCAAATATGAGCCGGGTGCTGGTGGCTCTTGCCTGTAATCCTAGCTAAAACCAGAGGATTGTGATTCAAATCCAGCCTGCTCAGGAAAGTCCATGAAACACTTATCTTCAATTAGCCACCAGAAACCAAGAAGTGGTGCTGTAGCTAAAGTGGTACAGCATTCAAGTTGAGCTGAAGAGCTGAGAGACAGTGCTCAGGATCAGTGTTCAATCCTCACAATCAAAAAAAAGTGCAAATATGGCTTTAAGTTTCCCCCAAAGTAATGATTAAGTCAATAGTAATCTTCCCAAAGGATTCAGTGCACCTACTTTTGCTGAGTTATTTAAGTTATGGCTTCTTTGATGAACATATTCTCTTCTTTAAAAATTGTCAAATATTAGCTTTATCATAAACTTCATCTAATATTTCTTGGTTCAAAAGAGAAGTCCAAGCAGTTGTTGTCACTTAGCTTTCTTACTGTCTTAGTTCAAAGCCAACCAGGCAGGAGAGTCTGTCAAACTCTTATCTGAAATTAAACACCAAAAAACCAGAAATGGAGTTTTGGCTCAAGCAGTTGTGTACTAGCTTTGGGGGAAGGTCGGAAAGAAACACAACTGTTCAGGGACAGGGTCCAGCCTTTGAGTTCAAGCCCCAGAAGTAGCACAAAGTAAACAAACAAGCAAACAACACAAACCCTGGGTATTTCTTTGGGACTCTCCTTAAAGGAGTAGTCGTCCGATAAGAGGCTGGTTTTGCTGATCATACTCTGGATCCTGCTTTTTTGAAATCTTTATTGCTATGGAAAACTCAGGACCAGACTAAAGGAATTGATAACTGACTCCTGCAACAAGAGAATCATCTCAGGAGTGAAACATCCATCCATAAGACACTTCAAAACCTCCATATCTTTGTTTATTTGCAGTAGAACACTTTTAAAACAAAGTTATTTCCTTTTGTTATGCTGGCCTTCAAATGGCATATTGTTTCCTTTTGTAATACTCTCAACTACAAGTTTACAGACAAGTTTTATATGAATAAAGAACACACTCAAAATTGTCATGGAGAAAGTTTCCTTCAAGCCTTGAATTCTTTTCTTGTACAGTAAAAAGAAAAGCGAAAGTTAACTTGAACTTTGTCATTCCTCTATGCTCAATTCATCTCCTGAGATCAATTTCCACATCTAGTAACAGTTACTTCGGCTTACTTCCAGTAACAATCTATGGTGCTGCTCCAGAAAAAAAATGAATATTTTCTGGCTTCATTGAAATAGCACAAGGACACTTTTGGACATGAGGTAACACGTGTTTCAGAGACAACTTAGTAAGGAGAAAATATGAAATTAAAATTGCTTATGAATACTTTTTTCATGAGTACATTTTGTTCAAAGTTCTTAAGTGATCTGTAAATTATGGTGAATTTTAAATGGGAGAAGGTTCTCAGATCATTTTTTGTGAGTGTATGTGCTGTGCATTAATTTCCCAAGTGTACACGAGTGAACTGTAAGAGAAACAATAGCAATAATAGGAAAGAGAAGTTCTATGTTTATATAAAAGGCTTCAGTAAAATATAGAACACTCTACAAATAAGACAACATTGAAACAATAAAGCCAAGTCCAGTATGTAGATTTATGGGAGTGATATAGAGAAAGTATTACTTGTATGTGGAAGATGAAGCCTCTTCCTTTCTAAATCAAGCTTTATCTAAATCACGTAATTTTGTAAAAAGGAGAATGGAAGAATGATTGTTTCCAATGCAAGTCACGTATGAGAGAATGGACTTAACTGGAAAAAAATAGGAATTATACTAGCAATGAATCTGGTGGCTAAGATCACATTTCTTTTTTTTCCTTTTCTTAAATTCTTTTTGTAGTTGTTGGTTGTGGTACTTGAAGTCTGGGACTGGGCACTGTCCTTCCGCAACACAGCTCAAGGCTAGTGCTCTTCCACTTGAGCCACAGTGCCACTCCCAGTTTTCTGGTAGTTATTGGAGAAAAGAGTCTCCAGGACTTTCTTACCTGGGCTGGCTTTAAACCCCAATCATCAGATCTCACCACACCCAGCTTAGGACCACATTTCTAACATTGTATACTCAAGATATGTAATGTATATGTTCATCTATCTTTATATTAATTCTTGAGTTAAAAATCTGGGCTACAGGTTAGACTTAACACTCACAAAAGTGTTTGTAGTTTAAAAGTTGATACTCCTGGAAAAATAAAACCTAAAAAGGTAAAGGAGTCTGAGAAGTTCAATTTGCATCCAGCCTGGCAGAACAGGCTTTGAGACACTACCTATAATTAAACAGCCAAAAGCTGGAATACTAGTCATGAGCAAGATTGCTGAATAAGAGCATGAGGTTTTTGCATACATACATACAAACATACACATACACACAAAGGGACTTATATGTGCACACAAAAATACACAAATGAAACAACTCTCAGAATATGTAGAAAAGTTAGAAAACAATAGAAAATATGTCCTGAGTAAGACTAGAATCAAGTGATAATTTTTAATATTAAAAGCCCTCCAGTGAACTTTCCCTAAAAAAGTTGAGAATATTACATAGGTAGGAATCAGTGATAGTAAGAGAGTCAAGCAACGTTATTAATGGGATAGGATCCATGGAGGAATGAATCAGGGAAACCTGTAGGTGCATATAAAAATGTTCATCTCTTGTGTGAATTGTTAGAACATCTTTGAAAATAGTACATAAACAGTCTGAGCAGTCAGTCTAATGGATAAGATCATAGGAAAAGTTCAGAATTGCGAGTCTGTTTCTAGAGTAAATAAACTATGGCAGGACAATGTGATACAAGCCTGGAATTCTAGCACTTCGTCAGGAGATTAGAGAATGGAATTACATTGCGATACCTTCCTTGGACCAGGTAGAACAACTTTGTCTCAATAAAACAAACCAAACAACAAAAAAGGAATACACAGTTGGAATTTGGGGCTAATTTTCTCATTATGTTTTGAGAAGTCAAGTTTCCTATTGAAACGCAAATTATATATATCCTCATTTGTGTTTTAAATGCTCTCTTATTACAGAACATTCTAGATGCAAAATGGCTCATTATTTCCGTCCAAAAATTTGCAAAACTAAGTAAGCACCATTCTGTTGGATTCCAAAGAAATGTTGAAGGATTACAAAAGCTTAAGCCTGGAGAAATAGCAAAGTTCATCTAATGTAGTACTTTGTAGACCTTGTTAAATTAGAATTTAGATTTAAAATATGTATTTTTATTTTGTTTGTAATTCTATATTCTATAGGATACTACAAAATTCTTTTTAAGTAGAGGGATTAATGGACAAATTCACAAATGATTCTTGCATTCTATTTTCCTAGAATATTCTTTCAAGAGAGTTATAATTAGAACATAGTTAATAGATAATTCCCACAGTTCATGTATACCATGTTAATGTGAATAATCTAGACAGAGTTGCTAACAAATGGATGATATTAATTTATAAATTTAGAAAAACAGCAATTTTTGAGGGTTTGGTTTAAAATAGTATGAAGAGAGTAGTTGTGTGACATCTTTTTTCAACCTCTAAGTAACACAGGAAGCCATGTCCTTATTTACGTGCCTCTGTATACATTGAGAAAAATGCTAGGTTTGGGGTTTGTACTCAACTTTGTTTTTGTTTTATTGGTTTGCCTAGAGCTTGAACTCTTGGCCTGGACAGTGTCTCTGAGTCTGTTTATGCTCAAGGCTCATGCCCTACCACTTCAACCTCAGTGCCACTTGTGTCTGGCTTTTGCGGAGAAGTATATTGGAGATAAGATTCTAAGAAACCTTCCTGCCAGGGTGGGCTTTGAAGCATAATTTTCCAATCTTAGCTTCCTGAATATCCATGATAATTAAAAAAGTATAAATATAAATAATATTTGCAAGTGATCTGATCTCAAGAATACCAGTGGAGGAAAAATTATGCAGCTCAGGTTATTGTGGTGTTCTTTCCAGAACACGGAGGGCATCACATTAGCAGAGGTATAGTATTTTTCACAATAGAGATAAGCTATTCATGATATGAATTAAGGAATTTTAGGCTGCCCCTTACAAGTTGGAAACTGTTGGGCTAGGATGACTTCCTGGCATAAATCTTGGGATTGATAGTCATAGAAATAACAGCTTACTCTGATAAAAAATATTGCTTACTCTTGAGGAATTAATTATTACAGATGCTTCATAGTTTTATCCTCTACCAGAATGTGGCTATTTTTCTATTGACTTCTCAATCTGTACACTCCATTGGAAACTGCATCTATTGCAGAATTTTATAACATGCATAAAAATACTGTTTTGAATCTCTAACGTATGGAATGTTGAGAATTTAAAAATGAGTAATTATGAGTAGTTGTTTTGAAGAAAATATATACTCTGTCCCCTTAACAAATTATTTAATTTTAAAAGTTATGGGTTTCCATAGCATTAAAGTGTTTTTCTGTTTTAGAATGAGAAAGTAATAAATTTATTCTTTTTCGAAAAATTCGGCAATTATATTATGAAAATATTTTCTAGTTGGATAAAAATCACGTTGATGACCCTCTGATAAAAACGCGGTAATCAATTTGAATTAGATGTCAAATAGAATTGATTTTTAAAATATTGCTACATAAAGAATAATATTTACTGTGCCAATACAGTAAAATTACATTTTATGCAGCTTATTTTTTCAATTTTATTATCAATTTGATGTACAGTGAGGTTACAGTAATTGTAAGGTAGTGAATAAAAAACATTTCAAACTTGTTACCCCTCCTTCATTTTTCTCACAGTTTTCCTTCACCCCTTCACCCCTCACAAGTTTTAAGGTACATTTCCAACATATTGTCTTGTGAGTGTTGCTATTGTATTGGTTTTCACTTTGTCTTTTGTTTCACCATTTTGCTTTTCCTCTTCCCTTCCCTATTTAAGGTAAATTCATACACAATACAAAATCAAATACAGCAGGAATGAACTATAGGGGAAAAACCCAAAGAAAACAAGTCACATAGTTCAATAAAAACAACAACCACAAATGAAAAAAATCTGGTTCCATATCTTGGAATTCATTTTGCTTAGCATCAGCCTATATGGCTATATATACGCAGTACAAAGCTACTGGAAAATAATAGTTGCATGGACACTATATCATGAAAAGAGCATGTTAACTTTTGGATGGTAAAGGTGGAAATAGGACTGGTGAATTCGCGGATCTGATAAAGGAATTTCAAGAGTTTTAAAGTTATGACAGGTAAATTTGAATTGTTCAAAATTTTTAACAACTTAGCCTATTAAGAAAATTTAAAATTTCCTGGGAGAATAGGCTTTCATGCAAAGAAATCCACGGAGACTTAGTAGAGAGGAAGCAATGTGGGTGAAGATGGCTCTTTTTCACACTAAACAAACAAACCTCAGAAACGTTGCTGTAAATCCGGTTGGTTCCCTTGGAATTATCCTTACCCAGGAAATATATTCTCACTCTGTGAAACAAGGTTGTATTGGAATTTAAATTCAAATTCTTAAAAAAATAAGACATCAAAATTTGTGAATTTACCTTTAATTACCAAACAGTAATTCTCTGAAAAAGATAATTTGAGTCAAAATATTTAGGGAGAAAGTGCCCTCCAAAATGCAAGAAGGTGTTGGGTTTACACATTTCTGTTTGTAACATTTTCCACAATGTCTTTGCATTTGAAGCAGTGAAACAGAAAAAAATCTGATTATATAATTCAGACCAATGATTTCACATTTCTAAGTGGCTCACAAAAAATAATATCCTTAATAACATGAGATAGTGAAGACTTCTCTTATTACATAAGCCAAAATGTTTTGGGTTCAGAAAAGAATTGAGCAAATGGAAAAGGTAAGAAAACATAGTTCTTAGAAGCCCTACCTAAGCGTATTGGCTTTAGCAGTGAAGGAAGTCCAAATTTTTTTTAAAATTGTATTAATATTTTTTGGAGGGTCCGGTCATGGGGCCTGAACTCTGGGCCTGGGTGCTGTCCCTCAGGTCTTCAGGTCAAGGCTAGCGCTCTACCACTTGAGCCACAACACCACTTTCGGCTTTTTTTCTTTTTGCTTATGTGGTGCTGAGGAATCAAACCCAGGGTCTCAGGCATTCAAGGCAAGCACTCTACCAAAGAGCCAACTTCCCAGCCCTAAATTGTGTTAATATTTTACTATCTAAAGTGATTTTACAGAGCCGATTTGGCTCACTACAATGCCGAACAGATTGAATGGGGACATGAAAATACATTCCACATCCAAATGAGGCAAATTAAAGAGTTTTCAAAGACAAATCATGAAGATGTAACAGTGGTGGAGCCCATATAGTCCTTCAGCTTCACTAGACTTGCAGCCAAGATGCTGTGATTAATTGGAAATCAGGCAAGAGCTAAGAGGAGGACATAGAAGCAGGACATAGAAGCATTGTCCTTTTGTAACAGACACTGTCTTTCCAGGTATAGGTGATTTAACTCTACTCTCCTCCATACATCTTGGTGAACAAATGCAAGACCAAGAGAAAAATAATCTATTGAAATAATTTTGCATAGAATAACTTCATTGTTCCTGATATGGTATCTAAGGAGAGTCTTACGATAGAAGATAAAAGTGCAGTATTTTTCAGTTTCCTCTAACCATTTTCTTAGCAAAATATATCTTTTAGGTTAGAATTGATTGAACCAAAAAGTGATGGAGTACTTATGTTTGTGGGAACTTTAGACAAAAGAAGACTTTCAAGGTAAAAGAAAAAAGAAAATATACAGCCAAATATTTGTGATCACAGCTCCTTGGACTGTTTTCTGGAGACAAAGTTTTACATTGGATTTCTTCTCATTGACATAGATGTTGTTTCATGGCAACCAAATGCAAGAGGGAAGTTTAATAGACTCGCCTGGCCAATTAACCAGCATGACAGAAGAAAATGGCAAATAATATTTAATGAATTACTTTGACAAATTACTTTGCCAGAAGAAAGAAGGAAAAATATAATTCAAAATCAATTGACTTAAAAGAATAAAGAAAGCGTAGTGAAGAAAGATTAGAGAAAATATAGAGGATTGTTTTCTTTCCAGTGGAGTAACGCGTTCTTGATCTTGTTTCTTCCATTCTATCTTCACAAGCTATCAAGTGTGTCTCACGACTGGATTATCCAGTTCAGACAGAGAACTCCTAGAAGAAAGATACTATTTGCAGCAGATGTAGGTGATTTATAACCTTAGACAATCTATTTAAATCTGTTCAAAATTCTCTCCTATCCCAAACTTCTCTCTTTGGACAGCGTTGTTTGCTTTTCCCAAGACTACCCTTCATTAACTGCTTAAAATTTTGGGAGGAAATATTCATACTCTCTAGAGATTTCTGGTTGGTTGTGATTTTTGTGTGTTTTTGTTTTTTGTTGTGTTTTTAAACTGAATTTCAAAAGGTTGTGCAAGTGTGTTACAATTAAATATATCCATCTAATTGTCCATTGCTCTTGGATCAGAGTCACTCCTTCCATCATTCTCAACCAAATGCTTCTCCAATATTTATTTCAGATTTACCACTCCCTTTATCATATGTGTACATTGAGTATTCTAGCTGTACTTGCCCCTTGTTCATTTTTCATTCATTCTATGTCTTTACTATAATTTCTTTCTGCTTTCAACTTCCTGATAGTCATCCTGTTAAACTGTCTATTAATACTTTGAAAGGTTTATATACATTTCATGGAGATTCCATTCTGCATATCCTTGAACTGATGTCAGCTTATATTTCCATAATTCATTCATCTGCAGTAATAATTTGCAAGACTGGAGACGTGAAGCACCTAAACATGATTTTATTCTCATCCATTTGGAAGATTAATCTTCAGTCAAAAAGAAAGTTAAAAAACGCATAGAATGTACTCCTAGCTACCAATTTTTATAAATGGCTTTGTACAGTGGTGTGATTGTTTTATTTTACATGGTATAATATTTTTACTACCTATAAGTTTTGGAAAAAGAAGAAAACTAAAATTTATTCCTATAGAGGAATGTGATAGAAATAGAAGACAGATTTTGTTTGTCATATCTCTGATGAGTACCCATATTCAAGACTTAAAGTCATATTTCTCCCTATGTTAGACAGATAGGGAAAACATAATATTACATATGATAAGACAAATATTTGTGACGTTTTAAAATGTACCTTATTAAATGATGACATTTACTTTTTTAGCAAACGTTTTGGTTTGAAATTTGGCAGGCTGATCTATTCAACACTTTTCTGGAAGGATCCTACTGAAAAACACAAATTGTGGTTGGTACTATTTCTAGACTTTAATGAATGGTTGAACGTGTTTGGCATTAGTGCTGGGTAAATAATTCAACTCTATTGTAACTTGCTCCCTACACTTGAAAAAATTGTAATGTCACTAAGTATCATCTACTTGTCAAATGTTATTTTGGTGAATGTGATTTTAAAGAGTTAATTTGTAAAGGAATAACTTTCAGGAGATTAAATGTAGATTATCATTGGTTTGAGAGTGACATTTTATACCACTGAACCATGTTGTACTGAAGTCCCAGTGTTTTGAAGCACTAAGGATCTTCTCAATGTTTTTCTGAATTATATTTGAACTCTAAGTAAATTTTTCTGGGAATTGGTAGACCAATTATGGATCTATCCTTCCAGGAACTATTTTTTGGTCCACTTATGCTGGACTAAAATCTTTCATTAATCATAGGGGAGGGGTATTAAAAATAATCTTATGACACCTTGTGAACTTGTTCACTGATATGGGCTGGCCATCTGTAAGTTGAATATTTGAATCATAGTACATACTCTCAAATTTTGTGATCTCATCTTTCATTTTAAGTTGCCTTGCATTTCACAATTGCTTACTGCTAAATCCTGTATCTCAAGGAATTGGGGCCCTGAAATATAGGAAATGAGAAATTGAAATGGGTCTTCAATTACTTTGTTGCATGTTGCATGGGCCTATGTGAGAAGTCTTGCCCTTGTTATCTGATGATGCAGGTAACTGGTACCTGGGATCCTAGGAATCATTGGGTCGTGCAGAAGAATAATATTTGTTAGACATCTTATCAGAAAAATTTGGGCATAATCAGTAGGAATGCTTCAGAAATATGGAGAAAAACAGTTTGGGATCAGTGAATTAAAACAATAAACAGAGAAGCATAGTAAAATCCCTTATAGATTAGAGGAAAACAAAATTGTTTTTTACCATGTGAATTCAGAAGACCAAGAACAGTTAGAATGTATCACAAGTTTATACCAAAGACACTGCATTGATACTTTTTATATTCTAATATACATTTTAAACCTAATTATTTTATTCCAATTCTATTTATTGGAATAAATAAATTTTAATTTATTTGTGAAATTATCAACTAATTCTAGTAAGTTTCATTGTGTGAAATATAAAATCAGCACATATAAATATAAAATATATAACTATATATAATATAAGAAAAAAAGACACATGTTTTGCATTGTTCTGTTGTGGGTACAGTATCAAAGGCAACTCTGTTTTAAAGTATTATTACATTATCTCTACCTCAGTGTTTGATAGAGTTGGACCTAAAGCTTTACCATTTGTAGATTTACAGCCTGTAGGCTAGAGAAAACACTATGATTAAAACATTACCAATTTAAGGCCTAATAATGAGAAGAAACATCTGGACTTCTCCTGCAACTATGAAAATATTTGGTGATAGAGATGCAGTAGTGTAACTTCCTGCCTGGTAGGATGGTAGACAGGCCAGGATATTAAGTAATCATGAATATGATCAATTTTTTCACATTCTTGGCTTTAGTTACTTTTGAAATATTAGATATAATAAACAATTATATTTTGATAAAATACATTCTAGTCGGAACAGTTATGACTGAACTGTTCATCTCTCTATGATCCCTTGTAACTAAGATTAGTGTTGTTCAAGTAAAACAATCTATTGCTGTCAGGGTAAGATATTCTGATTGGTCTGTTCCTACATGGAAGAAGAATAAAGGGTCAGGTAGACATTTGTGCCAATAAGATCTCACTAGGGAAAATGTCAGCTGCAGAAGGTTAGAAGTAGCTCTTAAGCAAGGCTTACTTTGAATCCATTAGCTCCACAAAGGTAATTCAGTTGGATCAATTAGTACATGAAAAAGCCATCACCTTTGGACCTAGCAATAAATTATCGAAAGTATGATCAAATTCCAAATGAAAAAGACTTAAAATTGTCATTGACAAAAAAATTTGCAAATGTGAGCATTAAGATGAACAATATATTTTTTTCCACTATTCACAGAATTTTAGGGAAATAAGATCAGTAGCATTGTCAGGAACAATATAGTTTCCTTATTACAAATAGGGAACCGTGGATATAAGTCTGTATAAAGATTGCATCATTAACTACTTAAATTTAGAAGATACTACATGCTTCAGCAGCACGTATTCCCAAATTACAATACAGAGATTAACATGGCAATTGCACAAGGATGATATGAAAATTTGTGAAGTATTCCGTATTTTTCATTCTTCAGATGCAAGAAATGAAAAACAGTTATTAAAAAGTTGATTACAAAATAACAAGTGTAACAACACACGTAATTCATATAATTAAATTTAGTTTGACATCAGTGTATTAAATCTTCACCTCAGAAAGGCGTTTACATACCATAAACTTTACAAAACTGTTGAAATTAGACAACATTGTCATTTTATCCCAATGAAAAATAATATTAAGACCGAGGAAAAAAAGGAATCTAAAACTTTCTATATGGAATACAATCTGAAAGAACACATTATACAAACATAGAATATTTTAAAATATTCTTTTTCAGACAAGCACCAGAAATATTTTAGTTTCTGTACTATTCATTTAAACGGATAAATTAAAATTATTTCTGATTAAAATTTCAAAAACTCTGCAGAAATCATTATACATGTATACAAAAACTCTTGAATATATTTTGACATCTAATGCAGGCTATTCACTTGGAAGAATTCCACGGAATTCATGAATTTTTACAGTAAGTATTGGTGTTGCCGGACGCTGGTGGCTCAAACTATAAAAAGAATTTTGAGGTATTACCAGTTGTAATAGACTCAGACAGTCCTACCACTATAAAGGCCATGACAAAGGTCTCTAAAAGAGACTATTCAAGTTAATAAAGGACAGAGGATTGCCCAAATACTTTTACTCTGATATCTAAACTTGCCTAATCCCACACTGACTCAAAACAGAAAAGGAGGGTTTGGCACCACAGATACTATAGCCTGGGTTCAGGAAATTACAGATAAATGGCCTTACAAGGCCATTAAAGTCAATGGAAAACAAATGACAGGACTCTTAGACACAGGAGCTGAGAGATCCTGTATTGCTGGAAAAGATTATCCTATGGCCTGGCCAGTGCAAGAGACTTCTTCTTCCTTAATTGGATTAGGGATGGCTTCTAATGAAGCTTAGTCAGCTCAGAAACTCAAATGGGTATGTGAAGGGCAGCAAGGCCACTTCAAACCTTATGTTATCCCCAGGTTGCCCTTTTCTTTATGGGGCAGAGACATCATGCAAGACATGAAAATAAAATAGGACAAATAGACTCCTCATTGAAGGAGCAAAATTTTTCATAGGGGCCACTGAGGAGCAGCTTTATGCTGACAAAATAATATGGAAAAGTGATGATCTTGTATGGATTAATCAGTGGCCCCTAACTCAAGAAAAGATTCAAGCCATACCGGACTTAGTTCAAGAACAATTGAGAGGCTAATTCAACAAAAACCGCAACACCACCTATATGGGGAAAGATCAAGAAGCTGGTTGAAAAGGCTCGGCACATTTTGTTAATGAGTTAAATAAGGATGTTTCTCTAACAATAACAGAGCAACAAATTATTGAACCAAAATTAAAAAAACAAAATAGAGGCTTTGGAAAAAGTAGTCTTAAAGTTAGGGACTCAAGTCAATAATCTAAAAACCCAGCTGACAACTAGATGTCATCAGTCATTTAAATATATTTGTGTTACCCCATTACCTTATAATGAGAGCTTAGATTGGGAAGTTACCAAAGTGCATTTACAAAAAATCTGGAAGGACAATAGCTTAACTCATGAGATAGGACAGCTACAGGAAGACATCTCAGCCCTTAGTCAAGCTCATTTGGAAACCGTGGGGATAAATTCTTTGGCAGAAGACTTACAGAGAGGATTAAAAAGTCTTAATCCTTTAGATTGATGGCACTACTTGGTTACATTTGGAGTCATAATACTAATTGTTATATGTATTCTTGTTGTCTTTCTAGTCCTCTTCAAACTAGTCTTTTGCTCCATCTTCTCTATATGAGAAGAAATTTCTCTGGCACATGTAAAATATAAGAAAGGGGCAAATGCCATGCCTACTCGGGTGGAGTCTGCTTAGCATGGAACACCTGCATTCAGACCTGAGAATGGGGCTTCACAGAATCCTATCTCTGAGAATGGGACTTCACCAAAGTCTACCTCAGAGAATGGGGATTCAAAGAGGCTTATCTCTGAGAATGGGACTTCACTGAAGTCTACATCAGAGAATGGGGCTTCAAAGAGGCCTACCTCCTGGGAAGGCTGGCAAGCCCCTGGGAAAGATGTGTTTCTGTTCCTGTTTTTCTTTTCTTCGTTGTATAGGAGTGCCTATTAATCTTTTACTGTTCCTGCTGCTTGTTCTACTTACTCATGCTCAATGTTCCCTTATTTAAGGCTCTTTCTTAAAAGTGTTGATGACTCCAACATCCGATGAGTGTCCTGAGAATATGACTAACTCACCAGAGTTAAGTGCTACCATAAAAGCCCCTCTTATGGAAGCTATTAGACAAGTCATAAGTAAATGTAAAAGTATTGGGGGTTTCATGACATTACTTCAGCAGAAGGAATTGTTTGTAAGAGATTTACAGGAAGCTGTGGGCACGGCTAGAGCAAAAAGAGTGTATGGCTACTGGAGACTTTCCTTTAATCCTAAAGCATATACAATAGACTCATATAGATAGCCTGTAGGTAAGAAAGATGTAGAGGGATATTTAGACCAAAAGCTAAATAAGATTCTTAAAAAGTTGGTAGATGGAAGGTGGCAATGGCTTATCAGAGGAAAATGGTGGGATCCTCTATTATCTAGAGGACCCCAACGACTACCCCAGATCCATAGCCTTTTACAGGTGTGTATGATAAGAATGGCAACCATTGAGCAAAGTACTTAGAAGAAAGAACTTCCTATTACTCTCTTTCATTTACTGAGAGACTTGCTAATTTTAGGTCTCCTTGGTACTTACTATCAAAGAAGGAACAAGAAAGATCTTATGAGACAGTTAAGGCCTCTATGGAGAAGAATAAACGATTATGTGAAAGGGTTACAGAAAAGACACTATGAGCTTAAATTTGATATATGGCCAGATTTAATTAAGTATACTAAATATCATGATTTTGGCCACAAATTGGGGACCCTCTAAAGAATGGCAAAGAAGCACAATTGCTTAAAAAAGATTTGAAACATATAAAGTACAAAACTAAACAAAAGTAACTATAAAGTACTAGAGTTCATGCCTTTCTGTCCAGTACTTTGCCCATGTGCTCTGGTTAATGGTTAATAGGTGATAAACATCAAAACCAATTGTATTTCTTAAAAATAGAGGTAAAGCCGAAAACAAGTGCCTATTGTCATAGCTCGTCATCCAAAAAAAAAGATCAGGCGACCAGCTAGTGAACACCCAAAAACGAAGCCTTGCAGCAAGATTGTGTAACTTTTTGCCCTTTCTCATGAAGACTTTTGCTATAAAAGCATGTTATCCTCTGCAATAAATCGCACTCAGCATTCACTCCTCTTCTGTGTGAGTTGTCTGTTTGCCATCTCCCCACCTGTTCCAGTTCCTCCACTAGGTGTCCTCCGTCGTCCCGACAGAGCCAGTCAGCCGCAGAGGTCCATTGTATCTTTGCTATCTCAATTCTCAGCAGCAAGAGGCCTTTAGTTTGGGCATTGGTATCTGTATCATGATGAAGTAAGAAAGAAGCCACTCTGGTATTATTCTGCATATATACACTGTGCAGGGTTGTCCAGCCATCTACAGTTATTGCATTTGCCACTTGAGCCACCAACTCATGGACAATGTCTAAGTGTCCACTGTAGGCTTCCTGATGAAGAGGGGTATACTCATCATCATCCCTAGTATTCACATGAGTGGCCTTTTTGGAAAGTAGTCTCCGCATTGTAGTAAGCTGAATATTTTCAGCAGCCCAATGAAGAAATTTACTTGGATCCTTCTCCAATTTTTGTCTTGCAATTGATACCATTCCTTATTTTTTCATCTTGTTCCTCATCTTCCTAAGAATTGCCTAACCAGAGACTTTGCGTGCCAGTGGGAATGAAGTTTCCATGTATTTCCCTAATAGTTCACATTGGTTGAACTGGTCAGAAAAATCTAGTGAATTTTCTGCATATCTGATTTATATCCTTTTTCCAATTTTACTATTCGAAATTATTCTAACTGGAGAATAGGGAATTGATGGAGAACAGAGGAAAGATGTTCCTCCGTATTCAAAGGTACAGACTGAAAATTAGGACCAGTGATGTCTTCATGTGCAGCTTATTCTAGGAATGAGAAAATATGAAATAATGCCTTCTATATAAATGATTTGGGAAATGGCAGAGCAAAAAGTGAAATGATGCAACCAAAAATATAAAAGCAAAATAAATTAGGATAATTATGGAGCCATCATATTATCTATGAGAACCATGAAATAGAGAAAGGAAGAGAGATACAGATGTGCAATGACCTAGCTAGCCACAAAATTCATGCCTCTGATTAATTGATAGAGCAAACAAAATTTTATTTTTTAAAAAAGATGGAAATAGAATTTATATATTTACTTGGAATTAGTAAATACATTTTAGTAGCCTACATAAAGAGACATAGCTTTGACTAAATTACAGACAAGAATCTAAACCCTTGGTAATTCTAGTAAATCCTTGGTAATTCTAGTAAAATTTGACTGAAATCAGTTGAATCACACTTTTCCTGTACAATGAAGAAATAGGTCCAAGCTAGTAAAGCAGCTAGAGAAGGCAGGAAGATTGTATCTGTGACAAAACTTTGTGGAAAATGGTATTGAGGACTTCTCACTGGTGATCCACTTGCACTGGAAGCATGATTCTGAAGTATTGCTTGCTGATTCTGAACTATTGCTTTGATCATTATATTCTCCAAGAAGAAAAAATGAGAATTGATAATTTAGGAATACTAATATATTTTGAACTTCTCACTAAGCACCTTCAATCATCAAAATCACATGAAGAAAATAGACAGGCCTACTTTATTAGATGAAAACAAGTGTCTTAAAAAACAAAGAATTTATGTAGTCATGCATAGGACTTCTATTTTACCAATGCCTCATACATTTTTTATAATGTTGGGTAACAATAAATAATGGATTTATTAGAAAGCTCTTAAAGCTCATATGTTCAATAGTGAGTTCTCTTACACTGTATCATGGTATTTTTTGTTTATGGTCTTAAGAAATTTACATAACTAACTTGAATTTCTGACAGGACAGTATCATCACTGTACATCTTGCTTCCATACTCTCAGTTTTACATTACTATCTAAGTATGTGCATTAGATAGTTATAGAGAAAAAAAGTAGAAGTCACACTAGTGGCTCATGTCATTAATACTAGTTAATCAGAAAGATGAAATCTGAGGATTGTGGTTTGAAAGCAGACCAAGAAAAAAAAAGTCCATTAGATTCTGATTTGAATGTAACCAGCAAAAACTAGAAATGGAGCTGTGGTACAAGCAATAAAATGCTAGCCTTGGGAAAACTGAAATAAAAAATAAATTCTGGGAAAAGCTGTGTGTATAGTAGGAAATGACCTACTGTGTTAGGAGCCATTCCAGATGTGTAGAGGCTCTGAGTTTGGTCTACAGTTGTTCTGATAACAATAGTGCCATCTTCTCGGGGGTTGGAATATTCATGTGCTCAAGGACTCCCTGAGGCCTTGTGCTACCCGTTGGTGTGTGTGTGTGTGTGTGTGTGTGTGTGTGTGTGTGTGTGTGTGTGTGTGTGTTTCCCTCATTTTCCCCTGTCCACTTTGTGAGTGCCTGTCTGCCTATTCCTAATCTCGGATAGTGCCCCTTCTCCATTGCATATTTGCCTTTAGCCTCGATCAGGATCTGTAATGAGTCTTAAATTGTCAGAGACCTGAATATTCCACTTTTCCTTTGGAGCCCAAATTCGGCTGTCCATATCTTTGTACACCTCCAGAGGATTCTGGGTCAGCAGGGCCAGCTGGCATATGTTCTCCCCTGCCTCTGGGGGGGCAGGGTCTGTCATGTGATGTCCTGTCATTTTCCTCAGCTGGGCCTCTGGCTGTACGTCCCACTCTCAGCAGTCTGGCAGTGGAGTGGGGGAAGGGTGGTTGCCAGTGGCTCTGACCAACTCGAGCTTGATAGCTGACTGAAGGCTAACCCAGCAAGGATGATCAGGGTTTACATGGGAGGTGAGGCCAAGGTCGATGTCTAAGAAATGTCAACATATCTTTTCACAGGTAAGTCTATCTTCCAACCCTAGCAGGGCCTCTAGACAATTCCAGATGTCAGAATACAGAGGCACAGACTTTGAGCTCCAGGGCCAGAGAACTAGGGGATGAGAGACTGGTATGGCCAGTGCCTCAATGTTCTGGGGCATTATCCTTGAACTGGCTATGTCCCCCTTGTGTAAGTTCTTAACCCAGTGCTGGCCACACACCGGCCACTTGTGCTGTGGAAGTGGTAGGAGCAGAGGTGAGATCTAGGATGACCAAAATCGGGATTTATGGCCTGAATGGGGTGTAAGGTGTCTTTAAAAAAATCTTAGAGCTGGAATTCACAGCTTGGCACTGTCTCTGAGCTTCCTTTGTTCAAAGCTAACACTCTAACACTTGAACCACAGCTCACCTTTCATTTTTTTAGTAGCTGAGTAGACAGAAGAGTATCACATACTTTCCTGCCTTGGCTGGCTTCAAGTTGCTGCCCTAAGAGCTCAACCACTTGAGTAGTTAGGATTTCTGGTATGAGCCTCTGGCAACTGCTAAGGATGTGTGTGTGTGTGTGTGTGTGTGTGTGTGTGTGTGTGTGTGTGTGTGTGTGTGTGTGTGTGTGTGTGTTTACCAGGGCTTAAACTCAGAGCTTAGGTGGTATCCTAGGTATCTTTAACTTGTTTGCACAAGGATGGTGCTGTAGTACTTGAACTACAGTAGCTCCGCTTCCCATCTTTTTCATGATTCTTTGGAGATAAGAGTTTGCCCAGGCTAGCTTTGAATCTTGATTGATCCATAGGTCTCAGCCTTGAGTAGCTAGGATTATAGGCATGAGCCACTGGCATCCAGCTGCATGGATGTCTTTTCCTAATCTCTTCTGTTCTAACAGCTGTCTACTTGCCCTGGGCTAGATCTCTGACCTACACATCAGCTTCCACCAGCCCCTGACTGTGTGAAGAACATATAACTCAAACTTGATCCCATTCTTTTTCCTCAGGGGAGGAGGTTATGTTTCATCTGAAGCCTGGGGTAGGAGGGGTAGCTGTGGATGGGTGCTCAGCTGGGAGAGAGGTAGTGTGTTTTAGCCAAGAAAGGAAGTGTGGCCAGATGCTAATAGCTCATGCTCTCATACTCCTAGCTCTTCAGGAGTCCGAGATCTGAGGATTGCCATTCAGAGGCAGCCTAGATAGAAAAGTCTGTGAGACTCTCTTCTGCAAATAGCCACCCAAAACCTGGAAGAATAGCTGTGGCTTAAGTGGTAGAGTGCTAGTCATGAATGAAAAAAGTGAGGGACAGAGCCCAGGCCCTGAGGTCAAACCCTAGTACCAAGGTGCTTATGCGTGCACACACAGACACACACAGACACACAGACACGCAGACACACATACACACACACACACACACACACACACACACACACACACACACAAAACACATACACAGGAAGGTGGTAATGATTAGCTGAGCTAGAACTGGGGGCAGTCCTGAGGTATTGTCACAGTAAACTCTATAGGCATATCAAGTGGTTTCTCCCTAAATACTTCTTGGGCTGAGGGGTCTGGGCCATGGCAGTAAGTTCCATGGAATCTGTCCCTCCATCTGTGCACTGGGCCACAGGACCAAGGGGATTGCACTATGGATGCTCATTTGTAGTCGGCCCACGATTGCAGACCTTCATGTGCCCCTGAGCATGGTGAGGAAAGGAGGCCTCTGAGCCCTGGGACTCCAGGGACAGTGACTGCTACAAGCATCAGCCAGCTGGCTGTGGATTCCTGAGACTACAAGTCTTTCATGAGCCCAACACAACACCTGCCCAAGGTGTGCCTGACAAATTCACACTCTTGTGATACCCGCATGAGTGGGCATTATCTGGTGTGACATCTTGCAGCTTCTGCCCCTCCTGGCTCAGAACTGTGGTCTGAGACTTCAATTTACTGTTCAGATCCACATTACATCCATGACAGATGCCATTCTGATTATCTCCATGCCCCAAGGCTCCACCCTTCTTTGGTACTGTGTCTTGCTCTGTAGGGAATGGCCTCCAAACAGGCTGCTCTCAAGACTTGTAGGACACCTAGAATTGGGAGACCCTTAGGGGCCCAGTGGAAAGTGGGCCTAGAGCCACAGAGTGAGGTACAAGCAGGCCAGGGGTTGGTCATGGGGCTTGAACTCTGGGCCTGGGCGCTGTCCCCAAGCTCTTCAGCTTACCACTTGGGCTACAGAGCCACTTCCGGTTTTACGGAGGTTCCTTGGAGATCAGAGTCTCTCAGACTCTCCTGCTTGGGCTGGCCTTGAACCGTGGTCCTCACATCTCAGTCTTCTGAGGACTAGGAGGACAGGTGTGAGCCACCAGTGCCCAGCTGATATGGCCTTTCACCACAGTGGGCTAGGAGCTCCTGAAAGCTTTTCTTTATTTTTCTGTGCCAGTACTGGGGCTTGAACACAGGGTCTGGGCTCTGGTCTCTTAACTTTTTCACTCAAGGTTAGCACTTTACCACTTGAGCCACAGCTCCATTTCTGGCTTTTGGTAGTTCATCGGCAAGAAGAGTCTCACTAACTTTCCTCCCCTGAGCTGGCTTCACACAAGATATCTATTTCAGTCTCCTGAGTAGCTAAGATTTACAGGGGTTGAGCCACTGGTGGCATTGGGCTAGAAGCTTTTCTTAAGCAAGCATTATTCCCTGCATTTTTCCTGAATCCTACATGCAAAGGAGGTCCGAGGGTCAGGAGCTGTTAAAAAATAAGCTCCCAGCCACAGGAAATGGATGGGGTCCCTGGTAAAAGCTGACCTAATCTTCACCCTGGGCCCCATTCTGGGACCCCACACTCTGCCCTACCTGTGACTCAGCCTTGAATGTCCTGCCATACTTGCCTGAAGCCACAGAACCTTCATTCCACCCATACCATCTGCTCTACACCACACCTCAGGACCAATTAAATATATGCTGCAGTTTTCCTCATTTGAAATAACTACACTATGTGCATAAATGTACAAGTTAATCCAATAGATAGTAAACGACAAATAATTCCTCTTGGACATGATTAACTAACTGCACTCTAAGCATTCACATGCCAAGAAGATGGGAAGCTATTCTTAGGAGAGGATCACAATGACTCAATACGTATGTGCATGTGACCATATAAAATGTTGATTATTGCAATGAACTGTAATAATCAATCATACATGTGAAGAACATATATCTGCATATAATTTTAAAAGATGTCATAGAAACAACCGACTTCTCTATAAACTCAACAGCAACATTCTAAGTTTAGAAGATAAAATTGAGGAAAGTTTTCAACACAAACTTAAATACACAGTGGAAGAGGTGGGAGAGAAAAGATAAGATGAAAATTAGAATAGCTAACTATTCAAGAATTCATAAACAATTTCTAAACTTTACAAGAGAGCTGGGGTACAGTTCAGTTGTAGAAACAGACTAATATATACAAAGCCATGGGTTCAATCTCCAAGAAGGCCTAATAATAATTTAATAAATAGTAGTAATACAATAGTTACTTGAAATAAATACTTTCATATTAGAGAGGCCTGAATCCTCAAAAACTAAAAAAATATTTTCAATTCTTGTACCCAGTGACATAAAACTAAAAAAGAAATGGAAATAGTTTCCTTTTCTGTCCTTTCCTTTCCTTTTCTGTTTCCTTCTTTTCCTTTTTTTCCTTTGGCACTACTGGTGCTTGAAGTTGCTAAGACTCTAACCACTTTAGATTATTTTTCTGGCCAAGCCTCTCGTGAGCAATGATCTATTCCCTATGACTTCCACAAACTTGAGATAACAGGGAAATTACACTATATCTCACTTACTTTGGTTTTGTAATTTCTCACTATTTTTTTGTCAAAACTGGCCCTGATATGTCTTCTAAATCTCTGCCTTCTAATTAGCAGGGTATATTTCAGCTCAAGCTTGGACCCAGACTATTTTTCAATGTAAACATTCCATATTAACTTCTGTTTTCTAGTTATCATTAAATTCTATTGAGGTTAGTATGGATCTTTATGAAGTTATAAGAAGAACACAGAAATATCCCTGGAATAATTTTCCTGGTTTCTTTAAATATTTATAGCATGAAATCACAAGTAGAACATTAATATTTCACAAGTACTTTATGCAGACTTCAGTAGTTTTAATTATTTTGCGCACATATTAAGTCCAACATAATTTTATCAACTCTATATGAATATACCATTTTTACAGACATGTTTCTTTACCAAAAATGAGTCTGTCTCATGCTTCCTTTTTATAATTAAACCCACTACTTTTCTTTGTCCCATCCCAAACCTGTTTCATCCTGGTAACACATTTTTTTTCTCTGACTTCTAGATCATGCAATGTTTGCCTTGCATGTGTGAAGCCCTGGGTTTGATTCCTCAGTACTACATAAACAAAACAATCTGTAATTGGCACTATGACAAGTCATAGAGTGCTAGCATGAGGAAAAGAAGCTCAAGAACATTGCCAAGACCCTGAGTTCATCCCCCAGGACTAGCCAAAAATAAACATGATGCATTTTATTAAGCCTGGCACTAGAGGCTCACGCCTGTTGTCCTAGATGCTCAGGAGGCTGAGGATTGAGTTTTGAAGCCAGCCCTGGCAGGAAAGTCCATGAGATTCTTATCTCCAATTAAAACTCAGAAATATCTGAAAGTGCTGCTGTGCCTCAAGTGAAAGAGTTCTAGCGTTCATCCAAAGGAGCTCAGGGACAGTGCCCAGACCCAGATTTCAAACCTCAGGAAAGAAAAAAGAAAAGAAAAAAACCACACTAAATACTATACATAAACTGCTTTGTCAAACAGCAATTTCTATACAGCTACTTAAAGTTAATGTAAAAATATGATTAGAATAAAATACCTATCACTTTGGGAAGAAGACATAGATAGAATTGAAAGGTTGTTCACAGGAGACAAAGTAAATTTTATAACATACACTTTGAGTTGAAATATGTTCATGTCTTCTTACATCATTGATGAAATTGACAATACTATAGTTATGGGTCAATTTCCTTGAGAAACTGATTGTATTCTTCTGTCTTTTCACAAGAAACCATAGAGGTGATTTTTTGCCTCTTTTTTTAAAAATTGTGAAAGTACCTTTCAGAGGGGTTACAATTACATGGGCAATGTAATGAGTTCATTTCTTATCAAGCGTTGTTGCCTCCTCGTTTGTTTCCCCTTCCCATCCCTTCCCATCTTCCCCCACACCACCTCCCAGCCAAAGTTGTACATTTTGTTTTTCGACATGAAGTCTTGTACATCTCATTGCTGGAATGGGTCCACCTGTATCCCTATTTAAACAATAAGTTTTTTCCCTCCCCTCTAGAAATTATACAAACATCAAATACAGTGAAATCAAGGCCTTACCGTGGGGAAAGGACATACAAAGAAACAAAGAAATCACCTTATACATATGTTAGAAACAATCACAAGAAAAAAAATACATTTGAATCCTTATCTTGGAGTTAATTTCTCCTAACATCAACTTATCTGACAGTTTCTGCTTGTCTCAGACATATATTAGTTATTGCAAATAAGGGAAACTATGGGACCTATGTTTCTTTGGGCCTGGTTTACTTCACATAATATAATTTTTTCCAAATCGTTCCATTTCATAACAAATTTGGCAATGCCATCTTTTCTGATGGAGGCATAGAATTCCATTGTGTATATATACCACATTTTATTGATCCATTCATTTGCTGAGGGGTATCTGGGTTAGTTCCACATCTTAGCTGTAGGAAATAATGCTGCAATAAACATAGTTGTGCTGATAGCTTTGTTTGTGATCATTTGGGTAAATGCCCAGAAGTGGGATTGCTGGGTCATAGGGGAGCTGTAAGTGGAGTCTTTTGAGGAACCTCCATACTACCTTCCAAAGTGGTTGAACAAGTTTACACTCCCAACAACAATGCAGTAAGGTTCCCTTTTGTCCACATCTCCTCCAGCATCTGTTTTTATTACAATTCTTGAATATAAACATTCTAAATGGAATGAGGTGATATCTCAATGGTGTTTTGATTTGCATTACTTTTACGGCTATGGAAGTTGTGCATTTCTTCATGTGTCTATTGGCCACCCTTCTTTCCTCTTCAGAGAAGTTTCTCTTTAAGTCTTTAACTCACTTATTCATTGGGCAGTTGTTTCTTTGAGGGTTTGTTGTTGGGCATTTTAATTATTTGAGTTTCAGGTGTATTTTAGATGTGAGAACCTTGTCCATTGTATGGCTAGTGAAGATCTTCTCCAAATCCTTGGGATTTCTATTGATCTTGATAGCTATATCCTTTGCCAGCAGAAGCTCTGTGATTTCATGCAATCCCGTTTGTCCAAGCTTTCTTTGATTTGTTGTGTTTCTGGGTTTCTATTAAGAAAATTTCTACCTGTGCCAAGGAGACATAGGGTATCTTGTATTCCATTCTGTACTGTTTTCAGGGTGTCTGCGTTGACTCTGAGTTCTTTGATACATTTGGTGTTGATTCTTGTGCAGGATGCTATATAAGGCTTTAGCTTTAGCTTTCTACAAGTGATCAACCAATTTAGCCAGCACCCTTTACAGAAGAGGCTGTCTTTCTTCCATTCTATTTTTTAGCTCCCTTATCGAAGAGTAGTTGGCTATATGTCTGTAGGTTCATTTCTGGGTTTTCAATTCTATTCCATTGGTCCTGAGGTCTGTTCTTGTGCCAGTAGCAGGCTGTTTTGATTACTATGGCTTTGTAGTGGAGTTTGAAATTTGGTATTGATATTCCTCCAGCACTGTTCTTTCTGTTAAGGATTATTTTTGCTATTTGGTTTTTTTATTGTTCTATATGAATTTTTGGATTGCCTCTTCTATTTCCTTGATGAATAAGGTTGGAATACTGATATGTATCACATTGAATTTGTAGATAGCTTTGGGAAGTATTGCCATTTTCACGATGTTGATCCTTCCAATCCAGGAGCATGGGAGGTTTTTCTGCTTCCAAAGTTCTATTTTGATTTCCTTTTTAAGGTTTTTAAAGTTTTCATCATAGAGGTCCTTCACTTTTTTGGTTAAGTTAATTCCTAGGTTTTTTATTTGTTGTGGGGCTATTATGAATGGAGTTGCCTTCTTGATTTCATCCATGATATTCGCATTGTTGTCATACAGAAAAACCATTGATTATTGAGGGTTAATTTTTTTTTTTTAAATTTTTTTTATTTTTTTGTCGGTCGTGGGGTCTGAACTCTGGGCCTGGGCGCTGTCCCTCAGCTCTTCAGCTCAAGGCGAGCGCTCTATCACTTGAGCTACAGCGCCACTTCCGGTTTTCTGGTGGTTTATTGGAGATAAGAGTCTCACGGTCTCTCCTGCCCGGGCTGGCTTTGAACCGCGATCCTCAGATCTCAGCCTCCTGAGTAGCTAGGATTACAGGCGTGAGCCACCAGCACCCGGCTTGAGGGTTAATTTTATACCCTGCTACTTTGCCAAATTTTGAATCAGCTTCAGTAATTTGATAGTGGAGTCCGTTGGATACTATAAATAGCAAATCATGTCATCTACAAAGAGGGAGAATTTTACTTCATCTTTCCCAATTTGGATCCCTTTGATGTTTGCATCTTGTCTTATCGCTGTAGCTAGGCATTCTAATGCTAAATTGAACAGAAGTGGAGAGTGGACATCCTTGTCTCATTCCTGAGATAAGGGGAAATAGCTTTAGTTTTTCACCATTAATTATAATGCTTGCTGTAGGTTTGTCATATACAGCCTTTATTGTGTTGAGGAATGTTCCATGATTTCCTAATTTTTCCAGAAACTTCATCATAAAGGGTTGGTTGGATCTTGTCAAATGCTTTTTCTGCATCTATTGAGATAATCATATGGTTCTAATCCTTGCTGTTTGTTGATGTGACGAGTCATAATAATTGATTTGACTATATTGAACCAGCTTTCCATCCCTGAAATGAATATTGTTTGATCACAGTTTATGATTTTTTGGATGAATTGTTGAAATCGATTGGCCAAAATTTTGTTGAGAAGTTTTGCATCAATGTTCATCAAAGAAATGGGCCTATAGTTCTTTTTCTTTGATGAGTCCCTGCCTGGTTTTGGGATGAGGGTTATCATGGCTTCATAAAATGAGTTCGGTAGGTAACATTCTCTTTCAATTTCATTGAAGAATTGGAGGGACTATTGGTGTGGCCTCTGCTTTGAAGGCCTTGTAGAATTCCACTGTAAATCCATCTAGTCCTGGGCTTTTCTTAGATGGAAGGTCTCTTACTGCTGTTTCTATTTCAATGCTTTGTATGAGCCTGTTAAGTTGGTTTAACTCATTGTGGTTGAGTTTTGGCATGTCGATATCTGCCAGGAAAAGGTTCATTTCTGCCACGTTTTCAAACTTATTAACGTAAAGTTTTGAGAAGTATTCCCTTATAATGTTCTGAATCTTGGTTGTTTCTGTGGTGAAGTTTCCATTCTCATCTCTGAGTTTATTTACTTGGGTGTTTTCTCTCCTTTTACTGATAAGATTTGCTAAGGGTCTGTCAGTTTTGTTAATTTTTTCAAAGAACCAACTCTTTGTTTTGTTGATTATTTTTATCATATTTAAAACTAATTCGTTTAATTCTGATGTAATTTTAATTATTCATTTCTGTCTCCTGGACTGGGATTTATCTTTTTGCTCTTTTTCTAGGACGTTCAGATGTCTCATTAAATTGTTGGTTTCAGATCTCTCCAATTTGTTGGTGTAGGAACTCAGAGCTCTAAACTGCCTCTGAGTACTGTATTTGATGTTTCCCTGAGGAGCTGGTAATTGTGTGTTAATTTTTGTTGAATATTTGAATTTCCTTTCTAATCACTTCCATGACCCACTGGTGATTCAACAGTGTGTTGTTCAGCCTCCATGTGTTACAGGACTTTCTTTGGTGGCTTTTGGTGTTGAGTTCTAATTTTATTCCCTTGTTGTCTGAGAGAACACAAGGTAAAAGTACAATGTTTCTGAATTTAGAGAAGTTTGCTTTGTGACCTAAAATGTGGTCTATTTTGAAAAATATCCCATGTGCTTCTGAGGAAAACGTGTATTCTGATGGTGCTGGCCGAAATATTTGGTAGATGTCTGTTAAATCTAGTTGATCCATGCAGTTGAGGACCTCCCTATTTATTTTCAGAGCAGTTAAAATAGGTTGATGATATCCTATAATATGTGGATATCAGATCAAAATTTAAATATATCACTGCATGCATACAGGACCATCATATATAGCTTGTAACTTGAAATTTTAAGAAGGCGACAGTTGGGGAAAAAGACAATGTTAGAAGGTTAATACCAAATACACAGACATGGAAAAATACAAAAAAATGTGCAAATAGTTAGTGCTAATAATAACAAAACATTTTCCTCAAGTTTTAAAGTTAAAACTATAAAAATAATACTTAATATCATCAAATAAATATGCCATGGAGAAAATTTACCATAGACATATATTTCCACTTAATTTGTTTTATTTGATAACAAATGGATTAGAAGAAAATGTAATTACATGTCTGAAGATGATAACACTTTCAAGTGTCATTGATTGAATCCAGCAAAGGAAAATAACAGAGAAGTAGAGAGTGAGAACAACCTGGGGTATGGATGAAGATACTCAATAGAACTCAGTTAGGAAAGAATGTGCTCCATTTCCCTCATCAAAGTACAACTAGGACAGCTACCTTTTGACAGAACAGTTGTGATGTACAATAGACGAGTTACTAATTTAGGTAGTAATATATTACTTTTATTTCCTAATCTTATGATGTCATTCCCAAATGATGTGAGTGATCCTAGATTTTCTGAGTCCTTTTTTCCTCCAATTTTTCTAATTCCTCCCCCTGCCAATGATTCTTCTGCTACTCTCATTTATCTTTGTTTCTGAACTGAACTCCTGTAATCTTTTGGTTCATGAGAAAGAGCTGGAGAAATATGAGGATAGCCTAGAGTCTGAGCTAACATCCACTCCAGCTTGGAGGATCTGGTGAAGGACTTCCACTTGGGTCTTAGAATCAGATATTTATTGACCTCTTTGGAATTGGAGAAACTCACTCGCTCAGGCAAAATTCAGAGAATGAGTTTTCCCAATGTCAGAAGGAACAGGTTCAAAACTAAAAGTGGCCTCAGTTCCCACAGGGCCAGTCAGAAGCCAAAAGATCACACTTTCTTCATCAAGGACCTTCTGGAAAGAACAGACTATGAGCAAAGTCTAAGATGGAGATAAAATGAGACTGGGCCTAAGGAGGACACAAAAGAATGACCCTCTCTTTGACTACAAGTGAATTGTGTAGTGAAACATGACAACTTCCTTCAAATACGAAAATTTGCTAGGTGAGTTATCTCACTGCCACTTTGCAGGAGGTCAGTTTCTCCAAAAGGAAGTTGTTAAATGTTGTGACTGTCAGTTTGCTCTCTAGGCTGTTGTCTCTCTCACCCCTTCCCATGCCAGGAATGCATTGCTTCTTTCAGGCACTCAACTACTTGTCCGGACTCCTAGGCAGGATTACTGTAGGCTATTCTTTCGCTAACCTCTTGCATTTGAGGTAGAGTAGGCCCAGGCTCTCCTCATGCCAAGACTTAGGTGGAAGAGGTGAGTATAAGCTCAGATTTGTACTGAAGAACAATCATATTGAAAAAAATTTAAATGAAATTAATAGTTGAGTGATTTAGGGTTTATAGCCACAAAATTTAGGTAATTATTAGGAACACATCTAGAATGATGGATTGGAAAGAGAACAGTGAATTAGGTCAAGGATATGATGCAAAAGACACACCATAGCCATAACAGGAGATAAGAGTTTGAAAGAACTATTGGCATAGGTCCATTTACTCTCTTAGGAGTGACCTTGGACAGGAGGCTTTTAGAATAATATCTAAAAGAGAGGGACTTGCTGGGCACTGGTGGCTCACACCTGTAATCCTAGCTACCCAGGAGGCTGAGATCTGAGTATTATGCTTCAAAGCAAGCCAAGGCTGAAAAACCCAAAAGTTGTGCTGTGACTCAAGTGGCAGAGTACTAGCCTTGAGCTCAGGGACACTGCCTAGGACCTGAGTTCAAGCTTCAGGATCAGCAAAACTACAACAACAAAATAATAATGATAAAAGAAATAAAAGAAGGACTTAAAGATATGCGATGGAATGATGATCATGTGTAACTGTTTATGGAACATAAAAGGAGACGAAATTTGGAGTAAAATAATACCTATTCATTAATAATCAAGGATGCAAAGCAAATGCCAAATCCCTCTTCTCAAAAACTTCCATACTTGGGCTGGGAAGGTGGCTCAGTGGTAGAGTGCTTGCCTTGTATGCATGAGGCCCTGGGTTCGATTCTTCAGTGCCACATAAGTAGAAAAAGCCAGAAGTGGTGCTATGGCTTGAGTAGTAGAGCACTAGCCTTGAGCTGAAGAAGAGAAAGGCAGTGCCCAGGCCCAAAGTTCAGGCCATTTGACCGGCCAAAATAAAAACAAACAAAAACAAAACCAAAAATCTTCCAAACTTATCTTTTCTCATAATTGAGGAGAGGCTCCTTTTACAGGAATTCTCCATATCTAGGTCAAGGTCATCATAACTTCAGTAGACTTTCCCTGTGGAGATGTAATGCACCTAACTCTACTGAACCTAATCATGGCTAGGAAAGTATGGACATTGATACGTTTGTCATATTTAACCTTATGAATATATAATACTGTCAGGTATTATATATATTATATATTATGTGTTATGTATTAAATATGTAATAATTTAAAATGTATTATGTATTAACAGACTTCCTAATTTTAGAGGTAGGAACAGGCAACATATTGAAAGAAAAAAACTTGAATCTCTGAGTAATTTCTCTACCACAGGACAATACCACATTTCATTCTTATTACCCAAAGAGCAACATAGGAAAGCAATGCCCATTCATGTGGTTCTGTGGATTTTGGAAACTGTGAATGTGTAAAACTCTAGCAACAGATAAATAAGTGAACACCTATGTGCACACACACTCAATCATTTTCAAGTGTAAGAATTTCTTTTCTATGCTCCCTATTCACCTACATAGAGAGTACATGAGTTGCCCTTGAATTGTCCTGGAAGATCTTTACCTGGCTAGTGTAGCTTCACATCCTTTTTTCTCTAAGTAGCCAAATGTTATGTATTCAACAACAATACTTGTTACAGGCAAAGGTATCCACCCTGACACACAGGGTTTCAGAAATGCCACAAATAAGTGGGAGGTACAGCAGTACTTTTCAAAATTGAATAGATTACATATTTATTAGAAAGCTTGGAAGAAAAAAACTTGAGTGTAAGATGAAATACTTGAAGAAAACTACAGTTTTAATTACACATATCAAGGTGCTGCAATAGAAAATAAATAAAAATAAAAAATTAATTACATACAATTTATTACCAAGTCTCTACAAGGAAAATAGGATATGACACATGGCATCATATGACTTGAAGTTACAATGTTCCAGGGCATTTCCCCACTCTTGAGAACTAGGAGTAATCCTTATTAAAAAAAATAAAAAGATGAATTTATTTTACCAAATTTCAAAACATAGTATATGTTATACAAAGGAAATGCAGTAAGCATGCAATTCATTGTCTAGTAAATATCATATGGTATAAAGTATCTAATTAATTGATTCATAAAAATCAATACAATGCAGTTAAAACATCCAATATCTCAAGTGTCAATTTAGCAGAATACTTTCAATCTATGATGTCTATTTTGTATATAATCCAGCTCTATCCATCCCACGATTGCAGAAAGCTCTTCCTGAGAAATTCCAGAGACCTGTCTCCTGTGAGTGCTCAATGTAGAACTGTTCCCATTCTCTATTATTTGGACATGTGATAAACTAAATATCTGCTAAATTGCCAAAGGCAAAATTTGGGACTGGCTTCCAGTAATGATATTTTGGTACTCAGAAAAAAAGGAAAATTGAAGACCGAGGGAAATCTACCAGATCCCTGAAAGATTTCTATCATTGGGCTAAAACTGTACCCTTCTACTGATACTTGAACAAACTGCAGTAATTGTCACTCCAACCACATGCCCAAAAATTGGCTTTCCAAATATTGGCCTGTTTTCACTTTGGTAAATCAAGACACACTATTGTGGCCCTGTTTTACTTAAACTATCAGCTATGGTTGGCACAAGGGATAGTTGACCTTACCAATTTCTTAAATTTTAGGTCATCACACAATCACTTCATAGGCCTTAAACATTAAAAATACCTATCCATATAAGTCTGCATTGCATACTTATTACTGTTTTTCTTCATTTGTCATGTTTTACATATTTGTATCCCAGGGCTTACTTCTATCTTAGTTCTATAATATTCCTTCTCATGGTTGTTACCACTGAGTACATGTAATTATTTCTGTTTTTTCTCCAGCTTTGTTCTTTCTTTAATTACAGTGCTTAATAGCATCCTGCTTACTGACCTGCTTACTGACAACTCCTAGCTACTGATTTTAACAAACTCAACAGTTTCCAAAGTGAGCTTTGATCTTTATCTACAAACCAATCCCTCATTACTATTTGATTAAGTGATAACTCTTCCAGTTGTCTTGTCAAAATACCTCGGAGTCATTTCAGACTTACATACTTTTTCACACTTCATATTTAATCTATGACCAGGTTTCGAATATATTAGGAAGCATATATCTATACGGTATATGTGTGCTAGTACTATGACTTAAATTTGGGGCCTAGGTTCTTTTACTCTTCTTTTTGTTCAGGCTTGCAGTCTTCTATTTGAACCACAGCTCCACTTTTAGCTTTTTAGTTCTTGGTTGAAGATAAGTGACTCATGGTCTATTACCTATTCTAGCTTGAACCTATGATCCTCTGTTTTCAGCCATCTAAATTGCTAGATTTAAAGGCATGCAACACTAAAACCATCCCTATTATATTTGAATTAAAAATAAATTTAAAGAATGAATATTTGTAGTATTTTCAAATCAGTATGATTTTATTTACAGTAAAACACATTGCCTTAAATGTTTTTCATTATTCCAGCTCACTTGGCAAGAAAGGAAAGGAAAAATTCACAACCAAAAAACTTCTGAATATACCAATACTCAAGCCTGCTAGCCACAATTTCTTTGATGGGAAATAACAAAGGATGATATCATCTACATGCTAAGCAGGAGAAAATGTTCTGCACTGAAGTTACTGAAAGGTCCATGAGAATGAGGACAAGCAACTTTATACAGAAAGTATCACAAAATGTTTGTGATTGTAAGCTGACGCTAGTGGATAAGTGTAGCCAATCTTAGAAGATGTTCATAGAGATGAAGATGAACACGTGATTTCAGAGGTGTGCTTTCTTGAAGATATATTTTTATAGCATAGTTTGTCTACCGTTGAAAATGAGACAGTTAAGATAGGGATGTTTTCTTTCCTTGTATCCTTCACAGTATAATATTAAAACCAGTTTTATACATATATTTTTATAGTAATTATAGAATATCCTTAATTATGCATATATTATAAATATATCATTTACATGTTATGTAATATAATATAGTACATATATTATGAACACTTAATTTAATTTTTCTACTCGTCTGTCCAGGTATTAAACTAGCAATATCTTTGAAAATTGATAGTAAAGTAGGGTCCCTACAATTTCTATTGCAACAAATAGCTTTGCCCAATAAGTAGTTATTTATTCTGAATTGGTTTAGAAATGAAATATCATAATATAATTGAACGTTCAAAAATAATTATGTAAGAACATGCCAAGGATGGAGTTTAAAAAAAACATAACATGACTCATGATTGTAATCCCAGCTACTTAGGGGCTGAAATCTACATATAGCTATATGAAGCCAGTTTGAATTAAATGGCTCAGAACACCCAGACCATAGTTCAAGCCTCAGTACTGACACAGAAAAAAATAATGTGATTAAAGCATACAAATATATTTATTCAAATAAAGTTGTCATTCTTTGTATCCTTCACAATATAATACTAAAACCAGTTTTAAACATATATTATTTATAGTATTTATAGAATATCAGTAATTATACATACATTATACATATATCATTTATGTTATGTAATATAATACATTACATATATTATGCATGCATAATTTATACTGATAGCACTAATATCCACTAAATTGATATATCTTTTAGAATAGGGAATAGATTTTCTTATTTAAACGACTTGTTTTTCCCCTTCCTCTCCACAAATTATACCGACATCAAATACAGTGAAAGCAGGGGTTATACTGTGGGGGAGGGACATACAAAGCAACAAAGAAATAATCTTATAAATGTGTTACAAACGAATGCATGAAAGGAAAAAAAAAACAATTGAATACATAACTTAGGGCTCATTTTCCTAACATCACCTTATCTGACCTTTTCTGCTTGGCTCATACATATACTAGATATTGCAAATAAGGGAAACCATGAGACCTATGTTTCTTTGGCTTGGCTTACTTCACTTAATATAATTTTTCCAAGTCTTTCCATTTCCTAACAAATGGGGCAATGTCATTTTTTCTGATGGAGGCATAGAATTCCATTGTGTATATATACCAGATTCTCTGGATCCATTCATCTTCTGAGGGGCATCTGGGTTGGTTCCATATCTTAGCTATAGTAAATAATACTGCAATAAACATAGCTGTGCTGGTAGCTTTAGTGTGGTCTTGTTTGTAAACATTTGGATAAATGCCCAAAAGTGGGATTGTTGGGTCATAGGGGAGCTCTATGTGGAGTCTTTTGAGGAACCTCCATATTACTTTCCAAAGTGGTTGAACAAGTTTACACTCGCACCAACAGTGCAGTAAGGTTCCCTTCTGTCCACATCCACTCCAGCATCTGTTGTTATTAGAGCTCTTGATTATAGCCATTCTAACTGGGGTGAGGTGATGTATCAGTGTTGTTTTGATTTGAATTTCCTTGATGGCTAGGGAGGTTGAGCATTTCTTCATGTGTCTATTGGCCATCCTTTTTTCCTCTTCAGAGAAGTTTATCTTTAAGTCTTAGCCTACTTATTTATTGGGCAGTTGTTTTTTGACAATTTGTTGTTGAGGGATTTAATTTTTTGAGTTCCAAGTATATTTTAGATATGAGACCCTTGTCCGTTGTATGGCTAGTGAAGATCTCCCAGTAGTGGGCTTTCTATTGATCTTGCTACCTATGCCCTTTGCAATGCAGAATCTCTGCAATTTCATGCAATCCCATTTGTCCAACCTTTCTTAGAATGGTTGTGTTTCTGAGTTTCTATTAAGAAAATTTCTGCCTGTGCCAAGGAGACCTAGGTTTCTCCTATTCACGGACTCCACTCACAAATTACTCAGCTGATTCAAAACTTTGGCAAAGTGGCAGGGTGTAAAATTAACCCTCAAAAAGCAATGGCTTTTCTGTATGCCAACAATGAGAAAAGCGTGGCTGAAATCATTAAAGCAACTCCATTTGTAATAGCCCCACAAAATTAAAATACCTAGGAATTAACTTAACCAAAGAAGTGAAGGACGTCTAGGTTGAAAATTTTTCAACCTGAAAAAGGAAATCAAAACAGAACTTAGAAAGTGGAAAAACCTCCCGTGCTCCTGTATGGTAAGGATCAACATCGCGAAAATGTCAATATTTCCCAAGACTATCTACAATTTCAATGGGATATCCATATTCCAACCTCATTCTTCAAGAAAATAGAACAAGCAGTCCAAAAATTCATATGGAACAATAAAAGACCTCGAATAGCAGAAATGATCCTTAATAGAAAGAACAGTGCTGGAGGAATATCAATACCAAATTTCAATCTCTACTACAAAGCCATAGTAATTAAAACAGCTTGGTTCTGGCAGAAGAAAAATTTTTAGGACAAATGGAATAGAATTAATATCCCAGAAATGAACCTATAGACATAGCCATTAATCTTCGATAAGGGAGGTAAAAAATACAATGGAAGAAAGACAGGCTCTTCAGTGAATGGTGCTGGCAAAATTGGTTAATCACTTGTATAAAACTAAAACTATATCCTTATATATCCCCCTGCACCAGAATCAACTCCAAATAGATCAAAGTACTCAGAGTCAAAGCAGACACTCAAATAGTCATTTTTAAAATAATGAACTGCTTAGTTCCTCTGGCTCACATATATAATCCTAGCTATAGTTAGGATTACAGGTATGAGAAACAAACACTAGATGTGTGTTCTTCATGATGGTTTGTATTGGCATGTTTTAATATTGTTCGTTTCTTATACTATAATGCTCTTATTTTTATTTTCACTTAGGTGGGGGAGTGTTGAACCTTCTTTGGTTGAGATGGAGCCATGTGGAAATTCTTGCCAAGTATGGCATGAAATTCAAATCCTCCTGCCCTCAGCTCCCCATGGACCTGGGACGATAGACGTATTCCATCACACAGAGCCAGGGGTTGGGGACCATTGCAGGTAAAACTACACTGGTCATGAACTGATGTCTCAAATAGCTAGCTTTATAGGCATATGCCTTCAAAACCTTGTTGTATTTCATTTCACTTTGAAGTAGTGTTTGTACATACTTAGAGATACAATGATAACACATTACATGTTTAATTTATATAATATAGTCAATATGATTAACACGTTTATCTCCTAAAACATTGAAACTAATGTATTTTGGTAACTCCTGCCTCTGATAGTTATTTTTTGGAATACACCATAAACATGAATACATTGATAATGTGCACTAGAAGACTGGAAGTTGATAGAGATAGACAAGTTAAACTATGTGCAGTAAGTGTATATTTATCTATTGCTCCTCTGAAGAACATTATCAAATATTCACCATAACAATACCACCATATATTCACCACGACAATAATATTCCTGCAATGTAGAATATTCCATTTCATAATCTGCCATCTTTTATCTTTTTAACATTCTCCTTAGAAGTATGAATGTTTTCTTGTTCCTTATAATGTTTTGAAATTAAAAGATGGAATTTAAAAAATTCATAGAATCTACTGAAATTATCTCATTTTGTTTGGTTTTGTTTTGCTAAATCATTAAGACCAACTTTTCCTGAAAGTTATGCTAGCAGACTATATCACTAAATTGTATTCTAATTACACCTTATCATTTTATTTTGATATAGGGTTTTGCTGTTGCTGTTTCATGATATAGAGTGTTGTGAAGCTGGACTGAAACATGCAATCCCACTCTCTCCAGTAACAGTGCTTTATCACCAGGTTCTGGAGACTCATAATTATAACTCTACCTAATCAAGAGGTTGAGACGTGAGATTTAGTTCAGACAGCCTGATCAATTTTTATGAGTCTCTCCTCTCCAGTTCACTACGAAAAGTTTGCGTTGGAACTGTGGCACAATTGGTACAGCACTACAGTCAAGGTAAAGATGCTTAGGATTGTCATATAGTCCCTGTTCAAGTCCTAAAACACCCATATGCACAGACACACGTTCACCTACATACAAACACACTCCCGCACACATGTACATGCACAAAATCACAGGCAATGTTGTATCTTAAATTCTTATCCAGAGATTGGACAACAGTCCACTTATTTGTGAAGGGTTTTCCTTGATTATTTTGAAGGAGGAGGATAGTTCATGGGACACAGACGACAAGACTTTAGTGAGGAATGCTTTATAAACGACTAGCTTATAAAAAGAACAGGAGCACAGTTTTTATCTTTAAATATTACATTCCTTCAAATACAGTATTTTAAAATAATAATCATTGAATTATGAGAATACAATGCAGCACCTCTTCCCTTCTCCCCTTCACATCTGTCATAAAATATGATAAAATTATCAAAAATACTCTTGTCTTACAAGACTGTACACCTGTAAAAATGTCTGACTATATGTGTAATGTTTGTTTTCAATACTTTTTTGATTTTTCCCACCTGTAAGTACTTATCTTTTTTTCCAAGTGACAGCACACGGGGGCTTCAAGAGCAAACAGAAGATTAGGAAACAAAAACCTAACAATGTCCTAGGAATACATGCAAGAAGCCCATGGCAGGCTGATAGGGCCCTGAGAAGCAAAATGATTTGTGCAGGATGTGAAGAATAGTGACAAATAATGCCTGAATCTCACCTAGGAAGGGTTCTTTGAGGGTGAGACAATGCCTGTATCTAGTCCCAGCTGAGGATGTTGGGATTTAACAATGTCCATATGTGTATAAAGTGATGTGGGAGGGGAGATTTCAGCCTCCAGTTTGTCTTTGGGATGGTCTTATGTGAAAAAAGCAGCTCAGAACAGTGGGCTCTGAGAGATGACACTACCTCCCTCATAATGGAATTCTGAGCGCCAAGTAACTGTAACTGACAGCTCAAGCCAGCTCACTTGGCCTGTGGCTCAGGAACAAGAAAGATGTTCCTGTGTTGTTTTCAAAGTTCAAGAGACTCAGGTCTCAGGCATGAGAGGTGTGAGTGCCTCAATCAATGCTGCAGACATTGGATCAGTGCTAAACTACGAAACCAATGTCCCAGGCCTTATTATAGTAAGAAACAAAGGGAAACACAAGGCAACTCAGGCAAGGTAGAACTATGACAGGAAACCTATTTAATCTCATCCTAGCCCACACTAGACCCTTCTTCTTGTGTGCTTTTATATGTGTAGACTGAGAAAATATTTACGTGTAGTTTTCAATCCACTCTATTACAATGTCTCAATTTGAAGTGTACAAGTCCTTCCTGGGATGCTGTGTGCCGAGTCCTTCACAGGGTGCCATGTGCTGAGCCATTCAAAGGGGGTTTTCTTTCATCTGGTCCTTGTTATAGCTCAACAAGTAAGATGATTGTGCTGGTGAGAAACTTGAAGTTCAGATATGTCCCCAAAGAAGAGCCAAATTTATGTATGTACTGAACTCTAGTGACTTGTCTCCTACAGACAATTGCTTTGGTTTAGTTTTCTCCATCATGAACCTTCAACTCAGAGCCTAGGCGCTGACTTTCCTCTTGTGCTCATGGCTAGCGCTCTACCTTGCACCACCTTGCAGCAAAGTGTCACAGCTTAGTTGTCTTTAGCTGAGGTCTATCATCCTGCCTGGTCAGGAATCTGAGGATCTGGTTTCCAAACTATCCCAGACTGAAAAGTACCATGAGACTATTATCTTCTATTCACCACTTAGAAACTTGAAGTGGAAGCTGGGCACTGGTGACTCATGCCTGTCATCCTAGCTACTCAGGAACCTGAGAGCTGAGGATCACAGTTCAAAGCCAGCCTGGGCAGGAGATTCCTTGAGATGCTTTCTCCAGTGAACCACCAGAAAGCCTGAGGAGGCACTGTAGCTCAAGTGGTAGAGTGCTAGACTTGAACACCCAGTCCCAGTTTTCAATTCCTCCAACTTACAAGAAAAGAAAGAAACCTGAAGTGGAGTGCTGGGAATGTGTCTTAGGGGTAGAGTGTTTTGCATGTATGAAACCCTTGGTTTGAATCCTCAGTACCACATTCCTAGAAAAAAAGACTGAAGTGGCTCTGTGGCTCATGTGGTAGTGCATTATCTTTATACAGGATAAACTCAGGTACAGTGCTCAGGTACTGAGTTCAAGCTCCAGGACTGGTGTTTGCACACGCATGTGCGCACGCACACACACACACACACACACACACACACACACACACACACACACACACACACACAAACACAAAACAGATACCAAAAGTGGAACTGTGACACCAAATGGTGGTAAAGCGAAGAGCTTCTGCTCTGAGCTCATGGTCAGCACCCTGGCCCTGTGTTCAACCACAAAACCTAGCCACCCAGGGCCCAACTAGGAGAGGTCAAAGGTTTCAAAACCTGATGAGCTTCACCAGCTATAGATGACAGGAAGCGTTGTGATTTTGCACAAGTGCTTAGAATTAGCAAGCTTCAGGAAACCTAGGGAGGCACCTTTGCCAATTAGGAATCTTTTCATTAGGTTCAGCTAACTTGTTGTCTGCCAAAAAAGACCCTTGAATTAATTGTAGCAATTTGTTTCAACACTGGAACATAGTCTAACAAAGACAGGATAAGTGCAGGGGACTTGGCCTGCCAAAGGAGGTGGCACAAATGAAGGCTTCCTGTCAAAAGAGAGCACTGGGGAGAGAGATAGCTTGGGGTACAAAGATGCCTTTTTCTCCTGGCCTTCAGAATCTGCCCACACTCATCCTCACTAATTGCCCTGGATGAATTGTTTGTTATACAGTTGTACAGGAGTGAGGCCTTTTGTCTGCTTGTTACAACAATGAGGCAGACTTCCTCCAGCAGCCTGGGGTGTGCAGAAACCCTCAGGCTACACTGGGAACAGTGAGGGGAACCCCGGAACATACACTGTCTTGAAACCACTCTCTGTGCTATGAAATCATTCTATTCAAACCTTTCTTCATAGCAAATCTGGATGTTCACTGATAAAAATACATGCATACATACACAGACACATGTAGTTACTGGCTCTTTTTTTTGTGACAGGTCCTGAAGCTTGAACTGTGAGCTTAGGCACTGTCCCTGAGCTACTTTTGCACAAGGAAGCACTGTATTGTGTCTTAACTTATGATTACCTTAGGCTGGGGTGCAGCATTTACACCCACATATGATCCAGTCTTCCTAGGACCTGAGTTCAACTCCCAACACTGGCAAAAATGCATCAAACCAACAAAAATGGAGGAGGAAAAAACCAGTAAGTTTTGCACAACCGTTTTACCTTTTTTTCGTTTGCACTGTGACCATCCTGGGTCTCAATAATTCGGCTTGAAAATTGTATGTGACGTTACATGGCCGAAGGCTCCCGGTCTGTCGGGGAACCCTGAGCCCAACCCAGACACCTAGGCCTTTAGTTTGATCCTGGGACTGCCACCTACACATGTCTGAAGATCCTAGAAAACTCTTTCCTCTCTATAGGAACTAATAGTACGTTTGACATTTATTAATTGACTTACTAATTAGCTAATAATTCTAAAATAAGATTGTATGCAATAAATATGGGTCAATGATTAATTTAATTCTTTGTAAGTTTTCTACCATGATTATTTGATGGAGGCATAATTTTAGACCAAATAATTTATAGTAATAGAACATATAAAACATGACTTCATATAGAGTTATACACTAGAATCTACTTAAATGTTCATCTGTCTCTGTATACATTTATTTATAGATGTATATACATACGTAAATACACACACACTGCAATCTACACATCTATCGGTTTATATATTAGCCACTTCTAGGGCTTGATCTCAGGTCATCAAATTTGCCTGCCAACTTCACTTGCATCAGACTGGTGTGATAACATTGACCCATTCATGAAGTGGGCCTTCGAGGCCCAGAGTTCAAATCACAGAACTACCAAAAACTTAATCCTTGTGGTAGAAACCAATTGTCCCACTTGTTTTCCTTATCAGTGAAAGTCCTGGGTCTGAAGATGATGTATAATACATAGTCAAATCTATGTCCTATGTAATAGAATGTAAAAAATGTTATACATTTAATCATACTCTCTAAAATACATAAGAAATAAATAAAACACAAAATAAAATGAATAACTACACTAATTGTAATATGTAGTAAACATGTGTATGTAAATATAAATCATGTATTTAAAATGTATATGAATATTATTTTTTCTAGTGCTAGGGCTTGAATTCAGCCCCTGGGAACAAGCCTGACTTTCTTGTCTTTTAGCATGGTGAGCTTTCCCTTCGCCAACAGTGCTGCAGATTTACCCAAACCCTGAGTTCAAACCCCAAGTCCGGCAGAAGAAAATGGCATGAATTCCAAGCCAAGGAGCCACATAATTTTTTAAATATTTTAAATGTATGTATGTATGTATGTATGTATTTTTATTTTGTTAAGCACAGGGCTTCAACTCAGGGCATGGCAACGCTGCCTCAGCTTTGATCACTCTAGGCTGTGTTGAAGCCACTGGACCCACAGCCAAACCTGGGTTCCTGAGCCTCAAAGGCTGACAGGAAATAAATAAATAAATAAAATGACACAGAAAAAAAAAAACCAGCAACTTGAAGACGGCTGCCAGTTTTACATTTTTTTTTTCAAGTTGACCATACTGGGTCTGAATGACATGGCTGAAAAGTGTTTGTTACCTGGCATTGCTGAGGGCTGGCAGGCTGCCAAGGAAGCCATAGACCAACACAGCAACATAGGACCTGTGTTTGAAGCCCGGTCCTGACCCCTACCAATGGAGGGAGATCCTAAGAGTCTCATTCCTATCCATAGGAATATGGATGGAAGGTTATGAATATCAAGGTTGAATTAGTTTTTCCTGAATGATACTAGTATAAAATTAGAGAGTGATTTTAGGAGGCCAATGGATTTTAATGAATACTTTTTGACACATTCAAAGAGTACTATTAATTACATGGATGCAATAGTTTCAGGACAGCGGTTGATTTAATTAATAATTCATTAAGGATGAAAACAACAATAATTACATGGAGGCATAATAAATACCCAAGAATTGGTAGGAATGTAGCCTATATAACTGAATAATGTGTAGACATCTCTGGCACATTTTAAGGATATATATTTATTTGTGTACTACCATCAGCATGTCAATCTGTTCTTGTTTTGTCAACACCTGGGGCTGGATCTCAGGTGCTGGGACCTGCTTGTCAGCTCCATATGCCCCATGCTGGAGTGCTGACACTCACCTATTCATGAATTGATCCATGTATGCTGTGAGTTCAAATGCCAGCACTCGCAAAAATTGAATCGTGGAGTAAGAAGACTAGGGTGACACGTTTTCCTTTTCTATGAAAAGCCTGGGTGTCAGGTGTTAAGTTTCATACATAGGCAAATGTATATCCTATACAATAAATGTAGTAAATATTCCATGTGTAATAACATTCAATAAAATAATGGTATATAAATGAATAAAAAATAAGTGCAATATGGCTAGAGGCTGCTGTGCTTGCAGTCACCAATTCATGAATTGAGCCTTCTAGGCCCTGAGTTTAGATCCCAGCACTGGCAAAAATGTAATCTTGGAGTAAGAAGCCGAGAGTGACACATGTTTTCCTTTTCTTTTAAAGTGCTCAGTGTCAGGTAGTATGTATAATTTGGATGCAAATCTATATGCTATGTAAGAGAATGTCATAAAGGTAAGAAATGTCATAGGCGGAAGGATTGTCACTACAATAAATGAAAAACAGATTGAATTAGTAGTGAATCATTCTGGGATAAAATTAGACACAATAGTTATAGAACGTGAATTAAGTAAAATTACTATATTATTAAGCATTAACAGAATAAAAATTACATGGAGACATAATTAAATACCTAATAATTGGTTGTAACACATGATGCATAATTTAATTATATATAGACATCTGTCTCATTCTATAAAATATGTAATTATATGTATGGATGTATATACATATATTATAAACAATAGCAGGATATTAAGTAATTATTAATTAATGTTTTATTAGTTGTTCTACAGAGACAAATCATTAAGGAGACATAACTTAATACGTAATAAATGGTAGCAATTATCTATAAACTAATAATATACAGACATCTCTCTTCTTATGCAATTTCTATACCTTCTGGGGCTAGGTGGTTGAGTGCTCACCTAGTATGCACAAAGCCCTGGGTTAGATTCCTCAGTGCCATATAAACAGAAAACCCAGAAGTTCTGCTGTCTTTCAATCAATTGAGCATTATCCTGGAGCACAAATGCTTAAGGACAGTGTCTAAGCCCTTACTCAAGGCCCAGGACTGCCGCAAAAAAAGGTAGAATGTTCTAACTGCAACTACAGAAGGGCAGGACTTCAAACACCTCATCACAAAGCAAGCTAGGAGTCTGGCGCTGACAACTGCCACTTAACCTGACTTAGCCAGATGTAAGCCGCTGCAACCCAGCTACATGGAACCAGAGGCTGCTGGCTTACCCCCATCATCCAAGCTGCTCGGGGGCTATAAAACCCAGCCCTGACAGGAAGTCAGTGAGTCTCTTTGAAATGAGATGATTATGCAGACAAGAATATTGAGGCTCAGATATGTCCCGATGGCAGGGAAGAAATTATGTATTACTAAAGAGTGGGTGAGTTGTCTCCTGCAGACAATTATTTTGTTTTGTTTTTCCTCAGTCATGAATCTTGAACTCAGGGCCTAGGCACTGACCCTTACCTCTTGGGCTCATGGCTAGCACTCCACCATGTGGAGCCAATGAGCCCCTTGCAGCAGAGTGCCATGGCCTAGGGTTCTATAGCCAATGTCTGTCATCCTGCCTTCTCAGGAAACTGAAATCTGAGGATCTGGGTTCCAAACTATCCCTGACACAAAAGGTCCCATGAGATTATATCTCCAATTCATCACTAAGAAACCTGAAGTGGAAGCAGGGTGCTTGAGGCTCATGTTGGTCATCCTAGCTACTCAGGAGGATGAGATCTGAGGATCACGGTTCAAAGCTAGCCTGGGCAAGAAAGTCCTTGAGACATTTAGCTCCAATGAACCACCAGAAAACTTGAAGTGGCTCTGTGGCTCAAGTGGTAAAGCACAAGATGAGCTGAAGAGCTCTGGGACAGCACCTGGCCTAGGCTTCAACTCCTGCAACCGATAACAACAAAAAAGAAAGAAACTAACTAACAAACCTGAAGTAGAGGGCTGGGAATGTGCCTTAGGGGTAGAGTACTTTGCATATATGAAACCCTGGGCATGATTTCTCAGGACCACATCACTAGAAAAAAAAAAAGCCTGAAGTGTCTCTGTGGCTCAAGTGGGAGAGGGCTATCCTTGTACAAGAGAAACTAGGTACAGTACTCAGGTGCTGAGTTCAAGCTAAAGGACTGGTGTAAGTGTGCACGCACATGGACACACACACACACACACACACACACACACACACACACAAACACACACACACACAAGCAGACCAGAAGTGAAGCTATGACACAAAATGGTAAAGCACTGGGATTCTGCACTGAGCTCATGCTCAGCAACCAGGCCCTGTGTTCAACCCAAAACCTAGCCACCCAGGGCCTAAGTAGGAGAGGTCAAAGATTTCAAAACCTGATGAGCTTCACCAACCCCACATGACAGGGAGCGTTGTGATATCTGACATACACTTGGATTTCTCAAGCTTCTGCAAACCTAGAAGAGATGTCATAGGTCCATCATCGCCATCAGTGAAACATCTCATAAGACCCCTTGCCCGAGTTGTCTGCCAGAAGGACTCCTGAATTATATTGAGCACTGTATTTGAACACCAGTTATATTGTCTCACGAAGGCAGGATAAGTGAACAGAACTTGGCCTGCCACAGGAGGTAGCACAAATGAAGGCTTCCTGTCAACATGGAGCACTGGGGAGATAGATAACTTTGGGTACAAAGAGGCCTTTTTCTCCTGACCGTCAGAGCCCTCCCACACTCCTCCTCACTAAGTGGCCCTGATGGAATTGTTTGTTACACAGCTGTACAGGAGTGAGGCCTTTTGTCTGCATATCCAGACAATGAGAGAGACTTCTTCCAGCAGGCCTTGGAGGCAGAGAAACCCTCAGCCTACACTGGGAACAGTGAAGGAAGCCTGAAATATGTACTATCATGAAAGCAGTCTCTGTGTTATGAAATAATTGTATTGAATACAAATTTCCTAGCTTGGTGCCAATCATCATAGATACTCTGGAGCTTCACCTATAGGAATACATCCATATATACAAAAGACATGATGTACAGGCCCTTTTTTTGGGGGGGGCAGGTCCTGCAGTTGAAATAAGGGTCATATTTCGGGGGTTGTCCCTGAGCTCCTTTGTTCAAGGGTCGTGCATTAACCTTGAGTCACTGCCTCACTTCTGTGTTTTAATTTGATCTTTTAGAAATAATAGTGTCATAGACTTTCCTATGCTGGCTGGATTCAAACTCAGATTCTCTACATCTCAGCCTCCTTAGGAGCTGGAATTACAGCCAGCAGCCACTGGCACCTGCCTTCCTTTTCTTCTTCATTTTTTAATCTGGATAATCTGACTTCTTCACAAGGTCATTCCAATGGTTTGAATTTATAAGTATACTACCAAATGTTCTTTATAGATGCTTTCTCTGAGAATGAATCGCTCTTGTCATCTTCTCCTCTGGTCAGAGGTTGGAAGCCAAAAGTAAGAAATGAGTGTCACAGGATTTGGGAGCAAATGTCCACAAGACATACCAGTTCTGTAACTTAGCATTGAGCTGCAGTGAATTTATTGTCTCAGGATGAGAGGACCGAAAGCTGGAGCAATCTTCATGCTGTCTGCATTGCTCTTTTTGCCTATAAAATGATCTAATTATTATGAGTGTTTTTTGTCTCCCACTTTAATTATCTAGAACACACTAGAAGCATCTTCATGTGTCTGTTTTACTCTAGTTGCTCTCGAGATTTAGACTAAGGGTTTCTGTGAATCTGCTCTTGGTGAATCCCTGAGGAAAGCCGCTTGAAGCCTCATCAAGAGATCACAATCCAAAGCCAGCCTGAGCAGGAGAGACTGTGAGAGGCTTATCTCCAATAAGCCACCAGAAAAACAGAAGTGGAGCAGTGGCCCAGAGGGTAGAGCTCCAGCTTTGATAAAGCCAAGTAGTAGATTCAGTCCAGACCAGGAAGGAAAGCCTGGGAGGCGCTTATGTCCAATTAACGACCAGATGGCTGTAAGTGGAGTTGTGGCAGTGGTAGAGCCTCAGCCTTGAGCAAAACAGCTGAAGAATGCATCCGGCCTTGAGTATAAGCCCTGGGATGACCACAAAAAATTTCAAAAAGAGAAGGCCAAAAAAATTCAAAAAAATGAGAGCCCTAACTACTAATGTGTGTATATTACCTCCCTGAGTGCAAACAGACCGTATGAAATGCTTCTGCTTTTATTTACAGATTTATTTTTCAGATATGCTCTTGTGCATACTGCATCATTCTCTTCATTTCTGGCCCATGGCTTTTCTCTTCCAGGGTTCCAGGCATGTGACCTTATATGATGCCCACCTAAGCTCACAGTAGCCTTTATTTACATTTTATTATGAGGTGAAGGCCAGTAAAGTCACAAATCAGGTAGGGGAAGAGAAGGTTATGTTTTGTAGAAATAACCTGTATTCAGAAAATTAAACTTGGAGATGTTGGCTGGTAGCATAATTATGTAAAAACTACCACTAAGAAAAAGATAGGGGCCTGGGAATGTGGATTACTTAGAGAGTGCTTGCCTAAGATGCAAGAAGCCCTGGGTTTGATTCCTCAGTAGCATGGTGTGGCTCAAGTAGTAGAATGCTAGAGACAGTGCCCAGGCCTTGAGTTCAACCGAAGAACTGGCAAAGAGATAGATAGGTAGGTATGTAGATACCTAAGTAGATAGATGGATGGATGGATGGATGGATGGATGGATGGATAGATAGATAGATAGATAGATAGATAGATAGATAGATAGATAGATAGATAGATAGATAGATAGATAGATAGATAGATAGATAGATAGATAGATAGATAGATAGATAGATAGATAGATAGATAGATAGATAGATAGATAGATGAACCTGCTCTTGGATGTCAGGAGTAACGAAGGGAATACTTTCCAGTGATGAGGCCTTCTGCAGTGTGCCATGCCACCAGCATCGCCTTCACACAACCACAGAGCAGGAAGACTGTGTCTGTCCAACTTCTCAGGAAGCCAGGGCTCCAAAGCCAAGAAGGCAGAGCCAGGTTCTAACTCAGGTGTTCAGAGACAGAAAAGAAACAGCCCTACCTCTCTGCTTGGACCTGGGATTTTCATTAATGATGTGGAGAATGAAGGAAGGAAAAAGCACTGGCAGAGGTAGAAGAAGGGCCTTTAAATCTGACAGATGGAGAGTCAAAAACCCACTCCCTAAAACCAACGAGCAAGGTTTTCTACTCTGTTCCTCCCCTATCCCCCTCTAAACTGGCTCTTGATTGTTAAACTAAAGATAGCCTGAGGCTCCCTTCACCTGAGGGAGGAAGGTTAATTAGTCATTGTTTGAAGAGGCTGAGAAAAGCCTGATCCTGGTGTAACTCTAACAAATGTTTCAGGTTTCCTCCCATTGCTGGCTGTGCCAGGAATGAATGAAGTGGTTTTGCAGCTTACTTCCACGTTGGGTGTGTTCATTCTGCCTCTCAGTCCAGCAGGCCTAGGTTTCTTCACCTAGCCTGGCTTTTGAAACTGTTTTCTGTTCCTCAAATACAGTGTTACACTGGAGTCCATCTTGCTAACAGGGCTACAGGTTGGATCCTGAGAACTTCATTTAAACCCAGGATGGGTCAATGATGTTTTTTATCCTGCTTCTATAGCTCGAGAACTCTAAGAACATTTAGGGGCAAATAACTTCTCATTACCAAAGGAAATCTAAGAAGCTGTTGAATATCTGATCTTTCAGAAGTGGAAGTCAAAGTGTCATAGACTTTCCTGTCCTGGCTGGCTTCACCCTGTGATGCTCAGAACTCAGCCTCCTGAGCTAGGGTGATGGGCATGAGCTACTGGTGCTTTGCTAGGTTCAGAACTGTAATGACATTGACAATACAAGTCAACTGCTTATCACAAAGGGCTTGGGGAGCATATTAAGCCTTTCAACATTGGACCTTTCAGAACCCTCTAGGACACAAGGTTATAATGCTAGAGACAGAGAGCCTCAGCAGATGGATCTGCTACACTTGAACAATGAACTCAGACTCCAATTCTGGTGTAAATCAGCGTTCTTTTCCAGATAATGTTCTCATAATTAGCAAATAAGAAAAGCACTTTGATTATCCCCCACTTTTTTCCTGTTTTGTTTCTCGAACTCAAGCCTGGGAACTGTCCCTGAGCCCTTCAGCTCAAGGTGAACACTACCACTTGAGCCACAGCACCATGTGGGGTCTTTTGGTGGTTCATTGGAGAAAAGAGTCTAACTGTCTTTCCTTTCCTAGGCAGTCTTTGAACTGTGGTCTTTAGATCTCAGCTTCCTGAGAAGCTAGGGTGGCAGGTGTGAGCCACTGGCACCTGGCCATTTGTTTTTGCCAGTCCTGGGGCTTGATCTTAGGGCCTGGGTACTGTCTCTGAGCTCCTTTTCATCAAGCCTAGCACTGTGCCACTTGAGCCACTCCACAGCTTCTGGCATTTTCTGAGTATGTGGCACTGAGGATTCAAACCTTGGCATTTATGCATGCTGAGCGAGCTCTTTACCACTCAGCCACATTTCTAACCCCACCCTTGCAATTTTATCCCTCTACTTGGCTATCCTCATGAAAAGGCTTCTGAGTATAAATCATGTAAAAAATCCCTAGAGGAAGATGTCCATAGATAAAGAAGTCAAATCTCATACTTGGGAGAGACTCTAAACATGTGAAGACTGTGACAAATGCCTCCATTTAATTATGTATCATGTTTCAATACTTAATATAGTACTAAGGAAAAATGAGTCAATGTCCTGAATTATTTTGTATAATTTTAAGTTAAATATGTGTATAATAACACTAAATACAATAAACAATAAATGAATCAAATAATAAATAAATACAAAATCAATAATAAAAAATCATAATATGTAGTTAGCAGACATATGTAAGTTTATATCATATATTACACATATGTAGAAATATTTTTTCTTTTTTTCTTTTTTTCTTTTTCTTTTTTGGGTCCAGTCATGGGGCCTGAACTCTGGGCCTGGGCGATGTCCCTCAGCTCTTCAGCTCAAGGCTAGCAATCTACCACTTGAGCCACAGCGCCACTTCCAGCTTTTTTCTTTTTGGTAATGTGGTGCTGAGGAATCAAACCCAGGGCCTCAGGCATGCAAGGCAAGTGCTCTACCACTGAGCCACCTTCCCAGCCCCTAGAAATATTTTTTCTATTGCAGGGCCTGCATTCAGTCCCTGGGAACTCTAGCCTGAATTTCTTTTCCTCAAGGACAGTGAGCCTTGCCTTCACCCATGGTTCAAAAGAGTTACCTGGACAGTGAGATCAGATCCCAGTAATGGCAGAAATACTGGTCCCAGTTCCAAGACAGTGACTTAATTTTTTTTAATAAAAGCAGTTATGTTTATTCAGTTCCATAGTGAACAATAAAAAACAAAGCAGTGTAGAATTTTGTACAGCTATTCAGACATCCTTCCCTTACTCCCAAAATGCTTCTCTGAGCATTACATTGTTTCTTTTTTTGTACACTTTTTATTGTAAAAATGTTGTACAGAGGGTTACAATTACATGAACAAGGTCAAGAGTACATTTCCTATTGATCATTGTTGCCTCCTTCTTTGTTTCCCCCTACCATCCCTTCCCTCCCATCTTCACAACTTCTCCCCCTGCCAAGGTCAGTGACTTAATTTTTTTTAATTTTTGGCTTGGCATGAGGTTTGAACTCAAGTAGTGGCAACTCTGCACCTTCCCTCACATTGCTACGGATTTACCAAGAGCCTGAGTTAAAATCCCAGGGTAGAAAGAAAACTGGCAGATTTGCCAAACCAGGGAGATTTTTTTTTTAATTTACTTACTTACTTACTAATTTTTTTATTTATTCTTTTTTTTTTTTTGCCAACCACAGGGCTTGAATTCAGGTCCTGGCAGCTCTACCTCAGCCTCAATCATGTAGGCTGGGTGCAGCCTCCAGACCCATAGCCAATCTTGGGATCTTAGGCCCAGAGTGTATGTTGGAAGAAAAAAAAGTGGGAAAGCACAAAAAGTGGTGAGCTGCAGAGGGCTGGGGGTTTTACGTTTTTTTCTTTGGACGGTTACCATCCTGGGTCTGAATGACAGGGCTGCAAAGTGGACCTGACCTGACATTGCTGAAGTCTGGAGGGCTATCAGGGAAGCTACAGCCAACCTGTCAACATAGGTCCCGGGTTCAAATCCTAGTCCTGACACCTACCAATGGCAGGAGATCACTAGAGATACAATTGAAAGAGTAGTTTGTGCATCAGTTGAGTCTAAAATTGTATGCAATATTCCTGGGATGCAAATTGATCTTAATTAATAGTTCATTAAGCATGAAAAGAATAATATTCCTTCAATGGTGGTATAATAAATACCTAAGAGTTGGTCAGAACATAGTAGATGTCATTCAGTCATAGACAGACTGGCACTTTTTACCAATATATAATTTTTGGATACCACCGTCTGCCTCCCCATGTATCGCTGTTTTGTACAAACCTGGCGCTCGATCTCAGTGCATGGGAACCATCTGACAGCTTCACTGGCTAGAGGCTGCTGTTCTCACACTCACCCATTCATGAATTGGGCCTGCTAGGCCCTGAGTTCAGATCCCAGCACTGCCAATAATTTAATCTTGGAATAAGAAGCCGAGTGTGACACATGTTTTCCTTTTCTGGGAGAGTCCTGGATGTCAGGCATGATAGAGAACACATCTACAAATCTAGATGCTGTGTGATAGTATATAAACAATGTAATAAATGGTATAAGTGTCATCAGAGTCAATAAAATAAATGGTAAATAAATGAGTAAAACAAGAAATAAAATGAATAACCACACCAAACATGATATGGACTGAATATCTAAATGGAAGTATAAGTCCTATTTTTAAAAGGTATATAAGGATTATGTTTTCCAGGACTGAGGCTTGAATTCAGGCCTAGGGAACAGGCCTGACTTTCTTGTCTTCAAGCATAGTGAGATTCCCCTTTCCCCACAGTGCTGCCTATTTACCCAGACCTGGAGTTCAAATCCCAGGCTTGGCAGAAAAAAAATGGCACGAATTGCAAACCAGGGAGGTAAGTAATCATTTTATTATATTTTTAATTGTCTTAATTTTTTAATTTTGTATTTTTTTTCTTTTTCTTTTTTTTTTTTTTTTTTTTTTTGCCATACACATGGCTTGAACTCAATAGTCCTAGCTCTGTCTCAGCTTCCATCACACTAGGCTGGGGTGCAGCCTCAGGAACCAAAGTCGATCCTGGAATCCTAAGACCCTAGTTCTGACAGGAAACCAAAATGAAAATGTCACCAAAAAAAAAAAGCTGCA